>NW_022111310.1:3978686-4081895 GCF_000313985.2 Echinops telfairi | reverse complement strand
CAGACAGAAGCGTGTACAGTATGAGCCAATCAGTGGCAGTAATGACAGAGCATGCGCTGTTACGCAAAAACCGCGATAGAGTGAAGCCGCGGAAGTCAAAGCGCGAAGTGGCGAGGGTTCACTGTATCTTGAAAACTGTCAGTGATAGGGTAATATCCATTACTATAAGAAGGCAATTTAATATGACTATTATTTTAATTTATGCACCAACAACTAAGTCAAAGTTTAACAAGTTGAAGATTTTTACCAATGTCTACAGTCTGAAATGGATCTAACATCAATGTACCAAGATACATCGATAATTACTGGTGATTGGAATGGAAACAAAGAAGGATCGGTAGTTAGGAAATAGCCCTCCAGAGACTGCAGAATTTTGGTGCATAACAAATAACTCATTGAAAATACATTTTCTTTACAGTAATATAAAGAGCAGCTACCCACATAGTCCTCCCCAGATAGAAACACAAGAATCAAATTAACTAAATCTGGAGAAGGAGATCTTGGAGAAGCTCAATGTCATCAAGCACAAGGTTGAATGCCAGTTGAGGTACAGATCAATTGCTCATATGCAAGTTCAATTTGAAGCTGAAGAAAATTAAAGCAAGTCCATGAGAGCCGAATTAGGAGCTTCATTATATTCTACCAAAATCTACAGATCACCTTAAGCATAGCATTCTCACGCCACTCCTGGCATTAAACAACTTATCATCTTTGAGTATAATTTTGATTCATAGCAACCCCATAGGATAAAGTTTCCATGGAGCTTGTACACTGAACACATTGGTGGAAACAGATTCCAGTACTCAATGGAATAGCAATTGAAGTGTTCCACCACAGGGCTGCTCACCCATCTTTGTCAAGCAATTTGGAATTGGTCAACTGACAGGAAGAGATCCATATATATGTCTATTCCAAAGAAAGGTGACCCAACAGAATATAGAAATTACTAAATATCATATATATCATATGCAAGTAAAATATTGCTGAAGATAATTCAAAGAAAGGTTACAGCAGTACATTGACGGGGGTGAGGGGTGGCTGCCAAACATTTGAGCTGGATTCAGAAGAAGAAGTTGTGGAATGCAGGATATCATTCCTGATGTAGTGTGGATTTTGCCTAAAAGCAGAGAATACCAGAAAGATGTCTACCTGTGTTTTGTTGATGATGCAAAGGCATTTGATGTGTGGATCATCGAAAATTACAAATAGCATTGAGAAGAATGGAATTTCAGAACAGCTAGTTGCATTCATGCAGAAGCTATCTGTAGACCGAAACAGTGGTTTTCACCCTTCCTGATGGCACGGTGCTTTAATACAGTTCCTCGTGTTGTGGGGAACCCCCAACCATAAAATTATTTTCATTGCTACTTCATCACTGTAATTTTGCTACTGTTATGAATTGGGCAACCCCTGTGAAAGGGTCATTCAACCCCCAAAGGGCTCACGACCCACAGGTTGAGAACCGCTGGACCAAAAGGAAGTCATTCAAATACAACAATGGGAAATGATATGGCTTAAAGTTAGGAAAGGTGTGCATCAGGGTTGTATTCTTTCACATACTTATTCAATCTGTATGCTGAGCAAATCATCCAAGAAACAAGATTATTTGAAGAACATCTGGCATCAGGATTGGTTGTAGACTCATTACAAACCTGCAACATACAGATGACACACCCTTGCTTTTCGAAAGCAGAGGACTTGCAGCACTTACTGCTGAAGATCAAAGACCACAGTCTTCAGACTAGGTTGGACCTCAGCACGAAGAAAGCAAAAGTCTTCGCAACTGAACCAATCAGCAGCATCAGGATAAACTGAGAAAATATTGAAGTCTTCAATGATTAATTTAACTTGGATCCACATCATCATGCACCTGGATTCAGCCGCCAAGAAATCAAACGATGTGTAGCATTGGGGAATAAATCTGCTGCAAAATATCTCTTTCAAAAGTGTTAGAAAGCAAAGGTGCCATGTTGAAGACTAAGGTTTGCCTGACTCAAGCCATGGTATTTTTAATATCTTCACATGCAGCTGGAGGTTGTACACTGACAAAGGAAATTGAAAAAGAATTGATACCTTTGAATTATAATTGGTGAAGAATGTCGAATATACCATGGACAGACAAAATAATGAACAAATCTGTCCTGGAAGAAGTATAGCTGGAATTCTTCTTGAAAAGGAGGTGGACAGGATTTTGCCTCACCTACTTTGACATGTTATCGAGAGGGACCAATCCCTGGAGAAAGACATCGTGCTTGCTAACGTAGAGGGCCAATGAAAAAGAGCAAGATCCCCAGCAAGAGAGCTTGATACAAAGGGGAGGACAATGGGCTCAATTAATTATAGCAACGATTCTGAATATGGACCAATGTTTCTCCGTTGTATACAGACGCACTGTGAGTTGGAAGCTAACCACAGCACCAGTCATCTTAAGGTGTTTGATGGCCACGTCCTTTGCCCATGGCATACTGGAAGGGCTGAGGTGTTCATTTGGCAGCCAAGCACTTAATCCACTGCACCACCAAGACTCTTTGGACAGAGAATTTTAAAACACGTTCTCTGCCAAATGGCTGATAGTCGAGTTTTTGAAGGCTCTGGTCACCGGCAGAGGCCCACTTCAGTGCTATTTCTGAATCCTAATGAAAGTGGTATGGCCTTTGGTTTTCAGAATGGCTGAAAGATCTGACTGAATGGGTCATTTTGTTAAACAGAGCAAACCTCTGCACACGAAGCACTGAGGTGTTATCTTTAATAGTATACAAAGGGGATCAAGATCATGCACTGCTAAAGCAATGAGGCTATTAGTTTAAATCTAGAATTCAAGTAAGAGTTTTATTAATTAGTTGATTAATTTTTTGCACTCATTAATGCAGGTTTTAATGGCAGATCTATTTTATGTAATGTTTCTTGTGTGCAGAAAGGACACTAGTTTATTGCTTATTTAGTTCCCATGTTCGCATGTGAGTCCCTTACCTGCTCTGGAAACAAAGTGGATGGTAGATATTGTTGCTAGATATCATCAAATTGATTCCGACTCATGGTGGCTCCATGGAATTTTCCAGAATGTGACCCATTGAAACCATAACTTCAGGTTTGTCTTCTGAGGTGGCTCTCGGTGGGTTCAAACTGCCAACCTTTATACTAGTAGTCACAACTTAACCAATGTGTCACCCAGGGACTCCTTATTATGGTCTTGAGTTCCACATGTCTATTTCAATCATTTCTCCAAGTAAACTTTTGTGGTGCATATATTTACATAGAACAAAAGAAAGGAAAGGCAAATTTATAGTTTATTGTAAGCTGGGATTGAACCCCAATCTAATGGGAATACTTTTTCTCAAGCTTTGTAGGATTCAAGAACTTCAACTGAGGGTCAATACAACATGCTTTGTAGCAAAAGGGCAAAAACAATCATATAGCTTGCCAGAGACTTGTCTAGGAACCAATCTGGCCTAAGCTTGGGAGGATTGTAGTTCCTTAGAAGATGTCTAATTGATCGGCTTTAAAGTTTGGGTCTTACGTGTTTTGTGCTCGGTGTAAAAATGTCTTTGGCTAGCTTGTCTCAAATATTTTCTTCTAGGAATTCTGTTAGCTTTGATGCTTGCTTCTGTGAATGATTTCAAGTTAATTTCTGGGTATGGTGGGAGGCAAAGGAGACTCACTTTTCCCCCTTACAAATACCTCGTGGGTCCTGCATCCCCAATGGATGGCCTCAGCATCTTCATTAAATCTCAGTGGTCGTTAGACTTCTTGAAGAATGTGTGTAATTGGAGGCAGACTTGACAAACAGAATGCACTCTGAATGACTCACTTGTGTGGGTGGGTGTCGTCTTCAGCTTCTCCGAGGACTCTTTCTGTGCTGAACTTGAGGGCACCAGGGTAGCTTTCTTTTCCGGTTCTTTGGGTCATTATTTGGAAGAATAATTTGAAAAATATATAGAATTACCTAGGAAGTGAGTTATTATCTAAGATACACGTCTGAGAGTGGAATTCGAATTTGGGAACAAAGATATTAGCAACTGAACTGGTGAGCTCTTCTTCTAAGGAGCTGGCATGACATTTTGAAAAGAGCAAGGACTTCCGGCCTTAGATGAACCAGGGCTCGGATTTCATCCATGACGGATGTTCTTCATTTCCCCCAAGACCCGTTTTGCTCTTCTCCGAGTTGCTTTGTGTTCAGGGAGGCGGACCTCAGGTTTGCTCTTTGCTTGCTGTTTCATTCAACACATTGGAGACATTGACATCAGAAAGTGGGGAGTGAGGTCAGGGGGTTTATTTTGTCAGCTCCCTCTCTACTGAGCTGTCGTTTGACCGTGGCTTCTCTTGATAGGGGATCTCTCCTACGGAGCTCTCTCTGGTATCTAGTAATCATGGGACCCTCTTGTTCTTTCATGCCCCGATGGGACAAAAGCTTCTTGGTATTTATAGCTCAGGGTGCTTTTTATCACCCTTTATAGTTTTGTTTTGTTTTTATATTCTTGCACACACCTGAAAATGGTCCCTTCATTAAACCTCCTTCAATTAACCCATTGAAAGTGTCTGTTTTCTCATTCCTGGTGTTTAGACTAGCCAAATCACCAGGAATGCCAAATCACTTACTAGCTTTGGAATTTTCAAGTGGATTCATTATTTGAGGCCCAATTTTCTAGAAAGTAAACATTACATAGTAGCTATCTAGCAAGTGGTCCCTGTCATCACTTTTAATAACTCTTCCCATATGAGAACTGAACACGAGGATATACTCAGTGTCTATTGAGATGTAACTGCAGAACTAGTTACCACTCATCCAGAAACACAGAACTCAAGGAAGAGGCACAGGAAATGAAAGGTGAAAACTAGACAAAGAATTGGGAGTGTTGGGAAGATTGCATATTGTCTTGGGCATCTGCTTATTAGTTATCATTGTTTTTAGTTTCTGTTGAGTGGATTCCTGCTCAACATACATTGGCAACCCGTGTGATTTTTCAAGGCTCTGACCCTCCAGAGACAAATCTCCAACCAGTCTTCTGTAGGATCTCTGGGTAGGTTCAAGCCACCAACTTTCTGGCTCGGTGTCAAATGCTTAATTGTTACTGTACATGTGAAACAGAATAATTTTGAGATTTTAATATCAGCAGAGCAATACAGGTTCAAGTGTCTCAGAAGGGTCTCATGCTTAAATAAGGCAATGAAAGTGTGTATCTTGTTAGAAAGGGCCCTGCTTTCACAAGGATAGACATAAGGGTGCTGTATATCACAAGACCAATGCCTGAGTGGAAATTCATTGAATGGGGCATCAAATTTTGAGGCAGATAAAAGTAGCAGAGCAAAGAAGTTATTATGGACATGGTGGTCCCCTGCAGACGAATCAATCACCTACAAGAACTGGATCTCTAGTCCAGATCTCAGGTCTGGTAAGGAAGCCAGGTTCATATATGTGGACTCTGTACCCTCATGGGTGTCAGATAGAACTGTATTCTCAATGGTTCCTTTTTTTTAAAGGTGGTCTCTAGGATTTTCTTCTAAGGTGTCTCTAGATAGACTTGAATGTCTAACCTTTCGATTAGCACCTGAGCATGTTAACCATTTGCACCCCCCAGGGACTCCCCAATGTATTATAGTGCTAGTATTTTCATTGTTCCCAGCTTGCTTTGGTACCGTCATCTGACACCCCTCTGCTGGTCCACCTTCCTAGTACTTTCCTTCCTGCATGTTCCAGTCTCTGAGAGAGCCAACAGCTGAGTTTGGTGGGAGAGCTCTTTCAGTTTATCAACTGCCTCCTCAATAGAAGGACCGTAATGGATTCAAGTAAGAGCTCCCCATCTGTTCTTGAATCTTTCTCTGTACATGCTCTAAACCTCTGTAATCATTGTGTCATATAAGAGCTCTTTTCTTATGAAGGAAATCAAGAAATCCTGCAAGTCCTCTTGCAACTTACATTCCACTGGGTGCCCTTACCTTGTCAATTCCTCTGACCTGCACACTACTCAGTGGGTGAACTAGAGCTAGAGAGTGTCACGTCAGACCTAAACAGGCCTCAACTTCTGATACACCTTTACTTGCTCTGCAGGCAACATTTTGTGGTAAAGAGTAAAGGAAGGGATGAAACCTCTTCTCTGTACTTATTTGTTCAGGAGAGGAAACCTGAGAGAATGAGCTGGTGTTAGCCTCGGGGAAAAAAGAGATTCAGAGTAAAGATGCAGTTAAATTCTAAGACAGCAAATGTCTCATGAGGTTGGGGAGGGCGGGGGCGGGGGGGAGGGCCCCCAGGTCGAACATTTTGTCTATGCAATTGCATCCAGTCCTCATGGAGAATAAGCAGAGGCGGCACGTAAGCAGACAGAATCCCATGGATTCAAGGGGAGCTCCGTGTGAGGGCAGATCTTTAAAGGACCCGCCCAGAAATCAAAGACTACATCTCAAGGATGAGAACACTTTGTGCCAATGACATCAGACAAGCCGAAGCTTGGGCTCATTGTGACTTGCAGACAAAGCTCAGGACATCCTAAAAAGACACAAAATTCTGTTTGGGGCAAGTTGAAGAGCGAAAATAAAAATAAAATGAAAAAAACAACGCAGAGACAAATACCTTGAGTAAATGCTTTTAAGAGTTGTTCAACATCTCTTGGTCTTCGGTTTGCTCTGCCAAGGAGAATGCCCTTTGGAATGGAAAAGGCAGAACAAGCATGAATGTCAGAAAGATCATCCAGGGCCACGCGGGTGAAGAGACTGTGAGTGAGCACAGAGCTTCAAGTCTCCTGGCCCAGGAACAGCATCACCCGGGGAGCTGGGAGACCTTGCACGTGAGACGACTGGCCTGTTTTTGGCTTGCCTAGAGGCCATGTCAGAGGACTGGAGTTAGAGAAACATGAAGGCATGTCAGAGGACTGGAGTCAGAGAAACATGAAGGCATGTCAGAGGACTGGAATCAGAGAAACGCAGCTGGGATTTTATAAAAGAGGGAAAAGTCGGTGAGGTGCTGGGGACATAAACCTCAATGTTTCTGGAGAGCAGCAGTTACTGTAAGAGGTGATGGAGACCCTCGTGAGCTGGAGAGGACAGGGTCCCCCCAAGAGGGACTGTTGCTTCTGAGCTCTCACTGGTTGTAGTCACAACCCAAGTTGCTAGGACATCCACATTTTAATGTTCACATTTGGGTGAGTATTTAACATTTTTTTAAAGCATCGTCTAGGCTGAATTAAACAGGTCTGTAGACTGGAGTCCTTGTGGCATGGTGGTTACACATTAAGCTGCTAACGGCAATGTCAGCAGTTCAAAACCACCAGCTGTTCCCAGGGAAAAGGGTGGGGCTTTCTATTCCTGTAAAGAGTTATCGTCTCAGAAACTCACAGGGGGTCGTTCTACCTTGTCCTACAGGGTGACTGTGAGTTGGCATCGACTCGATGCCAGTGAGTTTTTCTGGTTTTGAGTAGCTTGGTAAGGAGCTCTGGTCGTGCTTGTCCATTAGGTGTTGCACTACTGAGGTATCTCTCTAGAGAACCCTGTCTAACACAACTGCTAACCTGAAAATCAGTAGTTCTGAGCCATCGCTCAGTCAGTGCACAGGAGACAGATGAGGCTGTCATCTTCTGGAAAGGTTGGGAGCCTTGGAAACCCTCGATTGGCTATGAGTCAGAATCCCTTTGATGGCAGTGGTTTTTGTTTTGTTTTGTCTTGTATCAGAAGCTGATAAGGAGCCCTGGTGGTACAGTGGTTAAGTACTCAGCTACTAACCCACAGGCTGATAGTTCAATCCTCTCCTCAGGAGAGAATGTAGCCTCCGACTTCTTAAAATCACAGCTTTGTTAGCTCTCTATGACAGTTCTACCCCATCCTTTAGGGGGTTGGTGAGTTGGAATCAATTTAGTGGCAATGGATTCTGTGTTAGACAGGGTTCTCTACAGAAACAAAACCAGAACGCTAATATATATATATATATATATTTATACAGCAGATAGATAAATAACATCACAGTTCATTAAATTATAAAGCAGTACAAATGGCTCAGTACAACCCACTCCTGTGAGACAGTTGTGAGACACTGGCCGTCCTTCAAGTCTTGAGGGTCGCTGGGTAGTCCTCTGTAGAGCAATTCAGGCTATCCGGGCACAGGCAGCAAACAGCAAGGCAGGTCACCAACAGTCAGCCAGATGACAGGGCCCGACAGTCCCCAGCCCAAGAGATATAAATTCCAATGGTGTGGCAAAGCAGGTCTTGAAGGAACCTCAAACTACAGCGATACAGTCCACGAGTTAGGTGTCCCACAGGTAGTGTAGCTTGCAAATTGAGGCACAGACAAGCAAGGCAGCCAGCCGCACACTGGCCTGATGATCAAAAAGCAAGAGACAAAAAGGTGAGGCTTGCCGAGCCATTTAGCTCTCCACCCTTCGATTAATCCCACATATGTTTATCGGCCAGGTTGGCACAATAAACTAACTACCTCAGATTCCTTTTAGTTTGGATTTTGGTATTGTAGACGGATAATGGCAACAAGCCCCTGTTTTGTTATTTCTAACTTTGGTTTTGCCATGATGTGGCTAAGAAGCTCAGGCAAGAGATTAAAGATCAGTTGGTAGTGACTTGAAAGGAATTGATGATCTCCTATGTGAATTCACTGAGGACTGACATACCCCTCGCTAACCTCTCATCCTTTGACTGGCGTCAGACCTGTAGCAGACTTGGAAGCTTTGGCTCCAACAAGACTGAACAAGAAAAGGACTGTCACGTACTTGGATTCCACAAACAGAAATGCAGATAGAACGCCAGTCTGTTAGGAAGAGTCTTAGCTAATTGAAATACTGACTGTGCTTGAGGCTTAATTAGCCACAACTGGACTGATAATGAATTGTTATTGTTGTCATTCGGTGCCACCCAGTCATCTTCCACCCATGGCAGCCTTATGCACACCAGAACGAAGTCCTTTACCATCCTCACGATTGTTCCTATGCTGAACCCCTTGCGGCAGTCACTGTGTCAATCCATCTTGTTGCGGGCCTTCCTCTTTTCCATCGCCCCTCCACTTTGCAAACATGATGTCCTTCTCCAGGGATGGTCTCTCCTGACAATATACCCAAAGTATGTAAGACAAAATCTTACCACCCTGGTCTCTAAGGCGCACTCTGGCTTATTTCTTCCAGTACGGATCAATTTGTCCTCTTAGCAGTCCATGGTACTTTCAATATTCTTCTCAAGCACCACAATTCAAATGCATCAAATCTTCTTTGGTCTTCCTTATTCAATCTCCAACATTCACAAGCATATGATGCAATGGACCCATGGCTTGGGTCAGACACCCCTTAGCCTTCAAAGTAACACCCTTGCTCTTCAAGACTCTAAAGAAGTCTTGTGATGCAGATTTACCTAATGCAACACATATTTTGATCTTTGCTGCTCCCATGCTGTTGATTGTACATACAAGTAAGACAAAATCCTTGACAGCTTCAGCCCTTTCTTCAGTTATCATGATGTTATCTGTTGGGCCAGTTGTGAGGATTTTGGTCTTCTTTACATTGAGATGTAATGCATACAATCATTGATCTTCAGCAGCAAGGGCTTCAGTTCCTAATCACTTTCAGCCAGTGAGGTTGTCATCATTGTACTGCAGGTGGTTACTAAGCCTTCCTCCAATCCTGATGCCACCTTCTTCTTCATGCAGTCCAGCGTCTCTGATGATTTGCTCAGCAGACAGGTTGAACAAGTATGGTGAGAGGATACCATCCTGATGCACACCTTTCCTGATTTTAAACCATGCACTATTCTCTTGTTCTGTTTGCACAACTGCCTCTTGATCCATGTAGAAGTTCCACAGGAGCACAATGAAGTGTTCTGGCATTCCCTTGCTTCTCAAGGTTATTCAGTTTGATATTGAATTAATAAGCCAGTATTGGCCATTTGAGCGGTTTCTGTTTTCTTGTTGGGTGATTTCTTGTTTTCTTATCTTTGGTTAGTTGACTTGAGTTAGACATTAACTCAAAACTGGCCCATGGCTTGATGCTTGAATGTATGATGAGAATACCAATGCTTTTCATATTGGCATTGTATCTTGGTTGATGTAGTCTAGGGGTCAAGAAGCCTGGGTGGCATAGCCATTAAACACTCTGTTGCTAACCAGAAGGTCAGCCATTCAAACCCACCAATCTCTCCATGTAGAAAGACCTGTCACTCTGCTTCCATATAATCACAATCTAGAAAACCTTGTGAGGGAGCTCTACACTGCTGTCTTAAAGCATCCCTGTGAGCTACAATCAACTGGACGGCAACAATATAGCAACCCAGGGGTTGGCAAACTACAGTCTATGGGCCAGATCCAACTGCTGCCAGTTTTCGTGACTAAAGTTTTATTGGAATATGTTCACACTAATTCTTTTACATATTGTCTATGGTTGTTTTCACTCTATAACAGCAGAGTTGAGTACTTGCGACAGAGACCGTATGGCCTGCAAAGCAGAAAATATTTACTATCAAAATTGCCAACATTCTGATGTAGCTAAACAGTGTTTTAGTCATCTTAGTGATTTCTTTACACTGTTGATTAATGTTGGCGTTGTCAATATTGGTCAATAAAAGACCCATGCTTCTATCATGTGAACTTTTTATCAAACCACCACTTTTTAAATTCTGGGCTGAAACATTTTAGAGATTAAATTAAGGGGCAGCATGTTACATTTCATCCATTATAAAATTTAGTAAGTTGCTTGACACCTTTGTTTTCCTTTTGCCCGTTGTGTTAACATTATCATTCAGATTTGTCCAACATGTTCCATTTTTGGAGTGGCATAGGAAAGTCCCTCCTGAAGGGATAGGTTCCAAAGACCTGAGCCCAGATGGCAGCTCAGGGGGTTCAGAGGCAGATGTAACTTGAGAGTGAGGCTTCAACGTGCGGTTTCTAAGGGAAAGTTAGGGTCCAGAGCAAAGAAGTTGTATCAGTCAGCATTGGGATGGATAAAGGCAGAGTCCAAAGCAGGAGGCAGAACAAGAAGGCTGGGGACAAACGAACATGGCAGCAGGGTTGGTCCACATGAAAGCAAGACGAGCAAGCCCTGGATTCTGCCCCTGAAGGGCATAAGGACACTGAGCTCTCTCGTCTGGGTAGCTAGCATGGGAAGTTATGGGATGGACCGGCCGAGGAAGGGCTGGGGAGGAGCAGGTGGATTCCCGTGAACTTACAGGTATTACTAGTTAGGCTTCGCTTAGTACACCTCCTAGGTAGTATTTGATTCCTGGTGGTTCCGTAGGTTAAGCATTGGGTTATTAACTGCAAAGCCAGTGCTTTAAACTAAACCACTAGTTCTTAGTGCCTATAAAGATTTACAGTCTCAGGAACCCTAGAGAGCAGTCCTATTCTGCCTTATATGGTCCCTAGCTTGGGGGTCCAATAGATGGCAGTGGGCTTTTAATTTTGCCAGTGATTTTATTATTTTTAAATTAATTAATTTTCTCAGCAGTTTTATTGGTATATGATTCACATATCATACAATTCAATAGTTCAACAACATCAAGAAGAGTTGTACAATCATCACCACAATCAGCTCTGGAACACTTTCTTGATTCTTGTACTGATTTTCCTTTTGAAATCAAAGCAACTGAGCAGAAACACTATCAGAAATTTAAGAAATTGAACTGTAAAAGCAAAATAATTGAGAAAAGTAGATGTAATTTGGTGGAAAAAATATATGTATGTGCTTAAAAAATATATGGAAAATTTCCACGATCTTTCAGTTCCATGAACATTTTAAAGTATGCATATATAATTACCTCCCTCCCCCATATACTTCTCAGGGCCAAACTGGTAATTCTTCTACTTCCTGGGTGTATGAGTACCTGGGTATACTTGTCATTGCTTATTAACTAGTATCATCGTTTCTCATTTAATGACATTCAAGAGAAAAAAAAATTCTTTCTACCACTTAACGTATTTCAGTGTTGACAGCGTCAGGTGCTGGGACTCAGAATTTTGGCTTTTGGTAAGGTCCCAGTTAGTGTTCCTCACAGCCGTGACTGGCACACCGAAGAAGCATCAGAGGAGAAAGTGCCCCCTCTCTGGTGGCATGCCTCAGAGGCTTAGTTTTAAGGGACCAGCTCCTGTTGCTGCCTGCCTTCTTGCTACTGAAGATATTCCCTAGGGTTTTAGAGTTTCTCCGCTCCAGAGTGCTCACATTTTCTTATTGCTTCCACACAGCGTGACGTGACGGAAGCCCAGAGAGGATATGACTACATGACTTCCACATTTTCTAACAGGACACTGGGTACTTATCTTTGTCCTGATAAAAACGGCCTTCCAGTGCCTGAAAATCACCTGCAAATTTTAAGTTTCGTTACTAAGCAATTTCTCCATAGACCAACTCTTCTGACAATTTTAGTAATTTATAAAGAAAATATTTGTAAGTGCCTGGAGTTATCAACCTGTATACAACCAAAGGTTTCTTTCTTTTTGTTATAAATGAAAATATCTCTTTAGTTTCATGAGTACATGAGTGCGGTAAAAATAAAAAATTGAAGGTTAAAGTGAAAATAAATTCTTCTTACAATCACACCCTCAGAGATTATTCTTTGTGTTTCAAAGAGCAAAGCACAAACATTTAAACATTCATTAAGGGCTTAAATAGAATCACAGCATGCGGTTCTAATGTACCACTCAGTTGCTATAGAACCTGGCATTAATGTTGAAACTGTGTGGTTAAAGGTCAGAATCTTTGAGACTGACCTAGGTTTGATGACTGGTCACATCACTTAAAAGTACCCTTGAACAAGTGACTTAACTTCCTGGAGCCTCAGCTTCCTTACACACACACACACACACACACACACACACACACACACACACCTCAATGCCGACTCAGCTTCCACACACACACACACACACACACACACACACACACACACCTCAATGCCGACTCTTAGAGACCTTACAGGGTAGGGTCGAACTGCCCCTGTGGGTTTCTAAGATTGTACCTCTTTAAGGGAATAGAAAGTCCTGTCTTTCTCCCAAAGAGCTGCTAGTGGTTTCCAACTGCTGACCTCATGATGAGCAGCCCAGCGCATGACCACTATGCCACCAGCATTCTTCTTGTATCGGTAGAATAGGGATAATGTTGTATTATCCATCAATGTATGGATAACAGGGTAAAACCGTTCTGGTTCTGCACCATCTTCCTCATCATCGGTGTGTGGGAGGTCGTGGTGGTGGCTACCGTGTCAATCTTTCTCATTAAAGGTTGGTTTCCCTCTTGTTGCTGATCCTCTAATTTATGATTCTAAATTATAATTCTAAATTTATGATTCTAAATTATAATTCTAACGATGGGTTTTTCCTGCTGACAGGACCAAAGAAAACAAGCCAAAGTCTCACCATTCTAAAGTCTAAGGAACATTCTGGTTGTATTTTTTCTAAGATTAAATTGTTTGTTTTTTGGCAGCCTACCGACTATTCAGTATTCTTCACCAACACATATTTTGAGTATTCTTCGCCAATACCATAGTTTGGATGCATCCGCTCTGTGTTTTCCTCATCCCTAATTTGCAAACATGGGGGATGGTAAGGCACAGGACATCTGAAGCCTTGGATTTAAGCAATTCTCAATAATTAGTATCATAATTATAATCCTGTTAATTATTAAGATGGCCTTAATGCACTGCACTAGACAAATAAACCACCATGAATTGCCCTGTCTCCTGTGAAAACCTTTGTCAGAATAGACTCATTCCTAATCTCTCAAAGTCTTTTGAAATCTGGTCATATCTTTTTATGGTTAGATTTTTTAAAAAGCCCTTTGTGTAAAATGTTCACGGCATCAGGCTGATTCTGGTGTTACCTAATGTTGATAGCTACAGACGTGGTGGCTAAACAGACCTGCCCAGCTACTCTAGGGTAAAATTAATTCTTAAATGCCCTCACTGACACTGCGCAGTGTCACTGCCAGCCTAGGATCTGCTAATGGAAGTTTATAAAGGCCTTTGCAATTCCTATGGTAACCCAGGAGAAAGACTGTTGCCATGGGGACGAGTCAAGCCTATATAAACCTTCCATCTCTATCAGACAGATGAGAACGATGTAAGAATGAATCCTTTGCTAGTTCACCTTCTGAAATTGCTAACAATTATCTCTGTTTTTAGAAAGGGATTCATCATTTCTTTCAGGGGAAAACTCATTCACATGTTCAGCTTTCAATAATTATTATTCAAAAGTGTGCTGGGGGATCTTGGTGTCAACGAAAGTTTCCAGAGAATGAAATGGCTAGTGTCCAAATCATTTCCAGATTTCACCGTGTGATCAGCCAAGGAGGAACATTTATCACAAGGACATGAACTTCACATTGTTCTGAAAGAATAATATGTTCTTAGACATGAATAAACCCTAAGCATATGTCTATGAATGTGCTTCCGCATTATTTGACAATTGGCTCAAAGAGGCTCTGCACCCCTTGGCGGCAGGTTCTGGGCTTTATTCATCTCTGTAGCTCCATGTCTAGGCCAGTGTGAGGCCATGTCAGGGGCTTGGTATATGAATGGATGAATGTACACTTTCCTCCTGATGATGACGACAGAGATGGGAGGATTGAAGTTCAAGCACGTAATAAATTCATCTCCAACACAGTATTTTACTCATATTCTTATTTATTTACTGGAAAGGTCTTATTTACTAAAAGATGGCACTGCTCCTGCTTTCGAAGTTCACTCCAAAAATATGAACGGAGCTGTTCTTTAGGGAAAAAAACATTGAACAGGACAGACACCTGTTATGGAGGCAAAGACAACGATAAGCTCCTATCAGAGTTGAAAAGAGACTAGTCTCAGAACATAAGAACAGCTACTAAAATGACATTCAGTTCTTGATGGATGAGTAAGTGTCCCATGGGCAGGGAAGGCGGCCAAGGGGCAGTGGTATATGGAGGGGAAGCTAGAAGTTTTCTATTATGCCCCCATATAAAGCCGTGGTGAGAAGTACATCCAGGGTGTGTTGCTTTCTATGAAATGCTCTTCACTTTGATTTTACTTAAAAAAAAATCTTTTCTAGGTTAAACACTGTCTAACTTATGGAGAATGTTAACGTATGACCCAAAGAATTCCCATAGGCCCTCATCCAAACCAAAACACCCAAATCACTGCCACTGAGGAGTTACCTACTCGGAATGACCCCACAGGACAGGGGAGAACTGCCTGTCTGAGTTGCTGAGACCCTAACTCTCTGGGAGTAGGAAGCTGGTCTTTCTCCTGGGGAGTAACTGATAGTTTCTAGCTGTTGACCTTGCGGATTGCAGCCCAGCACATACCCGCTACACCACCGGACTCCTTTTCCAGCTCCCTCAAATAGTAACATTATACCAGCTCTCCCTTTCTGTCGTTTCCATATTTATCTGTTGTTTAAGAGGAAATTTCAGACATGTTGCCCCAATAATTCCACATGTATTTCCCAAATCAACAAGTGTATTCTCCTATAGCCACCGTCTAACCATCAAGATCCATACATGCTAGTCAATATTTGTCCATGGTCCCAATAATGTCTTTTCCAGATCGAGTATCCAAGTCATGATGCTGTGTTGAATTTCGTTATTGTATCATTTTAGTCTGCGACTGTTCTGGAAACTTGCCTTATCTTTGATGAATACGATCATCTCTTTACTTTATAGAACGTTTCTCAATTTGGGTTTGCCTGATATTTCCTAATGGTTGGATTCAGGTTACATATGTCTGTCAGGGAAGAACGTACTCAGTATAGCTGGGGCTGAGAGAAAGGAAGGGATAATGCAAGCCCCGGATTGTGATGTGAAAGTGTTCTCTGGGCAAACTACGAGTGGGGTCGGAAGCACAGTGCTTACATGTGGGCCGCCATGTGCTCCTTGAGGGAAAGGTGGGGCTTCCACTCCCATCCACAGTGACAGGCTCAAAACCTCACCGGGGCAGTTGCCTCCTGTTCAGTAGGGACACTGAGTCAAATCAACTGGATGGAAGTGAGTTTGTGAGTGGTGGGCAAAATTAGATAGGAAACAGCAAAAGAAGATGGAAAGAATACACAGAATCACTGTACCACAAGCAATTGGTTGGCATTCAACCCTTTTACAAGGCAGCATATGATTAAAAACCAATTGCACAGGAGGGGAGGAAAAAGTCCAAGCAGTACTAAAGCCCTTGCCCCAAATCAAGGGTTCGGTAGTGGAGGGAATACCGATCAATATTTCAGCAAACTGACACTGCACTGGAAGCACTCACTCACTAGTCTAGGCCCCCAAAATTGGAAGACAGTTACCTGACCAATCAACTGGAAAAGATCCATATTTGTGACCATTTCAAAGAATGACCCAATAGGATAAGGAAATTATCTAGCAATATTATTACTATCACATGCAAATGAAAGTTGGCTGACGAGAATTCAAAAGCAATTGTAGCACTCCAAGGAGGAGCTGCCAGAAATTCAAGCTAGGTTCAGAAGAGAACGTGGTATTAAAGATATCATTGCTGATGTCATGTGGATCTTGGCTGAAAACAGAGTACCAGAAAGATGTTTTCTTCTGTGTTATTGACTGGGCAAAAGTATTGGACCATGTGGATTAGAATAAGCTGAGTAGCATTGTGAACATGGGAATTCCAGAACACTGTAAGGTGCTCATTCAGAGCCTGTACATAAACCAACAAGCAGCCATTCATTCAAGCTGAACGGGAAAGTTGTGTGGCCAGGGTTGTATCTTTTCGCTGTAATTGTTACATGTATGTACGGAGACATGCATCTGAGAAGCGGGACTACACAGAGAACTCCGCATCTGGAATGAAGAAAGGCCACTGAAAACGCACAATACGTAGATGACATAATCTTGTTTGTGGAAATCGAGGAGTCCTTGAAGCAATTTCTGATAAAGTCAAATAATACAGCCTTCAGCAGGGATTACAACTCATGTGAGAAAAACAAAAATTATCAAACAGGATCAATAATCAACATCATGATCCATAGAGAAAAGATTGAAGTGTCAAAGATTTCATTTTATTGAGATCCCCAATCAATGCTCATGAAAGCAGCGGTCATGAGATCAAAAGACTCATTGCATTAGGTAAACCTGCTGCACAAGACCTCTCTAGTCTTGAAACACAAGGCAGTTACTTTAAGGACTAAGGTGCACCTGATCCAAGCCATGGTATTTTCAATTGTCTCATCTGCATGTGAAAGTCGAACATTGAATACAGAAGACCAAAGAAGAATTGACACATTTGAATTATGGTGCTGGTGAAGAATATTGAAAGTACAGTGAGCTACTTAAAAGACAAACTGATTTGTCGTGGAAGAAATACGGCCAGAGTGCTCCTTTGGGCAAGGATGGAGAAACTTAGTCTCCTAGACTCTACACATTGTCGGGAGAGGCCAGTCCCTGAAGAAGGCCATGTCTGGTAAAGTGGAGGGCTGCTATGGAAGAGGAAGGCCTCCAAGGAGATGGACGGACCCAGTGGCTACAACAAAGGGCTCAAGCACAGGGACAATTGTGAGGGTGGGGCAGGGCCAGGCAGGGTTTCATTCTGCTGTGGATAAGGTAATTATGGATCAGAATTTAATTGATGGCACTTAACAACAAGAATTAATGAGTTTTTCGTGTAAATGTGTTCCTCATCATGTTTTTACCCATTAATTTTATCACACATTGATATTTTGCCTGAATCAATTATTACTATGATGGCTGCCAAATGACAATTTTATAATTTTACCATCCATTCGACATTTATTGGTTGATACTCTATTTTAAGTCAGAGCTTTTCCAACTCCCCCAAATTATTTTTTTAATTAATTCATTCGCTTGTAGCATTGTGAATTTGTGGTTTTTAATTTTACTCAATGGGTAATAGTCTATGGCTATCATTTACTCTATGTTCAAATTGCCCCCCCCCCCATTTTAACTTTTGGGGTCACTTTAGCTGTATGTTCTCTTGGTATCTTCCATAATTTAAAAAAACAAAAGGTGTGCTTGTCTCTTCTTGTACCTTTGCTATCTCAGATCTGGAATCCGCCACCTTTTCATCTTCCCCTTCGTTCTTCTGTGTCATACTGAATGGCATTTTAGTGCAGTGAACAGCTTTCTCAATCACCACGCCATGAATCTGGGCAAAGAGAGAAATTTATATAGAAGGGGTCCCCCCCCCTTTTTTTGTTTTAACTATCTGGGCTAGTTGTGGTTACATACAGGAAGATTGAGCAAATAAGTAAATAAATTGGGGATAACCTGCCCAGCCCTACCAATTTAGAGTCTGTATTAAACCATTGTTCCACAATTATAATGAATGTGTGACATTGCTCACATGGCACACATACATAAACTCATATCTGGGTGCTAGATGTGAACATTGCTACCGGTGTGTCATTGGTTACAGATCCTCTTGGTGAAAAGAGCTTTAAAGTGTCTACACACACACACAATAGCACCACACACTCATATTATTGGAAACCATGAGTTCACAGTGATATATCTAATTACAATCCAATATCCCTTTCTGTATTTGAAACCCTGTCCTTAACCATGAGAAATCCAGATTCCATTATTCTCAAAATATTTACTAATTAACTCAACCCCCCTGAATATAGCCACTGCTCACCCATATAGTGTATTTGTATGAAAGAGAAAAAAAGTAGTCCTTCTGAGAAAATTCTACCCGGTGCCAGGATGCACAGCTTTGTGAGTGAGAGTGGGTTGGGTTTCAGGACCCACTGGCCTGCCCAGCTGGTGGCCCTTGTGCAGTGGACAGCTTTCATAACCTTCGACGGCCTTGACAATTTCAGCATCTGTACGCTTAACCACTGTCCCATAGTTCTTCTCTCAGTACAGTTGCCATTAACGGGTGACCCTGATCAAATGGCACAGATGGCGGTAAACCATGTCTTTTAAGTTTTGGCTTCAGTTAGTTTTATATGTGGTTTATCCAAAGTTCATTATATTCTTTGGAATAGCAAAGTTAAGGAAAATCTGTGTGTGTTACCCCGTTCTGCTAAGCCTGGTGTTATTGCAGTTACATACGGTATGCCTTTGGGCTCAGGAAGCTTAGAGCAGAAAAAGTTCGGAAGAAACCTCTGAAGGACAACAACAGCAAGGTCACGGTCGGGTAAATAAGACATTCGGTGAGAGAAAGGGAGTGCTAAATGTCCCCCTCTGAAAAAATATATTGAAGGAAGCTGAGGGGACCTTGAGTGCCCTATAAAGAATTTCAAGAGGATGCTACACTTCTTAAGTTTCCTGATAGTTTAATTTCCTGATAAGTACTCTAATAGGAAGAAAGAAATTATTTGTAGTCCAGCTTGGATGCCGTGGACTTCATGAGATGTTCTGTAATGTCTCCTGCTGCATCCTGTCAGACCCAGCTGGGCATGAACCTGGACCAGAGCGGAGTGGGAAGATTCATCCAGAATTAGAGCCGGCGCTGTGACCATCAGGTTGTTGTTATTGTTCGGTGCTGCTGAGTCAGCCCCCACTCCTAGGGACCCTCTGTAGGACAGGAGGAAGCATTGCCTGGCCCTGTTCTGTCCTCACAATGATTGCTGTCACTATGCCACTCCATCTCACGAGGGCTTTCTCCCGCCCCGCCTGCCTGCCCTTTTTCTTTCTTTCTTGACCCTCTGCTTTACCAAGCATGACATCCTTCCCTAAGGACTGGTCTGTCCTGAGAACTTGTCAAAAGCACGTGAGACAACATCTCACCACCCTAGTGTCTAAGGAGCATCCTGCTTGGGCTTCTGCAAAGAGAAATGTTTGTTCCCCTGGCAGTCCAAGGCACGCTCAATTCTTTGCCAACGCCCCAATCCCCATGCATCAAAATTTTTTTGATCTTCCTTATTCATTGTTCAACTTCATGTGCACATGAGGCAACGAAAATACTATGGCTTGGGTAAGGTTCACCACTTATAATAATAGTGAAATGGTGTGGGTTCTTACAGTGTACCAAGCATTGATCGACATCCTAAGTCCCCCACACTTATTGGGTCTATTGCCCCCTTTTCAGAAGGAAAAAAATTTCATGTGACTCCTGGCAATTAAAAACTTTTGCACTATATCCCATAATCCAGGATAAAATGTAGGTCTCTGCTTTTGCAGTCCCTCTTGACCATTCCAGCACCTCCCCAGGTGGTAGCACCACCTACTTTGGGAATACTGATCTACGTGTTTACCTGTATTTACTCACCGACCCCACAGCTTCACTATGAGGAAGAAACTATTACTAGCATCTCGCTTCTTAGATGAGGAAATCGATTCTGAGAAGTTGAGTGACTTGGGCAGGGTCACATTGGATGGCAGAACTGGGAAACACACTGGGGGAGCTTTGTACTGGAATCCTAATCAGTGTGGCATTTGCTTCTGGGAGCGGAAAAGGGAAGCTAAATCTCCTGACGCTTGTTTTCCTCCAAGCATTCCTGATCATTGAGAAGCAGGATTTGCTTTCAGAGGCTGGGCAATCATCGATGTGGGTGTTTGGGGAAGCCAAGGCTGATGGCAGGAGGTTTTTGCCATGACAGACCAGGGTTGAACATGTGGACACCTTTAGACAATCGATCCTCTAAACATTTGTTCAATGTTAACTCAGGGAGGATGAGAAGCTTTTTTTTCTAGTAGTAAAAATGTATAGCACTTATGTTTTAAAAAATATATTAGGTAATTTATTTTTATTAATTACATAATTTATTAAATTATTAGCATATCACACACAATACTTTATCTTATTCAGAATTATCTAGGAATTGTAATTTTTTTCAGGAGCACATAGCCATTGAGGACGTAGCTATTTGAACAGAAATGGGAATAGCAATACCAGGAGGGTAGGGGAAAGGTGAGGAGAGAAGGGGAGGAAGGGGGAACCAATCACAATGAACGACACATAACCACCCCACCACCACCACCACCCCAGGGGGGATGAACAATAGATACCACGGGGGAAGGGAGACAGCGGTCGGTGTAAGACCTGAAAATAATAAAAATTTATAATTTATCAAGTGGTCACAAGCGGGGGTTGGGAAGAGGAGCTGATACCAAGGACTCAAAAAGAAAGTAAATGTTTAGAAAATAATGATGGCAACATATGTACAAATATGCTTGATACAATTGATGTTTGGATTGTTATAAGAGCCCCCAATAAAATGATCTTTAAAAAATGGGTATATAAAAAAGGGTAGTAAAGCATATTCCTTCGTCCCAGTCCCTGGAGAAAGGCAGCGCAGTCCTTGGATAAGGACGTCACGTTTGGTGGAGTGGCAGCCAAAAGAGGAAGTCTCTCCATGAGCTAGATTGGTATCATGGCTACTGCAATGGGCTCAAGTAGAGGAACACTTGGGTGGATGCCGCCGGACAGGGCAGTGTTTCATTCTGTTGTGCTTAGGGTCGCTATGGGCCAGGATGGACCAGACGGCACGTAAGAACAACAGCAAACATGTGCAGTGAACAATACTGCACTGTGTATTTGGTTGCTGAATGTTGGGGGGCTGGTCTCGGCATGATGATGTAGCCAGTCGCTGTAGAGTAACATTTGCACATACAAAGGCCAAAGGTCTTGTTAGTTACCATTGAGTGGATTCACCCTCACTCACCTGGCATTGGTTAGTGCCAGCTAAGACTATTATTAAAAGTTGTGCTCCACTATACTATCTATGTTGATTTCAGCAGATCCAATTTCTATTTTTCCTGTTGTTTAAGTGAGTTGTATGAAAACCTGGGTTTGCTGGCACCATATTCTGTTTAATCCCAGTCTTGCTGTCCTTAGTAGTTTGGTAGCATAAACAAATCGAGTTAAACAGGTAATCCCAAACCAAAACCCATTGCCAAAGAGTTGACTCTGACTCACAGGGACCTTATGAAGGCTCTCCTAGACTGTAAATCTTTATGGAGCAAGCTTATGGGTTTGAACCTCTGATCTTGTGTTTAGCAACCCACGCTGAATGCACAGGGCCACCAGGGTTTCCTAAAATAGGTCATAGTAGGATGTAAAGGTCTCAATGCTTACTAACTTCTAATAGACCTGTCAACATCTCAATCTTTTAAGGAAATATTGAGTTGTAAGAAATACTTAGACATGTTTAGTTCAACTGGGCAACCTTAGTGGGGACCGTGAGCAGTGCAGTGAAGCACGGGGTGGGAGCTTGGATTTGTTGACAAATGAACCGACAGCTCTGTATTTGGAAGCTCCGGCTCAGAAGAAAGTGCCTCAGAGACATGCCGGACTCCAATTCAGTGTAGTAAGTGCAATGACCGGTTAATAAACCTGAACGATCAAGATCGTTGTTTATATGCTGAGATAAGTGTCATATTCTGAGCTCCTTGAAAATAAGAACCAGGTCTTCTTCAGCCGTGTACCTGTGCACCTAGCACAGGGCTGACACAAAGCACCTGCTCGGTCACGTGATCGAGCTTAGAATGTACGAACTGCTAATTCCTAGAATGGTCATTGTGTTAGTCCCGGTTGGCTAAAGAAACAAATTCATAGACACTCATATGTGTATTAGAAAGAGCTTTATATAAAAGAGCAAGTGTATATTGAGAAATATCCCAGCCCAGTCCAGTTCAAGTCCATAAGTCTGATATTAGCCCATATGTCCGATACCAATCTATAAATTCCTCTTCAGACTGACACAACACATGCAATGACATTGAACGCAGGAAGCTCACAGGCCAGTGAGTGGAAAGTCTTGTGGATCCAGTGGCAGTGGAGGCATCTCAGTGCTGGCAAGGGTATCCACGTGGCTCCTCCAGCTCTGGGGGTGTAGCATAGCTCCATGTGTCTTGTCAACTGGAATGTCTCACAGAGAGTCTGTGTGTATCTGGCCTCCAGTGAGTTATTTATCTCTGTGGCACCTCCAAATGAAGTCATCAAACTGTGACCTGATTGACAGGGTAGATCCCACCCCTCCACGAGTTCACACCATATTATGTAACTACCACAGTAATAGTGCTAAGTTTTAGGATGCATAAGAATCATCTGGAGTATGGGAAAATGAAGACTCTGGGAGTGTCCCCTCTTTATTTTTTTTACAGGCACCGTCAGTGGTTCTGAGGCTGGGGGTGGAGCACCACCTTCGGACCACTTCGTGGAAACTGTCAGTGAATAACTGAGAACCACACGGAACCATGGGTCGACAGTGGGCTGCTGATGTCTTGGTAACTTGAAAGTTTGAAGTCTCATTTGAAAGAAAACCCTTGGAAATAAGCAAGGAGCAATATACTCCCTGAGGAGCCCAAGAAAACTGCTTTCCTTACAGATTGACTCAGACCTGTGGAGTCTCAAGGTCACCATCTCAGATTTGATGTTTCATAAATCAAAAGTACCATCTAGCATCACTAATCAAGGTGCTTGTAGGTTGCTTTTGGCACATCCTAATTCATAGTATAAGTCATGGTTTGAGTCGTGCATTGCCTTTAGTAAGTCTTCGTACAGGTATTTACACGAAAACATTATAGACACGAAGAGGCACTAGTCACACTGTAGGATAGGTGTTCAGACTGCTAATTGCAAGGCCGGCAGTTCAAACCCACCAGTGACTCTGTGATATCAAGATGAGCTATCTGTTCTTGTAAAGATTTACAGCCCAAGAACCCCTCTAAACATTGCTATGAGTTAGAATTGACTTGATGGCAGTGGGTTTGGGAGTTATTTTAGACAGCAGAAGTTAAGAAATATTAGATGAAGACCTATTTTCACCTGGTCCTCAAAATTTTCATCTGTTAAGTGAGAAGGTTGGATTAGATCCTAGGTTCCCAAACTTGGCTGAGAATTGGAATCACCTAGGGATCTGGGCTCTACTTACAACCTAAGGAATCAGAATTCCCAGGTGGAGAAACCTGGGGATGTGTGGTGTCACCAGGCAAGTTTTGGAACCTGTGGACTAGCTGCTCTCCTCAGATCTTTCCATAGTGTTTGATATAATCACTGTAGTGCATGGCATGCCTCTTTTGTGCCAAGCACTATGTTGGGACTCTGCTTTTATTGTTTGTAGTAGCTAATTCTCAGAGTAGCATAAAACACAGTCATTATATTTCATAAAGGTATATCAACTGTTCAGTCATTTAATTCTATTAATGGTTTACTGCATGGCAGTGATTGGGCTGGGCATTGGGCACTTGATCGGGCGCTGGGACATATGCTGTTCAAAGTAGTAAAATTAGGAAATGGTAGAGTGGGGAATTATGGCCTGGTGTGTTAAAATAAAACTCAAGCTCTTTCTTTAACCCCTCACATGGTCCTTCTGAGATGATCCTTTTATAAAATGTATGTGAGATCATGGGGAATTTTCCTATTTCCTATTTCAGTGATTCTCTTGGCTGCATGTTAGAATCACATAAGGGCTTACCTCAAAGCAATTAAACAAGACTCTCTGATTAGTGCTGGTGGATAAATCAATTAAAAAAATAATTCCCAGGTAATTCAAATATGATGCCAGAATTGAAAACCAAATCTTGTAGATTCTAATTTTATCACATGGCTTTTGATAATAATCTGTCTTAAAATGATCCCATTTTGGTTGCATTATTTTCCTTCCCTCATTTTGAGAATCTCTTGAGATTCATTAAGCACTCTTCTGGGAACTATTGGCAGAGAGGTTGGTGGTGCTGAGAACGTATTTGACAAGCGCTCTGTTTTTCACGTTGCTTGATGTGTGGCTAGGAGCTTGCTTGCAACCCTGCTAGGTTTGTATCTTGCCTCCAGTCATATCTGGAGCTCTCTGATGGCTTATTAAGTCACTCAAGTCCTTGAAGAGCAGAGATTGCTGATGATGTATTTTGACAATGAAGAAGGGTCAGTTGATATCCCATGCAGAACAAATAGATACACTGGATAGTGCTGTTGAGAATTAAAATAGCATTTTGAAAAAGAGTGACCTGACTAGAAATTTATGTGGGAAAACAGTGAGATGTAATGTCAGATCAGTCTGACAAATCCAGATGTGGGAGGATTCTGGAAGTCAGGCAGGCCATGTGGAAATGTTGGGCTGGTTGTAGAGTCTAAATCAGGACCACACACACGAGAATATGCGATAGAGAGGAGGTCCACTGTACCCGTGAGTAGTCAACCAGGCAGGGAAATTAGGCAGAGAGGATGCGTCTATAATTTTTTTTAAGGGAAAAACTACAGGCCTTGGAGACATTAAAATGGGGACTCTGAAAGGGAGAAGGAGGTTTTTATTTGTTTGTTTTTTCTTCAGATTTTTGGAGTATTCCTACGATGAATCAGTTATCTCTCCAAAGGAGATGGTAATATAGGGAAGAAAGAGAACTCCAATATTGAGATTAGCTAGACTTATGTTTGACTGCATGGGTCAGAAAAACCCCAGTATCTTCCAACGTAGGTTTATATTTCTATCACACACACACACAAGTAAAATTAAAAACAAAGCCCAGGATTAATACAATTGGCTTGTTTTCCTTAGTCACATCAACCTCAGTGTTAGCAACACAGCTCATCTATTTATTGTTGTTACTGCTATTTTGTTTTTGTTAAAACTTTAAAAAAATAATTAACAGTGCTAATTTGATCTTTAGTTCTTCCTCCTCCTTTCTTTTTTATCCAGTTGTTAGAATACAGGCTCCTGTCTTTGGCTTTTCCTGTTTGATTTCCCACAAACAGCCAGAAGATGATGTCATCATCCATCTGCAGAATAGCTTTGACCAGTCTCGCTGGGGCTGTGCCTCCTGTCTCAGCCCTGGCCCCAACTCTCTCCTCTTTAAGAGAAGCTTACCCCCAAAGCATCCCTTACAGTGCTCAAAGATTAGGCGAGATGAAAATGAAGATAGCAAAATAGAATCAATCAATTCCTTCAGGTGGTCCGAGTTTAATTAGTTGCCACAGTCTTCTCAAAGAGTCATCCAGTCTCTCCATCAGTCCTTCTTTCTCATAGCTGCCAAGGTAGCCTTGGTAAGGACCACTTCGTTCCCAACTTAGGACTTTTGATGATCTCCACTTGCTTCTAGAATATTTAGAGCTTTAATTTTAATATCTTCATTTCTATCTCAGCAGTTCGAAACCACCAGGTGCTCTTCAGGAGAAGGACGAGTCAGGGGCAGTCCTACTCTGTCCTACAGGGTCACTGTGAGTCAGAATGGAAGCAATGACAGTGAAAATTGAATTTGTTTTTTGTGAAACTTTCAAACACTTTAAAGGCTTGAGGAAATTGATTTTTAGGGAGATTAAGGATGAAAAGAAACCACTAGGTTGAAGTGTTTTCATGTTCAAGGACAAATGACACGGTATACTACATTTTCAAAATTCACTGCCATTGAGTCGTTCCAACTCAGCAATCCTGTAGGGCAGGATCGAACTGCCCCCTGTGAATGTCCAAGACTGTCACTCCTCTCAGGATTAGAAAATCTTTTCATTCTCCTTCAGAGCGGCTGGAGGGTTTGAACTGCTGTCCTCGTGATTAGCAGCCCAAAGTATAACCACCAGGGCTCCTTTACAACCTTTTCAAATGTAGTCCAAATTGGTCTTGTTAGATTGGGACCATTTCTTAAGTTACCAAAGACCCATGGATTTTAAAAAATTTTACTTTCAGTCATCACAAGTGAGTTGCCCAGCACAAAGGGAAGTGACTATCTGACACGGGTGTGTTTTTTATCGCGTAGAACACATGACCCCACTAGGCTGGTGTTCTAATAGAGATTTGTTTCCAGCCAATGACGGACACCTCCTACTACTACCTAGTAGACACTGAAGCAGGCTACGCAGCATTGCCTCACGAAACTGAGTCTAGTGAGAAGACAGGCACTTACCAATAAGAACCAAAGACAAATGAAACAAACACAAGTGAGGTTCCCGAGGCTTTGCCAGGACTAGTGCAGAAACTCACTGACCGTGGGGAGGTGAGGGTGAAGCTGAGCCCTGTTAGAGAAGTGTGGATGAGGATGGGTATGGCTCTGAGGGTGGGCCCAAGGGTTACAGGAAAGCAAGAAAAGGAGACCATAACAAAGGTTCTGTTTTACTTCCTTTGTTGTAGCTTTAACTTCCTCAAAAAGGCACCTTGAAAAAAAGAGAAATTGGTTTTAGGAGCTGTTATTTTTACCTCCTCTCACTTGAAACTGGTCTGAATGAAGGAAGTGGCATTTAATGCATAAACATAGGCTCTGCACTCAGCATTCCTGAGTCAACGCGTTGGTTTGCCTTGTGGCGGTTCTCAAGAGAGGTAGGGACCCACCTTCCTGTTGAGCTGGAAGCCTCCTGCCTTGTGAGTATGTATTAGATGAAGCAGAATGTGAGTGGGGCTTTGCCGAGAATAGCCAGTAATGCTACCCCTATTCTGCAGCCTGACTGCTCACACCTGACCTGGACTTCGCCTGACTGTTAGGACCGGTCTTGCTCCCAAGTCAAAGTCAGCTTAGAAAAAGATGCTGTAGACAAATACTAGAATTGTAATCTGAGAACTCTTAAAAAGTAGTCCCAATTCTTTTCCTTAGGAACTCTATGACTATAGTTTCTTCATCTGTAATATGGAGATACAAACTCTACCACCACATTGCCATCGGGTTGTTTCCAATACATAGTAACCCTAGATAGGCTTTTGTGGCTTTTGTAAATCTTTCTCTCATCAACTACCAACCTAGCAGTTAGCAGTGTAATGCTTACCTGACAACACCACCAGGACTCCTTGGGGAGTAAAATACCCACCTCTAAGATTAATTCTTTGACTTTTTCAGATTTTGCATTTTCTAGATGTCGTAGCGAGGACAAGAAAATTGAGCTATTTCTGCACTTAAGCAGTAGGGATTGGGAATGGAGTCCAGCTCTTCTGGCCCTGAGTCCAGTGCTCTTTCCACCTGCAAAGCAGCTTACAGGTGTGCTATATAATATTGACTTGTCACAATGGGCTGCCATCTGCTAAGGGTGTATCTCTTCTCTGTGACCAGGTAAGGCCTGGGGCATATAAGAGAAAAATTTGAGGAGCCCCTCCCCACCTCATACATGGTACAGCAGTATAAAACAACAACAGCATAAATATAACCCCAAACCGTCAGACATACTCGTTTTACTGTTATGTCCTATTGTTGGCCATATCTTTATTTTTCAGTTAAGTCTTTTTTATTTTATGTTAAGTCTTTGGTAGAAATCAGATTCTCTGTAAGAACATTGGACCAAGGGAGACCTGTGCTTTGCATGGTAAACAGCCTAGACCAGGTCTATGGAATGGCCAGATCGGCACTGCTGTTTGTGCTGGGCAGCTTAAGGTCATGTACCTTAGCCCTCAACTCCTGAAGACACTGTCCAGGCATGCTTCCCAGCCTTAGGTCAGTCAGGCTATGACAAGGTTACAAAGAGTCACTAACATCTCTCTTATTCCCATGGCCAAAATTCCAAATTTATCAGGTTTGGCCTCTTGGCTTTCATTGTCCTTTCATGGACCCCCACTGCATTTCAGAGGATGTTAGGCTACACTCCTTCTGGTTAGGAAGCATGAGTGGGTGAGTCAGTATATTGGGTTTTTAAATTTTAATTCCTCACTGTTAATTTCTTTTTAAAATGAAAGGGTAGGAGTCTGTAAACATTTTGAAAGAGACAGTTAATCAATACACATTTTTCTCCAAACATACAAGGAAATTATAAAGTGTCTCCTAGAGGCCTCTTCAGATATCTGTGTGCCTACCCTTCAGATAGAAAGTTTCCTCTTGGCACATAAGGAAGTCAAATTAGGCCCAGAAGAGACTATCCTTGTTGGAGCGTGAATGTCAAAGCCAGGATCTTTAGTAAAATAGCTTTCCCTCTCAGCAGGTTCTGGAGAGAAGAACAGCTTTTCCTCTCTGCCAGTTACAGAGAGAGGAATCAGTCATATTTACACAGAACATGGTGAGAGATTTGGGGGGAAGCACAAGAGCTGATATTTATATGAAGTTTGAATCTCTTGCTAAGGATTCTCGTCTATTCCATCTTCGGGAAAGACAGTTCACTCTAGAATGCACTGGGATTTGGGAGCTACCAGAGGGACAGTGCGCAGCCTCTCAAACCAGTCGGTGCTTTTACCAAGCTACACAGACACCTGTTTGAACATCATTTGCTTCCACAGAGGTGTGAGATAAACACTTGCCCATCTTTTGTACTGCTAACTGAAGGGTTGCAGATTTGAGAGGTACCTGAGAAGAAATGTCTACCAGTCTAGGAAAGCTGAAAGTTGTCACAAACTGAATGGAATGTGTAAAGATAGATACCCTATTTATAAACATTTTCCTAATGGCCAGCCTTCAGATTTGAGATGTTTCTAAACAATTGACTTAGAGCAAGAGGCAGTCCTAGGAAGTGAAACTTAAAGAGTTTCATAATCATTAATCAAGCTGAGTTCACTTTTTCTGCAGGAGAGTCCCATGATTCCAGCTCAGACCCGGCCAACAGGCTGGATCTCCTTTGAGGTGATGATTAACAGTTGAACATACTCCCAAGGTGGAAGAGGGTGTGTCTCTCAAGCTTCCAGGGAACCAGAGGCACCAGCCTCCATAGGCTCTGAGACGGTCACCATTCTTTAGGTTCAGCACCTCTTTTTAAAAATCAAATTTAATGATATAATGCTTATGCATACAGCATATTTAGCACAGGGCCTAGCATGAGAAAGCACTAGCAAATATAGGTTAAAAATCTTTCAACAAAACAAGAGATGAAAGTGGAGACTTTTCTTTTGCATGGTCATTAATTTAGGGCAAAACTCTCCTTCTTGGATTATGCCAATTGAACCAATTACCGTTGACTCTATTTTGACTCATGGTGACTCCATGTATGTTATTGTAGACGTGTACATTATAGGGTCTTCAATGGCTGATATATATATTTTTTAACGGATCATGATGTCCTTTTCCAGGAACTGGGCTCTCCTGATAACACATTCAAAGTATATGAGACACAGTTTTGCCATATTAGGAACCTTTGTGTTATACTTCTTCTAAAACAGCTTTGTTGGTTCTTTTGACAGTACTTTCAGTATTTGTTACCAGCACCATGATTCAAATGCATCAATTCTTCTGCTGTCTTCCTTATTGATGGTCCAACTTTCACATGCATATGAGGTGGTTGAAGAGACCATGATTTGGATCAGGTGTACCTTAGTCCTCAAAGTGGCATTCTTTCTCTTTAATACAGTAATGGGGTCTTTTGCAGCATATTTGCCCAATAAAATATACTGCTTGATTTCTTGACTGCTGCTTCCATGAGCATTGATTGTGAATCCAAACCAAACAAAATCCTTGACAATGTCAATCTTTTCTCCATTTATCATGCCCAGTTATGAAGATTGTGGTTCTCTTTGTAATTCATAATAAAGGTTTCAGTCCTTGATTTTCATTAGCAGTGCTTCAAGTCTTCCTCACTTTTACCAAGCAAGATTGTGTCATCTGCTTATTAAAAGCTGTTCATAAGCCCCCCGTCCTGCCTTGATGCTGCATTCTTTTTCACATAGTCCATCCTCTCAGATTATTTGCTCAGCATACAGTTGAATAAAATGATGAAAGGATACAGCCCTGATACACATCTTTTCTGACTTTAAGTCATACAGCAGTCCCTTGTTCTTTTCAAGCAACTGCCTCTTAATCCATGTACGGGTTCTGCATAGGCACAATGAACTACTCTGGAATTCCCATGCCTCTCAATGTTATCCATACAGTTCAATATTTTGCCTGGTCAATAAAACTTGATATGTATATATATATTCTAGAATATATATTTTCTGCCTTCAGCCAAGATCCATCTGACATAAGCAATGCTATCCTTCATGCCATGTTCTCATCTGAATCCAGCTTGAATTTCTGGCAGCTCCCTGATAATGTTGAATTATCTTCAGCAAAACTTTACTTGTATGTGACATTAATGGGGATCCCTGCTGATGGAGTGGTTATGCATTGGGCTGAAAGGTCAACAGTTTGAAATCACCAGTCAACTCACAAGAATAAGGACAAAGCTTTCTATTCCCATAAAGAGTTATAGTCAGAGACTTCTGGCAAGAGGGAGACTGAGTAACATGTACCACAGGGACTCCGCAGAAGTCAGCCCAGGAGAGCAACTGAGAGGGAAATATGACACTGTCGGGCCATAGGAGGAGAATTATAAAGATAAGTAGACTCAGATCCACTAGGTTTTGAGGAGCTGTGGGCTTTTGGCTTACCACAGTGGAGGCCGGCTAAGACCTAACCTCAGCCCTGCCACAGTCTTGGCCAGAGCTGGGCTCTGTTAGCCAGCCCAAGAGCTTTACTACAACACAGCCACAGCTTGCTGCTGCCTCTGGGCAGGGTTTAAACCCCTCCAGCCCCACAGTCAGGTGATTGGGGCTCAGTTATATCATTACTTTTTCTTCTCTTTCCTCTCTCTTTCCCACAACAATCTCAGCTGGCTCAGTTTTTTTCTCTTCTCTATTCTCTCACATGACACTGCTGGCCTTCAGGTCACTTCCCTTCACCTAGGGCGATTATACCTGCCCTCCACCCAGCTGAGGGAGTCCCTGCCCTCAGCAGCATAACATGCAGCTGAGGGAAATCCTGCCCACCTTCCACCACAGGGGAACTCACACCTACCCACCACGGCCTTTTAAGCGGCTTGCAGAAATCCCGCCCACCCTTGTGGAGCTTCACTTGGCTGGGGGAACCTCTTCCTGCCTTCCGTGGTGCTTCACATGGCTGAGGGAAACGATGCCTGACTTCCATGGTCCCACATGGCTGTGGGAATTTCCTCCCACCTGCCATAGTGTCTCACACAGCCTAAGGCAGCTCTGGCAACACTCTCCAGTACTCCACGCTGCAGTAGGAACCTCCATCCAGGCCATGCCCAGTGATCTAGCTGACTAGGGCAATTCTGCTCACTATCCGCAGTGCTCTACACCAAAGTAGGCACACCCACCTGCCTTCTGCAACACTCCCATTGCAGCAAGTACCCCCGTATGCCCTTTGAAGCACCCCAAGTCACCATGGGCAACACCACAACAGCTTCCTGTGAGATCATCCAGTGTAGCACTAACCTCACAGGTCCACAACCACCCAACCAGCATCCCCTGAGAAGACCATCCAATTTGCCTTTGAAATAACAGAATACTGATTGGCTAGGGAAAGAGTAAGACCACAAGAGGATAAAGCAGTAGCCTGACATCATAGTACAATGAACAGCAGACAGTTCAAAGAAGCATTCCTGCGAGCCCCCCAAAGAGAGAGCGCAGTACTCTTTGAATCTCTGGGAAATGGTGCCGGGCTCCTCTAAAACAACAAAATGTGACAGAAATCATCCCCTTCAACCTCAATGTAAAAACAGGAGAAGCAAAGTGCAATGTTGAAAAAAGACGTGCATCTAATGACGTACATAGAAGTAGACGTTGATCTGTAACAGAAAGAAATCATAATGAAAAAAAATCATAATGCTGCTTGGAGTCATAAACGATATGAGGAAAACAATACAGAAAAAGGATGAAATGATAGAGGAAATAAAGGCCATGCACCAAAGGGAAATACAAGACATAAGGGGCAAGATAAAAGCCAGAAGCAAATTCACAGATTTGCCAACAGACTCAAGGAGGCAGAGAATTGCACCAGTGACCTAGAGGATAAGCAGCAGACTTCAACAAATGGGAAAGACAGTCAAATAAGATATCAGAGAAGCTGATGAAAACCCAAGAGCCATGTCTGATTCTATGAATAGGAACAAAATAAAATAATTGGACTACCTGAACAAGAAACAATGAAGAAATCAACAGCAAAAATCATGAGGGAATTATTGGAGGAAAACTTCCCAGGCTTACTGAATGAAAACCAGGCAGCCATTTATTAAGCTGGGAAGATTTCCTCTAATAATTCCCTTGTTATTTTTGCCAGCTAGACTGAATCTCAAGACGAGGTCATCAAAGCACATAATAGTTAAACTAAAAAAAAAAAAAAAAATAGTTAAACTATCCAGCATTGAGGAAAAAGAGAAAATCATGAGAGCAGCTAGGGAAAAACAAGCAATCACATATAAAGGTACCCAGGTAAGAATATGCTCAGACCATCAGCAGACATGAGAATGCAGTAACATAGTCCAAAAATGTAAGGAAAGTAATGCAAACCCAAGAATACTCTATCCAGACAAATTATCTATCAAGATATATGGAGAAGTAAGAGTTTTCCTAGACAAGGAAAAACTGAAAGTACGTTAAAAAAAAAAACCCAGCCCTACAAAATTTCCTTGCCGAGCCAGTATCGGTAAAAGAACAACACTAACCAAGCACAAATAAGAGACTGCTACGTACAGCAACCCCACCCAGAGGGAAACAAAGAGAAAACAGCCCCCAAGATAGCACTGGCTCAAGGGTGGAAAGAAGGCAAGAATGAACCACACACACATATACATGCACAACATACTGACAAGAAAGGGAGGTAGGAAAACACCCAACACAAAAGGTACAAGATGACATCACAGAGTCCACAGATGGATGTAATAACTTTGAAAATCAATGGACTGAACTCAGGCATTAAAAGGCAGAGGCTAGCAGACTGGGTTAGAAAACAACCTTTCGATCTGCTGCCTACAGGAGACACATCTCAAGATTACAGACAAAAATAGGCTGAGAATCAAAGGCTGGAGAAAAATATGCCGAGCAAATGGCAATTCAAAAAAGCAGGGATTGCAATCCTAGTCTTGGACAAAATTGATCTCAAGGTGAAAGCCATACAAAGAAATAAGGAGGGGCACGGTATAATGTTCAAGGAACAGTAGACAAAGAACCAGTAAGCATAATAAATATACATACACCCAAGAAGAGACCCATGAAATTTGTCAATTAAACACTCCAAAATGCGAAAAAAGAAATTACAGGCTCAACAATTATAGTAGGTGACTTTAATAGACCACTATCCAAGAAAGATATATCACAGGGAAAGAAGCCTAGCAAGGAGGCTACAGATCGAAACATTGCAATTAGATGACTTGACCTGATATTTTCAGAGCTCTCACAAATGCAAAGAAATTTCATATTCTTTTCAAGCCCACATGGCACATACTTGAAGATAGATCACATTTTGGGACACAAGTTAAATCAGTGTAAAGTCAAGCACATAGAAACCGTACAGACTTCTCTTCAACCACCGTGGAATAAGGCTGGAAGTCAATAAAAGGATGATTAATAAAACAAGGCCAAACAATTGGAGGATGAATAACTCTCTATTGCAAAAGGAGTGGGTCCTGGCCCCGATAAGAGATGAAATCAGGAAGCTTCTAGAAACTAACTAGAATGAGAATACGACATACCAAAAATTTTGGGATACAGCAAAGGCAGTTATCAGAGGAAGTTTGATAGCAATAAATGCACACATGAAAAAGGAAGAGACTTATGATTGATATGCTGACACAAAACTTAACAGCAATTAGAGCAGAGTCAACAGAAAATCCTACTAACAGCAAAAGAAAAGAAATAATAAAAATCAGGGCTGAGATTCATGAGAGGGAAAACAAGAAAACTATGGAAAAAATTAATGCAGCTAACAGTTGGTTCTTTGAAAGGATTAACTGACAAACCTAACCAAGGAACAGAATGAACAAATTTCAATAGCAAGAATGAGGGATGAAACAGGAACATTTCAAAAGAACCTAATGAAATCAAAAGGATAATTATACAGTACTACAAAGGCCTATACTCCAATGAATTCAACAACTTGAAAGACATGGACAAATATTTGGAAAAACAATCCCTCCCTAGAGTATCCCAGATGGACCTCACGAATCTAAACAGACTCATAGCAATAGAAGAAATAGGTTATCAAGGGATTACCAACAAAAAAATCCCCCAGGTCAGATGACTTTACAGGAGAATTCTACCAATCATTCAGTGAAGAACTGACACCAATCCTACACAAATTCTTCCAGAACATAGGAAAAGATGGCAAACTCCCGAACTCTTTCTATGAAGCTAGTAAAACTCTGATACCCAAACCAGGCAAGGATCCCACAGAATTGAGAACTACAGACCAATATCCCTAATGAACATCAATGCAAAAATCCTTAACAAACTACTGGCCAATAGAATACAAAAGTATGTAAAACAAGTAAATCACCATGACCAAGTGGGATTCATACCAGGAATGCAGGGATGGCTCAACATACATAAGACCATTAGTATTATTAGCCAAATTGACACAAAAAATTGTAAGAACCACATGATAACATCAATAGATGTGGAAAAGGCATTTGACAACACCCAACACCAATTCCTGTCTAATACACCCAAGAAGATAGGAATGGAAGGATATTTCCTCAATATAATACAAACTATATGTGAAAAACCAACAACCAACGTGGTAGTCAATGGAGAAAAAACTAAAACAGTCTCACTGAAAAGGGGACCAGAAAAGGGTTCCCCTCTTCCTCACTCTTATTTAACATCATACTGGAGGTCCTAGCTAACAGCATAAGGCAAAGAAAAGATATCAAAGGTATTCGCCTGGGGAAGGAAGAGGTGAAACTATCATTATTCACAGATTATATAATTTTATATATTGAAAAATTCCCCAAATTCCTCAAGGGGAGTACTGGAAGCAATAGAGGAATATGGCAGAGTGGCAGGATACAAGATCCACAATCAGAAGTCTATTGAACTGCTATACACATCAGACAAGACCATGGAAGAGGGGATCAAAAAGGCAGTACCCGTCACAATAGCCAAGCACAAATTTAACTATCTAAGGTTATACCTGACTAAAAAAACAAAAGATTCGTACAAGGAAAACTACAGAACACTATTACAAAAAACCAAGAATGACCTCAACAAATGGAAGACTATCTCATGCTTGTGGATCAGAAGACTGAATATAGTAAAGATGTCAGTTCTGCTCAAGGCACTACATAAGTTTAATGCTATCCTGATACAAATACCATCATCTTTCTTCAAAGAATTGGAAAAACTGACTACCAACTTCATATGGAGAGGGAAGAAGCTCAGAATTAGCAGAGAATGCCTCAAGAAGGACACCGTGGGAGGGCTTGCTCTACCTGACTTTAGCACATATTATACAGCCACAATGGTCAAAACAGGGTGTTATTGGTATAAAGACAGATACTCAGACAAATGGAAGAGAACTGAAAACCCAGAAATAAAATCATCAGCATGCAAAAGTATCAAATGGGAAGCAGATGCCCTCCTCAACAAGGGGTGCTGGATGGTAGGTATAGAAGAGAAGCCACCTATATCATAACATTTGGGTTGAGAGACAGGGAGTTGGAGGAGGTTAGACAAAACCCAAGGACATACATGCTGGTCCAACACAAGAATGGGGAAAGGAGGGAGGGGGAGAGAGAAAAGGGAGGTGGAGAAAGTAAAACAATGATGGAGGGAGAAGGGCATTAACCTGCCCAGGGGGAGAGTACTGGTCTTGTCTCCACAAAATTGGGAGTGGGCATGCAGACCCTACCACGATGCACCAAACCATGAGGACAACGTGGCCATCTGGAAGAATGCATGAAAAGAGAGAGCTACAGGGCTGGCTCTGACCAGAGTCAAACTGAACCCCTCCCTAGAAATAGGGGTGACAGAGAACAACACTAAACCTACAGGTTGGGCAGAAGGGCCATCATCCCACACCCACACAGAAGCAGACCAGGAAGGAAGAAGAGAAAGAGAGAGCCAGAATGGACCCCAGGCTGGCACACCAGGCCTGGAGATGATGTCCCTGAAGGGAGCTAATGAGACAGAGGGGACTAGGTGACCGACAACAGCTAGTGTCACATTGTCCCCGGACTGGAGCAGACTGCAACAGAGGATAGTTCTGGGATCCCATGGTGGGGAGGTAGTGCTGTCTGAACCCCCCATAGCAGGGCGAACCAAAAAACCAACATACCAGACCAGCAGCTGGAGCAAAACAAAGCTACAAAGGCCCTGAGGAGCCCCCCAAAAGGGACTCCAGGCTAGGAGGCGCAGTTCCTGAACAATCATGAAGGCCAGTGAACAGACCTGGGATTTTTGTCTATTTCTTCTCCCCCACCCTTTTCTATTTCTTCTGGTTTCTTCTCCTTTTCTCTTTTCAATCTTTTATTTTTATTTAAATCAGTTTGGGTTATGTCATAGTTGGTGTGCCTACTTATATAAGATAGGCATCGGGAGCATGCCGGTGGAGAAAGCAGTGGGGCCAACAATGCCAGGGAGACCTGGGGGGTGAGGGTGGTAGGGGAAGGGGGTGGTGGGCAGGCAGACAGGGGAACAAAGAGAGTATTAGAGTTAATAGCAAGGAGGAGATAGGTATCCAGGAGGTGTGTGGGGGTGTGTTGGACCAATAGCAAACTAACTAAGAGGAAGTACCAAGAGGCGGAAATAAGGAGAAAGTGACAATGGGGCCAGAGGAATTTAAACGGAAACAGATAACGGACCTGTTTAGAGGTATAAACATAGTGGTGTACATATGTACAGTATATACTTTGTATAAGCCAAGTTTTTCAGCATATTTTTTATGCTGAAAAAGCCCCACTCGGCTTATACTCAGTGAGGATCACACTTACATGTTCTCCGGTGCAGTGTGGGTGTTCTCTGGTCTCTCCTGCTCATCTCCGGGTGCCTGCAGCCTCTGTGGGTAGTCTGATGACTGCTGATATCACCGCTCTTCTTTTCTCCTGCACGCCGGCAGCCTCTGTGTTGTCCGTGCAGTACTGGGCAAGAACCTGCCTGCTTCTGTGTGCTGCTACCTGGGGCTCACCGCATTCTTGTCAGATGAATGTCCGATGGGGCTACTCTTCTTCCCCTACTCTTCTCCAGGGCTATGACCAATGATGTAGCCTTTACAGTCTGACCCATGCTTGGTCACGTCCCCTTGCTCCACCCAATCATTGCTGAGTACAAGTACCAGTATATCTCTGGTCTTGGATATACAGTACAGTTATTTAGAGTACTTAGTCTGCTGTATTTTATTTTCTTATTAACTCCTATCTGGACCCAGTGCTTGCATAGAGCAGCCTGTGCTAGGGCTCATAATATACATGCTGCGTTGTGTACGCACTGTTACTGCAGGTGTTGCATTAGCACTTCCCATACACGCGCGATAATGCTGTGTATGCAGTAATGCAGTACATGCAGTAACATACATAGGTATTGGCCTATGTACATATATTTATACAGAAATACACTGAGGTAGCGCGTGGGCTTTGGGCCTCTGCTCATACCCTTCTTCAATACAAGGACACTTTGTTCTAACAAATTGGCAGTCTGAGATATTCACCCTTCTGACAATACCTGAAGACAAAATGGGTGCATAAGCAAATGTGGTGAAGAAGGTGGATGATGCCTGGCTATTAAAAGACATAACGTCTGGGGTCTTAAAGGCTTGAAGTTACACAAGCCGCCATTCAGCAGAGAGGCAACAAGTCCACACTGTCGGTGCGATCATGAGGAGTCATCGTGACCGGGCAATAGGCAGCAGCAGACACATAACAAACAAAAACATATTGTTGAGAACGAGTGGGGCTGGAGCGGAGATCCAAAGTCCATCTGTAGACAATGGAACATACCCCCACAGAGGGGTCACAGGGAAGAGATGAGTCAACCAGGGTGCAGTAAAGCATTGATGAAACACACAAGATTCCTCTGGTTCCTTAAGGCTTCCTACCCCCCACACTCCCCCTACCCCACCCCATCCCACCCCCACCACTACCATGACCACGGTGCTGCTTCTTAATTCAGACTAGACCAGAACATGTCCACAGGTATAAAGAAGAGATGGCAGCTCACGACACACAGAATCCAGGAACAGGTGTGGGAATAGCGGTAACAGAAGGGTAGGGGGAAGGAAGGGAGATACCAGAGAGGAAGGGAGAAAGGAGGAACTGATCACAATGATTGACACCTAATCACACACCCCTCCCCAGGGGGAAGAACAATAGAAAACATGGGGGAAGGGAGACAGTGGTTGGTGTGAGATATGAAAATAACAACAATTTATAATCTATCAAGGGGTTATGAGGTTGGGGGGGAGGGAGGAAGAAAAAAAAAGAGGAGCTGATACCAAGGGTTCAATAGAAAGTAAATGTCTAGAAAAAAATGAAGGCGACATATGTACAAATTCACCTGATGCAAGCAGTGTATGGATTGTGACAAGAGTTGTAAGAGTCCCCAATAAAATGATATTTTAATAATAATAAGAAACCCCCAAACAAAGAATTTTTTAAATGATGCTGGAAAAAATGGATATCTACCTGCAAAAAATGAAGCAAGACCCTTACCTCACTGCATGCATAAGAATAAACTTAATGTGGATCACAGACCTTGAGGTAAAACCCAAAACTATTAGGGCCATCAATGAGGGAATTGGGACAAACCTGAGAACTTTGGCACAGGGAATGCATAGCCTATTGAAAATAGGGAAGGACACAAATACAGATGAGGGACAAATTGACAAGTGGGGTATACTGAAGATAAAACACCTGTGTACATAGAAAGAATTCACCGAGAGTAATAAGAGAGCTCATGGACTGGGAAAACATCTTTAGCAATGACACATCAAACAAAGGTGTTATCACTAAAATCTATAGTACTATGGTAGCTTACAAAAAGAACAAACTAATTTCCCACTGAGGAGGTGGGCAAAGGACCTGAACAGAAGTTTCACAAGGGCACAAATCCAAATGGCCAATAAACATATGAGAAAATGTTCCTGATCATTAGCCATAAGAGAAATGCTAATTAAAACAACTATGAGATATCACCTAACAACCTCAAAGATAGCCCAATTAAAAAACTCAGAAAGTAACAAGTGTTGGAGGGTCTGTGGTGAGATAGGAACTCTTATCCACTGAATCTGTAGGCATGTACAGCCACTATGGAAATCAATTTGGAGATATATAAAACAGTTGGAAATTGAGCTACATATGACCCAGCAATTCCCCTACTAGACGTATACCCAGAAGAGGCAAGAAACAGACCACAGCCAGACATCTGTGCTCCAATGTTCATCGTGACACAGTTCACAATTGCAAGGAGTTGGAAACAACTCAAATTTCCATCAACGGATGAATGGATTAAAAAACTGTGGTACATACATACAATGGAATACTACGCATCCCTAAAGAGCAGTGATGAATGCATGAAGCACATCGCCACATGGGAAGAATTGAGGAAATTATGCTAATCAAAGTAAGTCAAGCACAAAAGGACAAGTACAACATGAGTCCACTGAGGTAAGCTTAAAAATGCAAAAGGGGCAACAGGGAAAAGCTACTGTTTATGTAAATTCCTGGGATGAGTTCCAGGTACCAGTGCAGGAGCAAGACCCAATCCAGGGATACATAGGCAGCCAACTAAAAGGAAAGGAAAAGAAAGAAGAAAAAAAGACATAGGTAGCAGGGGAAAAGGGCACTAACCCACCCAAAGGGAGGGTATTGTTTATATCTCCATAGGAGAAGGAGAGAGGGACCAGGCTTCAACCCGGTGCTCCAAGACATGAATGCAACATACCGGCATGAAGCAGGGAACTAATAGAGAGGTCTGAGGGGCTTGCCCCAATCCCAACTATATGGACACCAATACCCCATCTCCTCCAGAAGAATTCACTTCAGAGGACAACACTGAAGGTACAGCTCAGGAAGAGGGGCATGTCTGATCAGAGCACACAGGAGCAAACAAAGAGGGAAAGAATGGAACACATCCTGGCCCACTAAGCCCTCAGGACAATATTCCTGCTCAGAGCAGCCAATGCACAGAGAAGACCATAGGGCTGGCTCCACCATGAGACACGATGTCCCTCATTGATCCATAATGCTACAAGGGATAACACTTGAGGCACAGTGCAGGAATTGTGCCTGATCTGACCCCACCACATGGGGGTGAAATGCTAAGGGCGTACAACAGAATAGCAAGGGGAGAAAAACAATGAAGTCCCCAGGGAATTCCAAAAATAGACTTTGGGCCCAGGGCATGGCACCCCATCAGACTGGACTGGAAAATACTCATAAAGGTCAACAAACAGACCTGGAACTATTTATAGACTTTTCTTTTTTTGTCATTGGTTTTTGTTGTTTTCTTTTGTTGTTTGCCTTTCCTCTGTCACGTTTTGGGGCTTATTATTGTTTCTGCGTGTTTATCTAGATAAGATAGACTGAACAAACAATCCAGAGGAGATAACAACTGGACTGATGGTTCCAGAGGACAAGGGAGAGGGGAAGGTGGGGAAAAGGAAGTGGGTGTTAACAAAACCAGGGACAAAGGAACAACAAGTGATCTAAAATCAATGGCAAGGAGGGCATAGGATGCTTGATAGGGCTTGATTAAGGGCAATGTAACAGAGGAATTACTGAAACCCAAATGAAGGTGGAACATGATAGTGGGACAAGAGGAAAGTAAAAGGAAATAGAGGTAAGAACTAGGAGGCAAATGGACATTTATAGAGGTCCCAATACAGACATGTACATATGTAAATATATTTATAAATAACAATAGGGAAATAGATCTATGTATATATATTTATATTTTAAGTATTAAGGTAGCAGACGGACATTGTACCTCTATTCAAGTACTCCCTCAATGCAAGAACACTTTGCTCTGTTAAACTGGCTTTCTGTGATGCTCAGCTTCCTGACATGATCACTGAAGACAAAATGGGTACATAAGCAAATGTGGTGAAGAAAGCTGATGGTTCCGGGCTATCAAAAGATATAGCACCTGGGGTATTAAAGGCTTGAAGCTAAACAAATGGCCATCTAGCAGAGAAGTAACAAACTCCACATGGAAGAAGCACACCAGCCTGTGTGATCATGAGGTGTCAATGGGATCAGGTATCAGGCATGAAAGACCCACAACAACAAAAATCATATCAATGTGAATTAGGGGGAGTACAGAGTGGAGACCCAAAGTCCATCTGTAGACAATTGGACATCCCCTTACAGAAGGGTCACAAGGAAGAGACAAGCCAGTCAGGGTGCAGTATAACAACGATGAAACACAACTTTCCTCTCCCCCACTATCATGATCCCAACTCTATTTTACAATCTGGCTAGACCAGAGCATGTACGTGGTTACAAATAAGAGCTGGAAACACAGGGAATCCAGGACATAAACCCCTCAGGACTAGTAGTGATACCAAGAGGGTAAGGGGATGGTGGGAGGAGAAAGGGGGAACCAATCATAATGATCTATATATAACCACCTCTCAGGGGGATGGACAACAGAAAAGTGGATGAAGGGAGACATCGGTCAATGTAAGACATGAAAAAATATATATAAATTATCAGCGGTTCATGAGGGAGGGAGGGTGGGGAAAAATGAGGAGCCAATACCAAGGGCTCAAGTAGAAAGAAAACGTTTTCAAAATGATGATGGCACCAAATGTACAAATGTGCTTGACACAATTGATGGATGGATGGATGGAGGGAAGGAGGGATGGATAGTGATAAGTATGAGCCACCAATAAAATGATTAAAAAATAAAAAGGAGTTATAGTGTTGGAAACTCACAGGGGCAGTTCTGCTCTGTCCTACAGGGTTGCTGTGCATCGGCATCGGCTTCATGGCAGTGAGTTTGGTGGGGGTTTTGGTGACATTAGTGAAATTTAAAATAATTTGTGCATTATTTTGAGCCACCTTTCTTCAGAGTAACCAGAAATATGGATCTCTTCTAGTTGATTGATCAGTTAACTCTCTTCTAAATTTGTTGGCATAGACGTGTGAATGCTTCCAGTGCTTCATCCATGTGTTGAAACATTTTAATTGGTTTCCATCCGTTCCTGGAGCCTTGATTTTTATTAATGCCTTCAGTGCAGCTTGGACTTCTTTCTTCAGTACTGTTGGTTCTTGATCAGATGCTACCCTTTGGGATGGTTGAATACCAATACTTCTTTTTTGTCCATAGACTGTAAATTCTTTCCACATTTTGATACCTCTAGCATCATCGATATTTTCCCATGGGCTCTTTCAGGATTGTTAGTCAAGCTTAAATTGTCCTTCAACTCTTTCAGCTGGAGATATCATCTCATATCAGCCGGAGACTTTCTATCTATCTAATGACCTTTGCTTTCTTTGGGTACGATGTTTTTGATGTCATCCCACAACTTGTCAGTCTTCGGTTATTAGTGTTCAATGTGTCATATCTGTTTGTGAAATGCAGGTGGTCTATGCTCAAGGTCAGGAGCCCTGGTGGCATAGTGGTTACTTGTTGGGCTGCTAACCACAAGGTCAACAGTTTGAAACCGTTGGCCACTTCTTGGGATGAAGACGAGATTTTCTACTCCTGTAAAGGGTTGCAATCTCAGAAACGCATAGGGGGCAGTTCTACCCTATCTTTTAGGGTTTCCACGAGTCATGATGGATTTGACAACCGTGAGTTTGGGTTATACTCAAGGTCATATATTAGCTCCTGTGGACTTGTTTTAATTTTCTTAACTTACATAAAGTAATTGATGGTGTTTCACAGTTGGCTCCTGGGCTCATTTTGGCTGCTAATATTGAGCTTTTTTATTTATTTTTTTTATTTTTTGAGCTTTTTTATTATCTCTTCCTACAGATTCAGTAAATTTGATTGCTATGTATTCCATATGGAGAAGTCCCTGGGTACAGGCACCATTTATGTTGTTGAAGAAAGGTGTTTTCAATGAAGAGGTTGTTGGTCTTACAAAATTCTATCACGTGATTTCCAGCTTTGTTTCTATCATCAAGTCCACATTTCTCAACTACTTTTCCTCCCTCTTTGTTTCCAACTTTTGCCTTCCGATCACCAACAATTGTCAATACGTGTTGACTGCATGCTGACTGCATGCTGAATCAATATCAGACTCAGAAGTCCTTAATATTCTTCAGTTTCTTCATCACTAGTTTTAGTGGTTGGTCCATAAATTTGAGTAATAGTTGTATTAGCTGGACTTCCTAGTACATGTGCAGATAATATCCCAGCACAGATGGCATTGTACTTCAAAATAGGTCTTGAAATGCTCTTTTTGCCAGTGAATGAGAGGCCATTCCTTTTGAACTGTCAGACCTGGCACAGAAAACCATATAATTGCCTGATTCAAAATGGCTAATACCAGTTCATTCCAGCTCACTAATGCCTAGGGTATTGATCTTTATGTTTTCCATTTAATTTTTGATAACTTCCAATTGTCCTATGTTAATACTTTGTGCATTACAGGTTTGGGTTATTAGTCAATGTTTGTAGTTGTTTCTTCTCATGTTGAGCCATTTCCCCATTAGCAAAGGAAGGTCCTGAACTCTTTACTCCATCCAGGTCATTAGAGTTGACTCTACTTTGAAGAGGTAGCTCTTCTTCTATTGTATTTTGGGTGCCTTCCAACCTGAGTGGTTTGTCTTCTGGAAATCTATCTGACAATGTTCTGTGGCTGTTCGTAAGATTTGCAGTGGCTAATACCCCAGAAGTGGACAGCCTTTTTCTTCTTTAAAGATTGCTCTTAGTCAGGAAACTCCAGTGAAACACGGTCACCCTGGGTGAACCTACTGGGATTTGAAATACCAGTGACATGGCTTCTAGGATCACAGCAACATGCAACCCATCCCACTATGACAACCCGACAAAGGATGGCAGTATAATGTTAGAATTGTATAAATAATAAAACATTGCACGAGATGACGCAATAGTAGTGGTATAAAGAAAACTAAGTAGCAGAGGTGTTTAAGGAACCTCTCTCTGAGGCAGTGTTGCGTAGCAGACCTCCACTCCTGGTGTAGCCTGTCAGAATGACAAGCATCATGGCAGCGTAGGAGACACTGGATTTGAGGAAAGAAGGCGGAAGTGTCAGCCCTGACTGGCGCTTCCCAGTGTGTGACTTTTCTACGCTTCACCTTTTTCATCTGTGATATGGGCATGTAGATGGCACACAACTCCCAGACACTCTCCTAAAGACAAATGCAGTGTTCTTCTAAACTGAAAACGATGAGATTTTGACCTGGGTAGACTCAAGTTATATTGATCTTTGCCTCTCCAGTGCCTAACACAGGCAACAGTATGGACTGGGTTAATCTTCTGTGGAATAGTTTATGAATGGGTATGGTATTGACAATATTACAGTTCTAGCATCTATAATTTATACAGATCTAATGATGTATTACCAATCCCCTCTAATACTTAGGCAAAGTGACCATTCATAGAATATGAGGAGACCTAACCCAGAAAAAAAAAATTTTCTAAAAGCATAAAATGGATTGGGCTAGGTGTAAATAATCACCCACACTCCCCCTTCCTTCTCCCAGAGAGTCCAGGCAGTGAATAACCCCAGCTTTGGTTCTGTTTGGAGCACCTGTTTGTAATCCATGTCATAAATATTTTCTTGACTATTGCTTAGTAGTCAATGAGTTTCTTTGTTGGCACAGAATTTAAGATATTTCCCTAATAAGCACACCCAGTGTTAAAGCAATGAATTTCTATAGCTATGCAGTTCAGAGAGTTACCTAGGAGATGAAAAGCTAATCTGTCTGGAATTCCTGCCCTTGAGACCAAAGATACTATAAATTTGCTTTGGGAAGAAAATAATCATGGTAAGCATCTTAATTTCTTCCATCTCGTTTCCAAGCAGATGTCGCCGTGTTTTAGCCTGGAATTCATCATCTCTCTGATACATCAACATTGACATATTACATCTTCATCTCTTATTATAGAAAATGGAAATGAAACCAGAATGTGAGCGTGTTGAACGAATTGGACCTCCCAGAGGTTTCAGAGGAGAATAAACCCTTCCTCTCGCCTTTGACTTTCGGATTTCTTGTTTTCCTCGTGTTTGGATGGCACTTGGAGAAGTCCATCTGGGAGTTTGCTTTTTATATTTTTCAAATGCACACAGAGCTTATTATCAAAGTGAAAGCCTCAGGAAGAAAAACTGCATGTATGTGGAGGGGACAGGGAAGAATCATCTTTAAAGCCCAGCGACGGTATTCATGGTTAAACTCTGGAGATTAAGCTCCATTTATTTCTGGACTTGACTTTGCCTGTCTGCTAGTTTGGGTGAAAGCGTGGATATGTTTAGCCGCTCACTTCCTATCCATTAAGCTCTCCCTTTAGAGAATGAGTTTGGATAGGTGTCAACACCTGCAAATGTCACCAACCTCGTAATACCTTTGGAGCTCCGAGTGATCAAAGTAGCACTGCACAGTTCAGGCAAGACTTTAGTCACCTCACAGCGGGCACCATTACCCAGCCTTCCTTTTTCTGGCCTCAAGAAAACATCCTTAGGATTTCACCATCCTATTATATGTGAAGTGAATTGCGTTCTTCTTGAATTCCTAACGAAGTCACTCTGGTCCTTGGAGATTAGGAGTTTAAACTTTGAATGCCGTACTTGGATGACTTCTCTTCACTTGACCTCCCCAACCATTTCTGGCGCACCCAGACTTAATCCTCTCCAGACATATCAAGTCAACCATCAGTCAAGGTGGTCTTTATTTCCTTCCACGTGCTACAGAGATTAAGGCTGCCTGCCTTTTTTTCCTCAGATGTATTCCCTGGCACAGTCACCACAGACTCAGCTATTCTCTAAGATTGATATAAATGTGTACAACTTGGCCTGGACCCACTGGCCACTTGGAGGAAGACTCGAGTCACAAAGGCTAACGCCCTTTTGGCCATCCAGGCTGGCTGGTTCAAGCATTAGCACCCCGGGACCTCTGTAAATTTAAGGACCAGAGAAGAGAAAGAACTGTTTGCTTCAGCAGCTCTAGGTAAAACTGACAATGTTAGGCAGAAGGACCTGTGAAAATAGTGTTGGATTTACAGTTGGAATCCAAGGTCACATTTAACTATACTACTCTCTAGCTGTGTGACCTTGGATAAATTACTTAACCTTCCCGTTGTACCCAGGCTTTTACCTGGAAGATGAGAATACTATCATCTACCCTGCATATATCTTTAGATGGTTGAGATAATGGATTCTCACCTCCTTTATTCTCCTCCATCTCTAGACAATCTCCTCCTTTTTAATCTTTCATCAACCAGTTTCCATTATTTTTCAGGTCCAGAATTTAAAACAATCTCATCTAACAACTTCTCTAAAATAAAATTCTGGCTACTCTCCTGGGGCCGGAGCACAGGCATGGTCTCTTTTTTCCTGATGAGTCTAATTCATGAGAAACAAGACATAAGTCAATATTTCAATATTTCAATAGGCTATTCTGCTTCATTATATTCTTAATAAAGTGTTTTCAATAATATGCTAACACAACGATAAATAAAACTCAGTTCTGGCCCTCAAGGAACTCACCATATGGTTTACATTTAATTTCAGTTTATTGGTTTGCAGCTTAATAAATATATATTTCAGGAATAAATGGGGTCTAGTATTGCATCTACTTATTGAATGTTGTGTGTTAATGAATGATACCAGTCCTTGGGAATGAGGTAAAATAGAGAGAATGTTAAGTCATTGGCACAAACAGTTATATCAGAAGAGGGATGAAATCACCCAGGGACACTTAGAGGAGTGAGAACCAGTGACTGAAGCCAGGATACCAAACAACACTGTCATTTATCAAGCAAGAAAGGAAGAGGTCCAACAGGGACATTGGGAGGGAGCAACCAGTATGGTAGCCAGAGGAAAACCAAGATATAATACAGTCAAAAGCCATGGAAGGAGAATTTTGAGAAGCAAGGTATGGTCAACAGTATGATGTTGCAAAGGAAGAAAGTAAGGTCTAGAAACAATCCCTGGACTTCCTCGGGGCTTCACTGGTGATGATAGCAAGAGCAAACTTTTGTGAAGTGGTGGGGTGGAAACTATCACAGTAGGCTCTGGAGTAAAGGGCAGGTGGGGCAGTTGATAATGAAACATATACCAGGAGTCCCAAATGCTGGATCATGATGGACTCAGACATATCAGAGTCACCTGTGGGGCTGATATTCAAAATACTCAACTTCCCAGTGCTATTGTAATAAAATATTACATTGATTAATTTTTTCAAAGTTATAGAAAGCAAAAGTCCAAATCAGACTCTTGGCTGGACATTCCTTCTGTGGCCTCTCTCCTAATTTCTGGTGAGCGTTGGTAATTTGGTCATTCTTGGCATTCCTTTGGTTATAGATGGGTCCTCACATGTCCGTGGGCCTGCCTCGGTGTCTATTCTGTACATTTTATAAAACACCCAAAGTAATTAGGTTTAGGACTCACCCATTCAGAAATGGTATGACCCCCTTTACCATTACAAAAGAAGGCCCCTATTTTCCAACAGGGTCACCTTCACAAGTGCATGGCTTAGGACTTCCACATTTGTTTTGAGGGGCACCATTCAATCCACAACAAAAGCCCATGGAAAGGATGCTTGGGTAGGTGACTGAGCTTCCGGAAAAATTGGCCGATGTGTGTACTTGACACCCCTAAGGCTTGAGAGCCCACCTGCCAGCCTGAACACTGAGGTTGGCAGCTGTGTTAGGTGCTCAGGGTAGGTGTTGGTGTTGGTGCTGTGCAGAGGCTGGTGATGCCACTACCAGGGAGGATGGGGCCAGCTTTTCTACTGGTGCTGCTGCCCACACACCAACCCCTGCAATTGCTTCCTCTCGCTTGTCATTTCAAACGAAATATGTTTTAGATTTGTGCCGATGCCAGGGGAATTCATAATGAATCCAGTTCCCATTCATGCAGGAATGAAAATGAAGTTGAGGGGGAGAAATCTGAAACACACTGTCTTAGAGTTAGAGCAGAGGATGACAAACATTGGATTATGAATTGGACTGAGAGAGCCGTGATTCAAGTTGGAGTGCTAGTTTAGAGAACACAAGCCTAATAATAGCATCACCAAGTAGTGTTTGCATACACTCTACACTTTACCAAACACACTTACACACATTTTTTTTCACTTGTAGTTAATTGCATGCTTCTTCAGTCTTTAGCGGAGAAAATGGCACCTTAGGGAGACTGGGCCATTGGTGGCAGACCAATTCTTAAACTCTGATCATCAGTTTCCAGATTGGGTTCTCTTTCTACCAGGCTCCTTTGGCTCCTGTCTTAGTATTGTGATAGAAGGCTCCCTGGAGGATGCCTCCCCCTTCAAGATTATAGAAACCCTCAAGACAGATAAATAAAAATCTAATTGGGGCCACACATCATGAAATGGAAGATTTACATTTGAAGATGTCTAAGTAACTGTTTGCAAAGTGTTTGGGACAGAGAGATCTGAGCACCATCTAACACGAGACTCAAGTTCAACTCTCAGCATGGGAAGGCTAGCTTGAATAGGAGAAACTGAGCAGAGGTGTGGTCTACACTGAGTTATGAAGAGGACTTTGTGGCTTTCCCTGTGCTGGAAGACAATAGGCAGGAATGAGGCTCAGCTTTCTTCCAAAAATCCTCCTAAGTAGACCATTACACTACACGGGTGCTCTATTAAAACCCACAGTTATAAAGGGATGATGAATACACAGGGGCTGTCTGGAAAAGCAGAGGCAGAGCCACAGTTTGAAGGTTTCCGCTATTGTCTCAGACTCTCTTATTGACCAATTGATCACAATTCTGCCCTACTCAGACACCAATGTTATCTTACTTATATATCTAGCTTCTCAGCATTTATGGATCTTCATCGCGGCCTTGTAGAACAGCAGATATTGAAAACGTGTATTTATTTAGTATCTTTCCAGAGTAAAGACCCTCCAAAATTCTTCCTACATTTGGTTTCTTATCACTAACACAAAACCAAACAAACCCACTACCATCGAGTCAATTCCAACTCACAGCAATCATATGTAGGGTTTCTAAGGCTGTACATCTTCACAGTATCAGATAGCCTCAACTTTCTCCCAAAGGGTGGCTGGTGGATTCAAACCATGGATCCTGTGGTTAGCAGTCCGATGCTTATCTGACAGTCCCACCAGAGTTCCTAACAAGACTGCATTAACATTCCCATCAAACTCTCACCTGAACATGGAGTAACTGTAATGCAAATGTCCTCAATATTTCTATTTCTATTTCCTTTTCCCGATGTTCTGGTCCTCCTGGGACAGTCATTGATAGCACTCCCTACCTCCCCACCCCCATCCTGCTTGAGCGCCACTCTGAATGTCCCTAATAAGATGGCAGAATGTCCCTGTCATTAAGGAGTTTTCAGGCAGTAAAGGAAACAAAATGTGCTTGCCCATAATTCTGAACATGGGGAGAGCAGAGAGGGAGAGACTTGGAAGATGAGTAGGATTTGGGTCTATGTTGATCAGCTCTGTGAATAGGGACAGGCCATTCTCGTGGAGGGAACTGTGTAAATATGGGCCCAAGGCAAGAATCCGAGGGGCTTATTTGGGGAACATTGAGTGGTTCCATTTGGGATCAGTCCAAGAGTGGTATTTGTATTAATTCAATTTTCTGGAGATATGGAGCATGGTATGAGAAAGAGGATTTATCCTGGAAGATGCCCTGGGAGACACGTATATAGTCCAGGCCAATGTGAAGGTTCCTCCTTCAGCCTTAGAATGGCACACCTGGCCCAGGAAGCACTGGACTTCCTTCCTGAGATATGAGGAATCGTTAAACACCCCACTAAAAGCATCAGTAAAAATAGGTGTCCCTTCAACAACCTCCCTGTAGTTCTGAAAGATCACCATCAGCTTAAGGCTTATCCGATCTACTCAGTGCTCCTGACAGGTTTGCACTGTTATCTCCGTTTTATAGATTTGGAAATGGAGGCATAAAGAAGTCAAGAGACCTGCCCAAGATTACACAGCTAGTACGGGCTGATGACTAGATTCTAACCCAGGCCTATCAGACCCTTGTGCCCTTTCAGCATCATTTTCTTGTCCCCAGATATGTGTTAACTGGCTTTGGGCAAACCACTTAACAGGAGCTGTTCTCTAGGGACTAAGGGAGCCAGCATGCCATTTCGGTATTGGTATAAAGAAATCTGAGGGGTGAGTCCCAAGCAAGTGCCATGACTTGGGTGTAGAGAATGAGGACACGGCTGGACCTTCTGCAAAAGTGAAACTGAAGTCCCTGGAATGTGCCCTGGAATCGGCTGTTGGGTACGATGAATGGAAGGATAACAGCTGTGCACAGCTGTCCAGATAGAAGCAGGAGCAGCGCTAAGAGAATCACATTGACTTGTTCTGGATGACTTTCAGAGCCTTTTCTCTTGCCATTCCATGACCATTTACTCCAATCCTGGAAGGGGAAATGATCGTCTCTGTTTTCCAGCCAGCATATAGAGTCTCAGAGATGCTATGTAATTTTCCTCAGGCCACATAGCTTGTTAGTTGAGCCTTTTGTGTTGAAGATTTTTAAGACCCTACCCCTTTCCATTATATTCCCAGAGGGTCTTAGGGGCTGCTAGGCTAAATCAAGAAAACGTGTACCTGCAGAGGTGGGGAAGTGAAAAGAACCAGAAAACATGAACAACATCACAAATACCAAACACCCAGCATAGCCAGGAAGAAGCCAGGCTAACGAGCCGTTTCTGGGGATAGGCTGCCAAGATGGGGGGCTGAATCTGAAGTCCACAGAAGAAAGGAGGAGGTGGTGGGCAGAGACAAGGGGAAATGAATGGAGCCTCTGCCAAGAAAGTGGAGCAGCAAGTCCACTCCAGGTGGGGTCCACTTTGAAAGGACCGAGCAAAGGAACGGACACAGAGTTTCACAGAGTGGGGTTGTAAGACAAAGACTGTCTAGAGAGCAGGGACTCAGATTCTTTGTGAGGAAAGTGGGAGGTCCCCAGAAGTCCTGAAAGACAAAAAGGTGACCTCCACAGAATTGATTCCCTCCTGTGCTGTAGGACTCATGTCTGTCTTCGTTACCTCCTGTGATGTAACACCACTACCACAGTAGGTGGCTTTAGGAACAGAAGTCTATTTTCTTATAGCTCTTGAGGCTAAGAGGCCAAATCAGGGTAATGGGTTGTGATAGCCTGGGTACTTTAGAGAAACAAATCCACAGAAATTCATGTATAAGAGAGAGTTTTATATAAAGGTTAAGTGCACATCAAGAGAACATCCCAATCCAGTGCTGCCCAAGCCTACAAGCCCAACATTAGCCCATATGTCCGACACCAATCCACAAAGTCCTCCTCCATTTTGCCAAAGCACACACAATGATGCCGACTGCAGGAGGAAAACTGAGTCAGTGAATGTGTAAGCATCTCAGCACTGGCAGGGGTCTCCACACGGCCACTCCAGCACCCAGGGCTGCATCGGGGTAGGTCCATGTGGCTTCTCCTCAGGGATGTCTTGCAGGAAGTGAGCCTTGCCAGCTGAAGTAGGGAACTGGCTTAAGGCAGCTGCACCCTGGTCCAACCACCACAAAGCAAGAGACCTGAGAACTAGAAAGGTGAGGCTCACTGGGCCATTTATCTCTCCACCCTTCAATTATACCCACAGGTTATTGTGCCAGGTTGGCACAATAAACTACCTCATGGGTGTATTGATTCCTTCTTTGTTGGTAACCCTGAGCACTCTTGGGTATCTTGGTGACTTGCAGATGGCATTCCCCATGGGTGCCCATTTCTGTGTCTACTCAGTCTTTTTAAAACTCAGAAATTACGAAGCATCTCCACTGTCATGACATCATTAACAAAATAAATGAAGTCCTATTTCCAAACAGGGTCCCACTCACAGGTATAAGGATCAGGATTGCGACACATGTCAGAGGTGCAGGAGACATAATAAAATCCAAGACGATGTAATGATGGAACGCTACTATGTACTGGTATTCTTTATTAAGGCATGACAGCAAAATTGGGTGCATTCTTATTACAGTAATTAGGCTTTGTTTGTTTGTTCTTGAAGGCACTATCAGGGATGTAGAAATTGAACTTAAGTGTCACTTGAGCCAGATGAACATCCTTGGGAACATACTGTCGGAAGCATTTGCTGCCATGTCTTCTAGAATCCCAGTCTACTCCTGGATTGAGTTGTTGAGACCGCTGACCACATGTGGACCCTGCCAGGCTCTGGCTATTTCTAGCATCTCAACCAAACACGAATCCCTCGGCTGTGCCCTTGGTTGGATTCCATAAACTGTAATGAGTAATATTCATGAATTCTATTCTAAAGATGCTAATTATTCTTTAATAGTACTATTATTGGATATCACAAACCTTTTTATAGAAGTGGCCAAGTAGCAGTTGCAATCAGTCCCACAAGCCCCATAACATGGAAGTGTTTTTAAAGTAATTTGCCTCCCATGTTCCATGGGAAGCTTAACAATTTCAGTATCAGGGAGCTGTGCTTGATTCATCTTCCAATTTGTTTTTTTAAAGACATTCCAAAATAAATGTGTTATAACTAGTGAATGTAATCATTTAGGCCCTGGTAGCCTAGTGGTTACGCATTGGGCTGCGATCCACATCATCAGTAGTTTGAAACCAGCAGCAGCTCTGCAGGAGAAAGACTGGGCTTTCAACTCCTGTCAACCGTCTCAGCAACCCACACGCAGTTGCTATGAGTCAGCAACACCTGATGGCAGCACGTTTGGTTTTTTTCACTTTTTTTTTTTAATCCGTAACACTGGAAATAGGGTGAAAATCGATCTGGATCCTTTTGTAGAATTCATGGCTTTTATTGAGAACTCACTTTTATTCAATGGGAATAGAGTCCGTGTACTTTGACCTTTACCAAGGAAAACCCACACCCAACCAGTAACCATCAAGTCAGCTCCAACTCATGGTGACGCCGAGCGTTTCAGAGTAGAGTGTGCTCCATGTTCAGAAGTAGATTGCCTGGCCTTTCTTTCTGAGCTGTCTCCAGGTAGACTTGAACCTCCAGCTTTTCACTTAGCAGCCAAATGTGTCACCATTAACCATTTGTGTCACCCAGGAATCAGGTAAATGGAAGATATATATTAGGAGGGTCCGGGTCAGACTGTCAGTGTCATATCTGGTTAGGGACACGAAAGAGGAGCTACAGTCAGCCCCAGCCAGATTGTCGATCAGTTGGCAGGATAGCAGATCTGGGAACATTCAGGGCGCACTGGGCAAATCCAGTCTCAAGGCTGGGAAGGAACAAAGCACAGAAGGGAGAGCAAGACATTGCTTTGTGTGGATGTGAGCTGGGTGGAGCCGTGCAACCTCATGGTATCTTTGTGCTCAGGGATCCCTTCCTCCTTCTAAGGGTTCTGGGTAGTGATGGTCTGAACTCAGAGTCTGAGCTGGGAGCTGTTAGCTATCTGCATATGAAAAACCCATCCCATATGAAAAACCCATCCCAACAACTCTTGAAGAATTCAATTCTACTAAAGGCCAGGTAAGTGATCTTGAAAGAAGTGCTCAGTCAAGCTTTCAGATGAAAGGCCAGGCTTTGCCCCCACCTTAACTGAAGCCTTATGAAAGACCCTAAGACTGAGGGCCTAGCTAAAATGTTATAAGTCACCAGGTTTGGGTGTAATTTGTTGTAAAATAATACATTACAAAGATAACCACACTATCTTTATTTAAGAAACAAAACCAAACCCATCATGTTTAGGGCCCTGTGGAAAAGGACCTTAAAAAATCGGTTTAATTATAGGTAGATATTCAAAATCTGCTCTGTTAATCTCACATGCTAATTATCTTGGTTATATTTTATGGAAGGGCTAGTGTGTTAGGCTGGGATCTCTAGAGAAGTAAACTAGTGAATATATATATACATTTTATATTAAGAAAATGACTCACACAATTGTATAAGCAGGATGAGTCCAGTCCAGTTCAAGTTGATAGGTCAGATGTTAAACTGGAGTGGAGGCTTTTCCTGACTTGGGTAGCTGCCAGGGTTGATGAACCAGGAAGCCGGAAGAGGAAGCAATAAGACCCCAGCTTGTGATGCAGAGATTGATGAATTCTAGGTCAGTAGGGTAGGCTCTGATGACACCCAGGGTTAGCAGGCAAGAGGGTGAATCATTGGTTCAAGTCCAAAGAATCAGGGGTCAGCAGGCTCGATGCGGAATCAGGACCAGCAAGAAGAGAAGTTCTCTGCAGTGTCTCCTTAGATCTGTGAAGTAACCACACCCCCAGTGAAACTCCATCGAGGCTGTGACCCGAGGAAGGAGTTGTGTCCCATCCCCATCTTCCCACAATTGTTTGCTGATCACAGTAGATCAGCCCCTCGTGGAAACGTTTACAATATGTCAAGTCACACCATAGGAGAGACCTCAACGGCCAAACTCCTGAGAACCCTTGCCCAGTCAAGTTTACACAAAACTTATCACGCATGGTGAATCCAAAGACAATAGTTTTAGGACAAAATCTTTAGTGTGTTCTGTGCTGCAGAGGGCACAGAACTGAGATCATGGGTTCCAACCCCAGATTCATTGCCAGTGCTCCCAAATCACTGAACTGCTTGGAGACTCACAGTACTCATCCGCAAGCAAATGAAAGTGATAAACAAGGGGCTGCCTAGAGGTGGGGTGGCGGTATTTGGGATGTAGGCAGTGGTGGTTCGGTGGTAGAATTTTCATTTTCCATGTGGGAGACCAGGGTTTAACTCTCAGTTGACTTATGGACAACCAACACTCCTGCATTAGTGGTGGCTTGCATGGTATCGTGATGCTGAATAGATTTCAATGGAGCTTCCAGATTAGGATGAACTAGGAAGAAAGGCCTTGTCATCTGCTTCTGAAAACCTGTCAGTAAAAACCCTATGGACCACAATGTTCTGATTCCCAAGCAATCAACCAATCATGGGATGATACAGGACCAAGCAGGAGTTCATTCATTGTGCATGAAGTTTCTATGACTCAGGGTCCACTCGATGGCAGCTAATCACAGCAACCATGATACTGAAAATAAATGACTGGCCTAAGGAAATAGTTTAGTCTCTTAGAACTTGGGTTTGCATCTGGGTTCGATATCCTGGCTGTGTAATTTACCACATCTGTTTATAACCTTGGGCAAAGGACCCCTGGTGGAGAAGTACTTAAACCATTTGCCTGCTAACTGAAAAGTTGGTTTTCCAAACCCACCAGTTGCTTTTATCCTTTCTATGCCAACCAATAGGCGAGCTTCGTGGCCATCTGCCTCTATAAAGATTCCCAGCCTTGGAAGCCCAGTGGGGTGGTTCTGCTTTGTCCTACAGGGTCGCTGAGTTGGCGTAGATTCCATGACAAAGGGTTGAGTTGGGTTTTTAACTGGCCTCTATAAACCTCAGTTTTCTCATCTCCTAAGTGAGCATAATAATATTAACACTGAAGTCCTTAGGGTTTCTGTGAAGGACAGATGAAATGAGGCACATAACATGGTTGCATATAATTAATGCTCAGTAAATATGAGCTATGGATATGTTTTAAAGAAAATAAAAGAGTGATCTCCCAAGGCCAGACTGAGTTCTGGATGCTCCAGGAAGCCTTGAAACCCTACCTAGATCACATTGAGCTTGGTTGAGAGAATAGAGGCAGCTAGAGCAGCTCAGAGAGAGGGTGGGGGTGGGGAGGGGCGGGGAGATGTTTGATGCTCCCAGACAGCTGCAAGATGTAATCCCTGGTTTATAAATACCATTGAGTTACAGAAACCCTGCTGGGCAAGGGAGGGCAGGCCCTCTCTGTGGCCCAAGAGAGCACAATGAGGAACAGTGGTGGCAGCCACTGAGGACTGAGAGTGACATAGTAGAAGGAGACAGTTTCCACGAGGGCTTTCCAAAAACGAGAGGACGCCACTATGGGCCACACTTGCCACAGGTCCCCGGGCTTCCTATTTCTGATAGCACTCTGCTTTTATTGCTGTCTTCTACAGTAGTTTCTACTTTTCTGCCAGGTTATTGAATTAATTTCAATGACATCATTTCTTTTTCTTTCTTTCTTTCTTTTTTTTTTAAACATTTTATTAGGGGCTCATACAACTGTTATCGCAATCCATACACACATCAATTGTGTAAAGCGCATTTGTACATCATTCTCAAAACATTTTCTCTCCACTTAAACCCCCGACATTAGGTCCTCATTTTTCCCCTCCCTCCCCGCTCCCCCCTCCCTCATGAGCCCTTGATAGTTTATAAATGGGTATTTTGTCATATCTTGCCCTGTCCGACGCCTCCGTTCACCCACTTTTCGGTTGTCTGTCCCCCAGGGAGGAGGTCACATATAGTTCCTTGTAATCGGTTCCCTCTTTCCTACCCACTCTCCCTTTACCCTCCCTCTTTCTTTCTTTTTTCAGTATAGTTCCATACCTTTAAAAAATGTTAATTTAACTTGATTATGTTTTATTAAATACTTTTATTGGGGGCTCTTACATCTCTTCTCACAAGCCATACATTTCTCCTGTGTGTCAAGCACGTTTGTACATATGCCGCCATCATCATTCTCAAAGCATTCTCTTTCTACTTGAGCCCTGATATCAGCTCCTCATTTTTCCTCCTTCCTCCCACACCTGCCCTCCCTCATGATCCAGTGATAAATTAGAGACTGTTATTTTCATATCTTACATCATCCTCTGTCGCCCTTCACCCACTTTTCTGCTGTTTGTCCCCCTGGGAGGAGGTTATATGCTGGTCCTTGTGATCAATTCCCACTTTCTCCCCCCATCTACCCCTTATCCTCCTGGTAACTCTATTCTCATCGTTGGCCCTAAGGGGTTTATCTATCCTGGATTCCCTGTGCTTCAGGCTCTTATCTGTAGCCATGTGCATGTTCTGGTCTAATCCAAATTGTAAGGTAGAAGTGAGGTCATAATAGTGGGGTGAAGGCAGCATTAAAGAACTAGAGGAAAGCTGTATGTTTCATCATTGCTAGACTGCACCCTGACTGGCTTGTCTCTTCCTGTGATGCTTCTGTGAGGGGATGTCCAATTGTCTACAGATGGACTTTGGGTCGCCACTCCATGTGCCTGCCCCCATTCACATCCGGTATGATTTTGTTCTGGGTCTTAGATGCCTGATGCCTGATCCCATCGACACCTCCTGATCACACAGGCTGGTATGCTTCTTCCATGTGGGCTTTGTTGCTTCTCAGCTAGATGGCTACTTGCTTACCTTTAAGCCTTTAAGACCCCAGACGCTATATCTGATCCCATTACACTGGGGCAAAACACCACTAAGGGCATGCAACAAAGCAGTAAGGGGAGCAAAGTGATGAAATCCCTGGGGAATACCAAAAATAAACTTTGGAGACAAAGTGTGGCACCCCATCAGACTTGACTGCAAAACACTTGTAAAGGCCAACAAACAGACCTTGAACTATTTATAGGCTTCTCCATTTTTGTCAGCAGCTTTCTTTCTGTTGTTATTTTCTTGTTTTTTGTTGTTGGCAGTTTTGATTTCCTTTGTTGTTTTGTTTGAATTTGCCTGTTTGTTTGTTTTTGTTTTTTGCACTTATCAATGTCTCTGCATGGCTATCTAGATAAGATAGGCGGGATAAACAATCCGGAGATGAAAAGAACGGGATCAGTGGTTCTGGGGGGATTTGGGAGAAGGGGAGGTGGGATAAAGGAAGGGAGGGGGGGGCGACCAACCCAGGGACAAGGGAACATCAAGTGAACTAAAATCAATGGAGAGAAGGGTATAGGATGCCCAGTGGAGCTTAATCAAGGACAATGTAGCAGTGAGGAATTACTAAACCCGAATGAAGGCCAAACATGATGGTGGGATAAGAGGAAAGTAAAAGGAAATAGAGGAAAGAACCAGGAGGGAAAGGACATTTATAGAGGTCTAAATACAGGCATGTACATATGTAAATATATTTATATATAATGAGAAGGGAATAGATCTATGTACTTATATCTATATGCTAGGAATTAAGGTTGCAGATAGACATTGGACCTCGACTCAAGTACTCCCTCAACACAAGAACATTTGTTCTAGTAATCTGGCATTCTGTGATGCTCACCTTCCCGACATGATCTCTGAAGACAAAATGGGTACATAAGCACATGTGGTGAAGAAAGCTGACGGTGCCCAGCTATCAAAAGACCACATCATTTCAACTCGCAGACAATGCCCTTGATTGTGGGTCTTATGATGGATATTCACAAGTTACAATTCAGGTGAGAAATGGTGTGGATACAGTTGTTTGGTCACAGCCTGTCACAAAGCTCTTTTAGGACATTGAATAAAGACGGCTGAAGAAGAATTGATGCATTTGAATTATGGTGCTACCCTGTTTCCCTGAAAATAAGACAGTGTCATATTAATTTTTGCTCCCAAAGATGCGCTAGGTCTTATTTTTCCATGAAGAAGAATACGACACACATTTATTGTTTAATTAAAAGAGACCTTGCACTTTCTGTCTGCTCCAGCTGCGCTGCAGCCAACAGTAAGCTGTGCAGCGGCGCCCACCACTATGGTCCAGCATCCAGACTTACGGTAGCTTGGGGGGGGGGGCTTATTTTCGGGGAGGTCTTATTTTCTGGGGGTGCCTTATCTTTCAGCAAGAGGCAAAACTGTAAGTAGGTCTTATTTGAGGGGGATGTCTTACGTTAGGGGAAGCAGGGGAGTCAAGAGTATCGAAAGTACCATGGATGGCCCCAAGAACAAACAAATCTGTCTGGGATGAGGTATAGCCAGAGTGCTCCTTGGAGGCAAGGACGGTGAGACCCTGTCTCATGTACTTTGGACAGGTCAGGAGAGACCAATCCTGAAGAAAGACATCATGCTTGGTAAAGTGGGGGGGAGGGGGGGGCAGCGGAAAAGAGGACTGCCCTCTACAAGGTGGGCTGACACAGTGGCTGCAGCAAAGGGCTGACGCATAAGAATCATTGTGAGGGTGGCACAGACCAGGCAGCATGGCGTTCTGTGGGACATAGGGCCACTGAGTCATAACTCCCTGGAGGGCACCTAACAACAACAGTAATGAACTCCCAAGGGCATGCCCCTTTGCTGTAAGCCTAAACCCAAAGAAACCCAGTTCCAGCTTGTGAGAGGGTCACAGAATCCAGCTCCTTGACTTAAGTGCCCAGAAGCACTCCGTTCCACCAGCCAGCCTCCTGCCCCAAATGCCTCACACTCCTTGCTCATTAGACTGGGACGTTGGACACTCTGTCTCATGCGCCTACTCCTGGTCCTGCTGCAGCTGCTTCTCTGTCACTCCCGTGATGGCAAAGCTCTCTTTGAATCAAGGAGGTTCACCGGGCAGGTATCTTGAGGTTGGGAGAACCTGCTCCACTCACTCCTGGCTCCTGCTGGTAGTAAAATCTCCCCTCCTGCTTTTGTGATGGCTCGTTTTATACCCTGCATGATGGTAATCACTCACAACTGAATGATAGAATACTATAGTCTCTTCCTCCACCTTCTTACCCAGACCATAGGAAAATGAGAGTCATTTGATGGGAGTAACAATGACGAGTTTTTGAATAATTTACTGCATTGTAGGTCACAGGGCAAGAAGACACAATCAGAGCACAAAAGCAGTGACAGGCTTAATTCCCCGAAACCAATAGCAGTCTACATCGACCTCCTTCCTCCTAGCTCCTAGTGACTGCCTAAGTACTGGACTGGAATTGTGCGCCATAGGTTTTTAGTGGCTGCTTTGGTTGGAAGTGGATCACCAGGCCTTTCTTCTGAGATCTTTCTAGGAGACCTGAATCTCTAACTTTTTGATTAGTCCATTAACCCCTTGCACCACCCAAGAGCAATCCCCTGAAAGGACCCCTGTGATTTCAACTAGATCACCCCACTTGATAAACTGACAGTCATTTTTTTCTTTCAGGTGGGTTCCCAAATTCATAAACTCTTTCAGAAAGCTAATTAGCTACAGAGCTAATTTTCATGTCAGAGTGAAATTACAGGTTTCATGGTACAGAACAAAGTGGTCTTTCTGTCCCTCTTCATCCTCCACTCTTCCATTCATCCAGCTTCTTCTCCCAGCAATCCACACATTCCCCTCCTCTGTCCGGTCAGAAATGTCAGCAGATGGGTGGCAGCTCGGGCCTATTTGCATTTGCAAACAGCTTTAATTGAGTAGAGTTTTCATCGCTCTTTTTCCTTCTCCAGTTGTTTTTTTTTTAAATGCAAATGTTAATGTTTGGTTAGCATGGGCTCAGAATTAAGCTCCTGCTACCTGTGGCTGCCTCTTCCCTGGGTTCTAAATCAGCACTAGTGGAGGATGGCAGCCTGCTGGGAGCTTCTGAGCCCTGGAAGGCTGGAGTCCAGCTAATTGCCAGTCATGCTGAGAGGGCTGGGCAGAGCCTTGTCTCACTTACTAACTCTCACTGGAGTCCTGCTTCCCGCCAGCACTGACTGAAGGGGAAAAATAGTATACTGGGAACAGAAAGGCAAAAATGCTGCTCTTGGAAATGGTTCTAGATTACCTTTGGGGAACTGAGAAGGCAGGCAGTTTGAGGCCTATAAATTGGAACCCCTTCGGTAATGTTCTTACTGGTTTGTCATGTAGTCTCTGTTTGAACACTCCTAGTGGCAGGAGATAGGGAGAAACTCCTTTCTTCATGAGACAGCCTCTTCCGCAGATGGGTCATTCTAGTTCTTAGAAGAGGTGACTTGATCCACCGGTTCCCGTTTTCTCCTGTGGAGCTGCATGGACGTGGTTAGTCTCATTTCTAAATAACAGCTTTTCAGATATTTGAAGGCAACTCTAATGGAGCCCCAAAGCCCTCAGTGGCACAGTGGTTAAAGTTTTGGGCTGCAAACCAAAAGATCAGCTGTTTGAAACCACCAGCTAGCTGCTCTTCTGGAGAGAAGTGTGGCAGTCTGTTTCCATAAAGATGGACAGCCTTGAAACCCTATGGAGCAATTCTCCTCTGTCCTAAAGGGACACTGTGAGTCAGACTCATCTTGACAACAGTAGGTTTGGGCCTCCTGGAGCTTCCCATGCCTTCTCTTCTACAGGTAAAGATTCCATGTGGTTTCAGATTTTTACTGTCTCTTCTAGGCACGGTGGCTCTGCTCCTCTTTGCATTGGGGACTTAAGTTATCGATCTTTCCCAAAGCAGAGACCTGTAACTGGGGTGTGATGGTCCAGCGATGGATGGACTGGCACAAGGTAGTACTGCGCCACCTATCTTCCTTTGATTACTACTATTCTCATTAATCAAGGCTATGCAAGATGATGTAGATTTGCTTAGCCAGCCATAGATCCTCAGCTCACCCTGAGTGTCCTGACACCGTCAATCACGCACACTTTCTCACAGGTGTATTCTAGCTGAGTCAATAACATGTAATCCAATCCTTAGGAACCTTGGTGGGTGTGGGAGGATGTGCATGGAGCTTCTGATCACAAGGTCAGCAGTTAGAATCTACCAGCCCCTTTGATAGAGAAAGATGAGGCATTCTTTCTACTCCTGGAAAGATGTAAAATCTCAGCAACTCATAGGGGCAGTTCTACTATGCCTTCTAGGGTCACTATGAGTTAGAATTGACTCGCTGGCAGGGAGTTCTGGGTTTTGAACTCCCTCCTTCTCGGGAGAGCATTGAGCCCCTATATCACTCATAAGGAGACATCATGATCACTTTGGAACGTTGTTTAGTATGGTGCTGGGAGAGGAGCCCCTCACACTGGAAGGGACTCAAAACACGATTGGGAAGGCAGCATCCTCAAAGAAAAGTTGACCTTAATGATGTAGATAGAATCAAGCTTTGAAGACTTCCTTTGATGTTGATGTGGCACGCCTCCAGTGAGAAGAAACAGCTGAAAACATTCATTAATAAACAGATCGTGAAATGTGCAAAATCTGAACCTATGAAACTTGGAAGTTGTCAAAAAAGAAATGGAACACATAAAGATCGGTATCCTAGGCATTAGTGATAAAAAATGAACTGGTATTGAGCATTTTTAATCATACAATCATGTCATCTACTATGCTAGCAGTGAAAAAATTAAACTAAGTGCCCATTCATTATCAAAAAGAACATTTCAGTACCCATTCTGAAAAGTCCCATGCTCTCAATTATAGGAGAGCATGCACACACCTATGAAAATGATCAATCAATATGACTCTTATTCAAATCTATCCTACTACTGCCAAAGATGAAGAAACCGAAGTTTTTTTTACCAACTTCTACAGTCTGAAATTGATCAAATACTCCACCATAGTGCATTGATAATTGCAGGTTATTGGAAGCCAAAAGTTGGAAATGACAAAGAAGGATTGATAGTTGGAAAATGTAACGTTGATGATAGAGATAACCCAGGAGATTGCATGATAGAGTTTTTGCAAGACCAACCAATTATTTATTAGAAGTACATGTTTTTCAACAATGTAAGGCTGAGGATATGGACCTCACTGCATGGAAAACACCAGAATCAAATTGACCACATCTGTAGAAAGAGTTGATGGCGACACTCAGTATCGCCAGACAGTGCAAGGCGAAGGGCCAAACGTGGACTCATATGAAGTCCAAATTGAAGTTGAAGAAATTTCAAATAAATCCACGAGAGCCAAAGTACGACCTTGACTGTATTCCACTTGAGTGACCGAGGAGAAGATGAATGTGGGATGGACATCAGACACAAAGAAACAAAAAGGTCACTAAAAAGACAGGAAAGAAAGAAAGAAACAACACGAATGTCAAGAGACACTCTGGGACTTGCTGTTGTACATAAACCAGCTAAACAAAAGGGGAAAATGATGAAATAACAGAACTGAGCAGACATCATCATTGGGCAGCTTGAGAAGACACAGTAAGGTATTAGAATGAAATGTACAGAGATCTGGAGTTAGAAACCAAGAGGAAAGAACAGTTGGGACATTTCTTAAACTGAAAGAACTGGGGGGGGAAATGAAGCCTGGAGTTACAATATTAAAGGATTCTGAGGAAAATATTGAATGACACAAAAATCACCAAAATAAGATGGAAAGAATACAGAGTCATTGTACCCAAAAGAATCTGTCAACCTTCAACCATGTTAGGAAGTAGCATATGATCAATAACCACTGGCACTGGAGGAAGATGTCCGAATTGCACTGGAGACACTGACAAAAAACAAAGCCCCAGGAATTGTTGGAATTCCAAATGCAGGGCTGGAAATGGTCATTTGTCTATGCCAAGAAATTTGAAAGATAGTTACCTGTCCAACTGACTGGCAGGTACCCAGATATGTGCCCATTCCAAGAAAACGTGATCCAAAGGCATGCGGAAATTCTTGAATAGTATCAATAATATTAAAGATACAATAATATTTAATATGCAAATGCATGTTCTTGAAAATAATTCCCAAATAGTTGTAACCAGATTTAGAAGAGAACACGCAACGAAGAATAACATGGCTGAAGATAGAGACCCGGCAAAGTGTTCAACCGTGTATTTTTGATGACGCAAAGGCATTTGACCGTGTGTATCATATGAAACTATGAAAACCATTCTGAAGAACTGGAATTTCGGAACACTCAATTGTGCTTATGCAGGACCTGTACAGAAACCATGAAGCGCTTGTTAAAAAGGAGCGAGGAAATCCTGTATCATTTAAAATCAGGAAAGGTGGGGTGCATCAGGGTTGTATCCTCTCATCGCACTTGTTCAATCTGTATGCTGAGTAAATAATCTGAGGAGTTGAAGTACATGAAGAAGGATGCAGCATCAGAGTTGGAGGAAGGGTCATTAAGAACCGGTGATATGCAGATGACACAGCCCTGCTTGCTGAAAACAAAGGGGACTTGATTCACTTACTAATGACAATTAATCCTATTAAGCCTATATACAGCCTTCATCATGAACTACACCTAAAGGTAAAGAAAACAAAAAGCTTCACAACTGGGCCAAGAGACAACATCATAAGAAATGGAAAGAATATTGAAGTTGTCAAATATTTCATTTTCTGGGGATCTGTGATCAATATTCACGGCAGAAGCAGTCAAGAAATCAGACAATACAGCGTACTGGGCAAATCTGCTGCGAAAGACTTCTTTAAAGTTTTAAAAAGCTAAAGTCCAACCTGTAGGACGAAGGTGCGCCTTGTCCAAATGATGCATTCCCAACGGCCTCACGTACCTGTGAAAGCTGGACAATATCTAAGAAGGCCTCAGACGAAGGCATGCATTTGCATCCTGGTGTTTAGGAAGCATACTCACAATACTATGGAGTCCCGGAGGAAGAACCCGTCTGTGTTGGAGGAAATGCCACCAGGTTGCTCATTTGAAGAGGGTGTCGGGACTCTTCTGCTGTGGATATATCGAGGGAGAGCAATCTCCGGAAAATGGCACTGTGGATGACAAAAACGGGGAAGACTGTCAGTGGGATGTGTTGACAGAATGACTCTGATCAGGAGCTCGGACGTAGTACCGATCCTGAGAGGGTGCAGGACTGGGCAATGTTTTGTCCAGAGTGCCTCCGAGTCAGAACAGACTCAATGCCACTGCCACCCAATAGCCACCAGCGTCACAGGAATGCAGTGGTATCGCACTAGTGTTTCCACAGGCAATTCTCCAGTGACACACGATGCTACGTATTTCGATTTAAACATCAAACTTATCTGATATCGGTGTAGCTTTTTGGTCAGGTGTCTGATCAGTTCTTTTCCCTATTTCCAATTAGGTTTTCACTTTTCTTCTTGTTAAGTGTGGAGTTCTTTGTGTATTTTTACTGTACATCCTTTCTAAGGTGTGCGTTTTGCAAGTGTTTTCTCTTAGTCTACGGTTTATCTTTTTCATCTGTTAACAGTGTCTTTCTGAGAGCAGAAGTTTTACATTTTAATTAAGTCTAGTTAATCCCTTTTTCGTTCATGCTTTTGGCGTCGTATCTAAAAATTCACTGCAAATCCCAAATCAACTTCTGACATGTTGAACTTGAGAGGCCTGGTGGCATGATTGCTTAAGTGCTGGGCTGCTCACTGCAAGATCATCTGTTCGAACCCACCGGTAACTCCTAGGTAGAACGATGCATTTGTCGGCTCCTCCTTTACAGTCCTGGGGATGCCATGGGGCCAGGCGAGGGCTGCAATGAGTTGGCATCGACTCAATGGAAGTTGGGCTGGGTGGGTGGAACATTCAGACGAAAGTACCCAGTAAAAGTTTGGCTTTATAGAGTTAAAATTCTTTTGAGATGTCTGGGCTAGAGGTGAAAGTGTGGGAATAATGAGCAGAGATATAGTAGCTGAAGTCGTGGAGGTAAATGAAATCATCTAGGGCGGGACTTGGCAAACTTTTGAGACAGAAGAGCCAATCCTGTCCCTCACAGCAATTTAAAAATTATTTGAAAGCCATAAATGTATATATGCAAACAAATGAAATCACCATGATCTGAATAATAACCTTTACAGTTTTTACAAATGAACTTCAGAGACACATGTATGTACCAAAAAAGAGCCACGGATGACTCAAGGTTCGAAGTTTTCAGACCCATGAGGAAGCGCAAGAAAACAAGGGTATGAACTCATATCGAGGTGATGGGCAGAAGAAAAGGAAGCCACCCAGGGGACAGAGAGCCAGCCGAGCGAGAGTCACCAAGACCCAAGGCAGGTGAGGTTTGTCGACGACAAAACCCAGCCGTGTCAAACGCAGCAGAGGCCAATTAGGCTAGCAGCACTAAGCTTGGGAATCTGCAAACTCAGTATTTGCTCAATATGCTGCAATGAATTGCTAATTGGTAAACCACGAAATTGATGCTATTGCTTTTAACTTAATTATTTGCTCTGTTTTGGGTTTTCATTAGAAACAGCCCATCTAAATTGTATTTGTCGAGACAGACAAAGTGGTAGACCCTGCTAATGTTTACTCTTATTTCTTGGGTTCACTAATATACATAAAACTTTAAAAACTAACTAAATAAAAGCTTTGCTATTTTGAATGATATAAGGCACCCTTTTATTGCTGAAGAGAATTTGGACAAGAATCAAAGAAGAAAATAAAGATCTTGCCCAGGCAAGGCCGACGGAGGCTGGTGACTATTTTCTTTGGTGATGGTCACAATCCGTGGAAGCCACTCCAAAGGACGGGGACTTCAGCTGCGGGAGTCAATGTGGCATGCTTAGAACACATTCTCTTCTCAGTCTGTGAATTGGGGATGCTTTTGAGAATCTGTTAAAAGCTACGGATGTTTCCCACAGAAAAACAAACTACCCAGTTTATTTTTAAATTTAAAATTATAATTGATGCCTACGATTTTGTGACCGAATTCTGTGAGACCCTATGCATTCTGAGGACGTCCAAGCTTAGAGGAATTGCTTTCACTCCTCTCTCCCAACCCCTTTGCTTCCTAGCCCATACATTATCCTCAGGGCCCTCTGGTTGTAGAGCAAGCCCGGGGACTCCAGCTCCACGCAGGGCCCTGGATTTCGCTCACTGCTCTCTCCTCCCGTTGATAGTAACCGGCTGGTCCTGGAAACTCACAGGGGCAGTTCTACCCTCTGTGAGTCGGCAGCAATTCCATGGCCGAGAGTTGGGAGTTAGTCACGACTGGTCTCACCAATAGTATTCGTTTCCAGGCTAAAGAAACCGTTTGGAGGGCGTGACTCACAGGTGCCGGTGATTCTCAACAGCTTCTTGGAGCGGAAAAGCACTGGCTTTGGAAGATCGGACTTTTAAGCTTAACCTCTGCTATCTACTCTTGATGTGGCTCCAAACCACGGGAACGTCCATTTCTTTTGGTTAAATAGGGAATACTAAGTCTTCGCCTGACTGTCTGACAGAGCATGGATCGAATGAGTTAGCGGATGTGGAGGTGCTTCATAAAGTGAGAAAAACATGACGCCCGGGAGACGGCTCATACCTGGGCCCTCCAAAAAAGATCACGTCGAAGGGGGAATCCCTGTACCTGTGAACAGGACCTGGTTTGGAAATAGGATCTTTGACTCGCTGTCAGGTAGATTCATGTGAGGTCCTGCTGGAGGGAGGTGAATTCTGAATCCGATATGGGACACACAGAGAAACCCTCAGGGGAAGATGTCACGTGGCGATGCATTGATAAACCAGGAAGACTAAGAGACACCTGGGCTTAGGTGAAGCTGGATGAGCCGAGGACTCTTCTGGAGTGGACAGGGAGAGCATGCCAAGCCCAAAGCCTGAAGCCAGACGCCTCCACTCCAGGACCGTGGAATCATCTCTTCAAACCTTTATCTCTTTGCATTCCCACCACAACTCTGTGGAGACGTGACTCTTGGTCTCACCCAAGAGAAAAAGCAAGGTTCAGAAGAGTGAAATGATGTGCCCGAGGCGATACTGCTGGTAGGGAAGTGGCTGAGGGGAATTCTCAAAATGATCGAACAGTTGGCTGCAGGTGGGTGGTTGGTTTTTATGGAGCGTAAGTATGGGGATATGGAGAGTAAGTTCATGCATGTTGCTTGTTTATTACTCTACTAGGCACTTTACCTAGTCCCCTCAGAAGATTCCCGAGAAGCAAGTTGTATGCTTTAAACCTGCAGAAAGCAGGCAACAGGGCTTGGCCAATACCATAAGGCGAAGCCCCTAGAATGCTGATTTTATTGCAGTACTGATTATACAATGAGAAAAGGAAGGCGCAAAGAAGTGATGCTCTGTCCAAGGGCTAGTCAAGGGCACAGGTAGGCTTGGCATTCGAGTGTTTGGGGATGCCAACCAGGTGTAGTGTTCACTGACCACACTGCTGCGTGGATATGGTTCTCTGATCTTGCACCTTTCCACAAGACCCAGGGCCCTGGGGTTCTGAGGTTTGTAGCCCACCAGACCTCTGACTTACCTCATGGCATTGCCACAGCCCCTTTAGAGTCACTAAGTTGAACTGCTAAATTGGAGACGCGGTACCATCCTGATGAGACACTTATTGGCCAGATCCCTTCGCTGTCAGCATGCCAGCTGATAGGCCGGCAGCCCTGGGGACTGTCTGGTTCAAGCAGCAAGCTGTCCTGTTAGCTGCTGGCTGACCCCACAGCCAAGCCCGGAAGACCAGAGTGGGGTGGGGGGTGGGGAGAGGACCTGGAGAGCTTGCCAGATGACGGCCAGGAGACAGCAAGTCTGCTCAGGCCATAAAGCGGCTCCTTCTTCAGCTCTGGTTTGGTTTATGCATCATTTAGACCCCAACAACTTCCCAAAATAATTTGGCGTGGCTAATGGCTTGGGCTTGCCTAGTGTTTCAGTTTACAGAGCACAGCCAATTGGTGACGTGGTTCAAATCGTGGAAACATCGCCGGAGGTGGGTGCTATCACTTCCATTTCACAGGTAAAGACCACTGAGGCAGAGGCAGCACCCATCATGTTCCCCAGGTCATGGCACGCGTCACGGCCCGGCCTGAGAGTCACACTCAAGGCTTCAGACGCTCTCTGTCTTTTTCTTAATTAAAAGAGTGTTTTATTGGGAGCTCTTACCCAATCAGCTCCTCTCTTTACCCTCCCTTCCCCCTTCCTGCCCTCGTGACCCCTTGATAAATTATTATTATTTTCATCTCTTACACTGACCGCTGTCTCCTTTCCCCATGGTTTCTATTGTTTGTGCCCCTGGGGGGGTGGGGTGGTTATGTGTCGATCATTGTGATCGATCCCCCTTTCTTCCCCTTCTCTCCTCACCTTCCCCCTGCCCTCCTGGTGTTGCTACTCCAGACTCTTAAAGTGGCTCCGTTTTACCACACCACACTACTGCCCACTAAAGTCTGTATGTGGTTGGAGAGGGATAGGAAGACCAGAGTAGCTCAAAGGAGGGGAACGGGTTCAAGCCCAGCTCCAGTAAGCAGGGGGTGGACACACAGCTGAGAGATGCCAGTCCTGCCCCTGAGACTCCTGCCTGGGAATCGGGGCCCCAGTGTATTGCCCGTGGGGCACTCTATGAGGTTTTGAATATCACCGAGTGGCACCCTTTTTTTTTTCTTTTAGCAATTGTCCCCTAAGCAATAAGATTATTGACTGATTTGGAGAATTTGGCTGGTCTCAGAGGAAGTTGTCCCAAAGCATGGACCTCGGGAACCTCCCAGGAACCCCCCGGGCTGCTTTTCCCAGGGACCCCATTCTGGCTGTAAGCTCAGCATCCACCCTGAGCTGCCTTGTCCCTTGCTATGCCTGGCTTGTTTCTGATCAAGACTGGGAAAACGGAGGGAGCCTGAGAAACCACTATTTCTAATCTCTCCTCGTCAGAGGGGAAACAGGACCACAGAGATGACAGCTGATGGCCCCGAGGCCACTCCTCTTCCAATGTGCTTTGTTCCCAAGTGGTGTTGCCATCTCCCCAAGTCCTAGATCTTGAACCTGTTGTAGTTACATGCAATCCAGACCTCAGATGGTCTGACTGCATCCCCAGCTCCAGTTAGACCTCCATAGATCCAAGCAAGTGAGGCAACAGGCGTGGCTTTCTCTCCGTGGACCCGGCCTTGCTGCAGTCTCATCCGAGCCAGACTCCATCGGAGCCACCGCCAGACTCTCAGCCCCAAACAGCCAGATGTCTTTGACCTATCCCATTGCCAGAGCCAGGGAATGAGATCAGCTTTGGTGAATACAGAAGACAAGGCTGGGAAATCCCTTCCTCCAATCCCTTCGGATCCCTGAGTATTTGAGCGAGACCCCTGGATTTTACCGTAAGCAATAGTCTGAGGTTCTTACTGCAATGCATCATGATCTTTTCCAACAAGGCTGTGTGAGCTGCAGGTATTTTGCCCTGCACTTTCACATGCACTGCATGAAGTGTCCGTTCAAGAAGCAAATGCACGCAAGTTCTCGCATCGAAAGTATAAGGGACTACAGGAAATCATCAGGTGCCACGCATGACTAAAAGGTGTGGCAGTCTGATCTAAACCAGAAAACTCCATGAAACTCACTGCCATTGAATCAATTCTGACTTATAGGAGCTTATAGGACAGGGTAGAACTGTCCCCAGGGATTTCCTAGCTGGTTAACTGCATGGAAATTGAAAGCCTCGCTTTTCTCCTGCTGAGCGGGCCAGTAGTTTCAAACTAAGGACCTTGCAGTTAGCAGCCCAGCGCATAACCACTACCCTCCAGGGAAGACTCCAACATCTGAAAGCTAGGAGACAATCGACATGTACATGAGACCGTATGAGGGGCCTTCAAAGGCTTGGCGTACAAATTGTATTCTCTTTTGATTTTATTTTTTCCCACGAACTTCTCAAAGTCCCTTGCTCTTTGTAAACCATGCTATCAACTGGAGTACTACGGATTCTAGCCTCTCAACACATAAAACTGTTCCCAAGCACTAACAAAATGCAGTTCTGTATTTTGGAAAAAGTGAGTCTATTGTTAGAAATATTTTTGTTTGCTGTTTGAGAACAGCCATCTTTTTCAAACATATAATTGGTGATCTCATTGGCATAATAAAAAAGCATTGGTAAGCTAAACTTGTTTAACATCTACAGGCATTTACTGAGTGTTGCATTAGGTGCCCAGCACTGCTGGGTGCTGGGGTTCTGAGATGACTGAGGAGACCCACCCCCTACCCTCGAGGAAGGACCTGGTGACCCTTGCGGCATGTAGTATGATTGTAGACTCTGATCGCCTAATGACCAGGAATGATTGTAAACGTCAGCAACCAGTTGCAATCTGTCGCTTGGAGGATGAGGACAGAAATAGCCTAATGTCCCAAGGTCGCTCAGTGTCCTTAGGAGGGCCAGGGACTCAGTGGCAGTGAGTCTGCTTTGAGCGTCAGGAAAGGCTTTCTCAAGAAGCTGCTGCCTGAGCTGGGTTTTTGTTTTTCAATGGTAATGTAGGTGGCAGTTTACATTTCTTATCATGAACTTCGTATTCTATGAACTAAACTACTAAGCAAATCCCTTAATCGTTGACTTCTCCCCATCCTCTGCTCCCCAACCTCCTTTACTTCCCCCTGTGGATCGCCATCTTCCATTGCACCCCTGTCAATGCCCTTTCCCCATCTAGTCCAATGCTTTATCCTCCTCCCTTGTCTCTCTGGCCCCAAACGTCAAAGTCTGTGTCCTTAAGTATGAAGGTCTTTATCTTGCGAGGTAGTTTATTGTGCCAACCTGGCCGATAAACACATGTGGGGTTAATTGAAGGGAGGAGGGAGAAATGGCTCGGTGAGCCTTGCCTTTCAAGTTCTCTGATCTCTTGCTTTCTGATGGTGGGACCAGGGTGCAGCTGCCTTAGCCAGTTCCCTGCTTCAGCTGGCAAGGCTCACTTCCTGCAAGACATCCCTGAGGAGAAGCCACATGGACCTACCTTGATGCAGCCCTGGGTGCTGGAGCAGCCGTGTGGAGAGCCCTGCCAGCGCTGAGATGCTTACACGTTCACTGATTCGGCTTTCCTCCTGCAGTCGGCATCATTGCATGTGTTTTGTGAGATGGAGGAGGACTTTGTGGATTGGTATTGGACATATGGGTTAATGTTGGACTTGTGGGCTTGGGCTGCAGTGGGTTGGGATGTTTCTTGATGTGCACTGACCCTTTCTATCAAACTCTCTCTTATACATGAGTTTCTGTGGCTTTGTTTCTCTAATGTACCCAGACTCACACATCTTGCTTGGTTAGTTGTTTTCCCTTATGGCAGTGGCCTCAGATACAATTCAGCCTTTCATGATGGGCTAGCTTCATTCCGCATCATGCTCTTCAGGTGCACCCAGGCCAGGAGGTGTTTTGTGGTTTCATCTGTAGCAACACCTCGTATTCCATTGTGTGGAGGTCCCAACGTTTCTCCGTCCATTCTTCTGCTGGGGCCACTTAGGTTGTTTCCACCTTCTTGCTATTGTGTCAAGGGCTGGGACGCACAGGGCTGTGTGGAGACCTGGTCCTGAGCTGAGCTTCGACAGCTGGGGAGGTTTCGTGGTTGATGGAGAGCTGCCAGGACAAAGGCATCAGGAGTCAAAGAACAATTGTGCAAAAGCCCAGGAGCCAGAAGCAAGCTGGGAAACGTGGGGCTGGGGATGTGACGTGACACAGCGAGTGGTGACTGGAGATGAAGCCAAAGGGGTAGCCAGAGACAGAAGATGGTCTGATCGCCATAGCCCTCCAAGAATTTAGCTTTAATTCTGAAGAAACTAGGGGGGTTTTTCCTTTTTAATCTTAAACTGTTGAATTGAGGAACTAACAATCATTTTTCTATTCATTGTTATGGTAGACCAGGATCTCAAAATGACTAGGAGCAATTGTAAAGTTTATTTTGAAATTTACATACGGTACAATTCACATTTTATGGTGTATACCTCAAAGACTTTTGATCCATGCCGAAAGTCATGTGTCTACCACTACAGTCATGATATAGAAGAGTTGCATCTTCCAGAAAACATCACACATGGTGCCCTTTTTTAGTCAAGCCCCACTCCCACCCCAACCCCAGGTCTCTATCTCTGTAGCTTTCCAGAATGCCATAGAAGGGACCCATATGATGTATGGAGAAGGCAAGTCTATAACATAGAAAAATGGTGCCATTTGTACGTTTTTAACTTCAGAGGTTAGAATATCTAATAAAGAGAGAGAGAGAAAGAAAAGTCATAATAGGGGTAAGTGGATAAACATGTGGCTTCTCGGTTTTCTTTCAAGTCATTGATAAAAAGGTTGAGCATGATAGGGTCCAAGTCTGGATCTTTTGTCCCTCTATCCAGATTGCCACCCATTAATAACTTGCACTTTGGGAACTATGTGTTCAATGAACAGCTATGACCACCAAGTTTACTGACTGTGGACGTCCAGCCTGCTCTTTTCTCTGTGGTCCCATATGGATGTTGCGGAGATGCAGACAAGAACCTTGGAGCAAGTTCACCGGTACCCACCAGGGAAAAGCCCTGACCTTCACTTAAGGAAAAAGAAAATGAGTGGAACTGGGTTAGTTGGATCTCTTGGGACACCCATGCTGACTCCTTAGAAGCATAGCTCTCGGGGCTGCGACTAGAGAGGACCCAAGTTCTAGCTCTAGGTACTGCAGTGAGGTCTAAGATGATACTCACAGCCAGGTGACTGGTGTAGAAAGAATTTGAGCATCTCTGAGTCAAGGAGGTCAAGAAGGTATATGATAGGAATGGGACCTGGTGTCAACCTTCAAAAACACAGCAATGAGCAATGATGGTGAAGATAAATATTACCCAATGGCTGAAGTCTTGGAGAATGATGAGAAGAGATTCAGTGAATATGTCTTGGCAATTTTCCCTATATTTTTAATGTTTTTGTTTTAGAATACTTATTAATACACTAAAATGTATGGGTGGAATAACTTATGATTAATTTCTGTGAATGTTTTTTTTTTAAGTTATCAGAAGTAGGTTACACTTTGGAGGTCAGATGTTCTAAATCAACACCTACATTGAGGGAGAAATCTAAGAGTTTCTACTCCCCTAAAGATTTACAGTCTCAGAACACCACAGGAGTGGCTCTGCTCTATCTTATCGGGTCACTGTGAGTTGGAATCGATTGGATGGTGACCACTAAATATATTCTCCAAGTAAAACCTTCACACAATGCAAAGAAATGAAAGGCAGCAAGTGGAATTTTCTCATTAGCCTCTCTCTTCCTATTAGAATTTACCAGTGATTAAATTTCTTGTGTAAGCTTCTAGCAATCGTCTATGTATATAAAAATCTATCCAATTCCCGTTATATCAAGTAAGATCACATTATTTACAACTCTGACTTTTCAAGTCACTTATAACCTTAATATATGTTGGGCACTCTGCTACGTCAGGACATAGAGGCTAGGTACGTGTTCAAACAAATGGATGCTGTTCCAGTGCGATGCACCAGACTCTCATCTAACCAGTTCCCCATGGAAGGAGATTCAGATGATTTCCTTTTTTTTCCCCTAATAGCAATAATGCTGCAATGAGCATCTTTGCACATATGTCTCTGCACACTCCTTCCCATGCTCTGCCAAGTCTCAGCATGAAGAAAAACAGTTTTTTGAATTCAACTTCTATGTTCAAATATTCTTGTCTTTTGTTTCTATGATGCTTCTCTCACAAAAGCCAACCACCATTTGAAACCAGTCTTTCAATAAGCTTGACTGTCTCTCTGCTCTCCCCTCTTTTCAGCATCTATCTCAGTAGCAAGACCTCATGGGGACGCATAGGGTTCCCTGGAGCCTCTATGTCTTTCTCTGTCTCTGCCCTCAGTCTTTTTCAGATCAATCTTTATGCTTCTCTCATATATTTTCTTTTAATTTATAGACTCTAAATCAGGGAGGTCTGTTTAGCTAATGACTTATCTGACCCTTCCTCTCTGGAGAGAGGATCCTGAGTGGGCTTTGAACTTGGTTGTGCAGTGGGACTCAAATCCAAAAGAAGAATAAGAAAGAGATCATTTTCACATTTCTAGCAAGAGTGTTAGGGAGTTTCAACTTCCCATCCGCGGGGGGAGGAGGAGAGTGGAGCTGGGAAGTCTGCCACAATATTTGGCATGGCTGGGCTTCCAGATTGTGCCTATTTTCGTAGCTGCACAAGTGGGGAGGAGATTAGAAGGGTAGTCAAATTTCTTGCTCCAGGTTGTAAATGGATCAAGATAGGGAAGGAGCACTTGTTTGAGAGTCAGGGGCCTGGTTCGTACTCATAGCTTTCCCATATATTAATAATGGAGCATTGAAAGAATCCCTTTTTCTCTTCAAATGCCCATTCTCTCTCCTTTGGAAGGTGGGGGGGGGGTACGAAATTCATTGGCTTGCATGTTTCTGCGGTCCAAATTTTTACTCTCTCTGAAGTTCTAGAAATGTTTTCCCCCTTTAGTCAACCCTTTATAAATTTTGAGGATTTAACCCCTTGATCAACAAGATGAACGTTATTAGTAAATGAATGCATAGGTGAATTGGGAATCAAATATTTATCCTTTTGTCCTCTGCTTCAAAGCTTTACCTTCAGTAGTAAAGAAGTCCAGTCCAGAAGCCATGCAGGAGCCACTAACCAGGTTGTTCAGGTGACTAGGAAGCAGAAAAGGTGGCTTGGGCTCAAAGAGAGGCTGATATGGGGAGCCCATGCCAAGACCCACACATGCTAATCAGTTGCGCCCATTGGAGGAGTTCCCACGTGGTACAATCTGGAGATAGCCAATGGAAGTACACGCGTACCCCATGCTCCTGGGAAGTCTCCTTGCTCACACATTTCTAAGGGCACCTCTAGGGCCACCCTCTCCTGAGTGTGTCCACCTGAGTCTCCCCAATGTGTTTCCAGGCTTCCTAGAGGGCCCTTCTTCCTCAGGGATGAGGGGTGGGGGCTCCCAGGATCCTGGAGACACACTGGAGGTTCTGGTGCATGGAAGAATGAGGGTGTTTTCTGCTGAACACCTTATATCTCTCCAGGAGTCTTAGTCTTCTCCTGAGATTGCCTGACCTGGCCTATGTAACACGTTTCATCTTCCCCCCACCCTTTGTACCTCAACCCATAAACCATTACTTTAAACCACACTAAGCATTTATTATTTTAAGCACCACTACTTAAGGAACCCTGGTGGCATAGTGGGTTCTGCACTGGTCTACTCACCTCGGAGTTAGCAGTTTGAACCTACCAGCCCCTCTGCAGGAGAAAGATGAGGCTTTCTGCTTCCATAAGACCTTACAGCCTTACGGCTCTACTCGGTCTTCTAGGGTCTTTGTAACAATTGACTCCATAACATGAGGAGCAGAAGAAGCATTTAAGAATGACAGAGAAAATGATTTCTGTTGAAATAGCATATTTCCCCCTAAAGATGAAATGGGTCTGAAAAATAGAGAATTGAATTCTACCCAACAGAAAATATCAATGACAGTCTTTAGTGTCACTGTGTGTGGCTGAGTCAGTTCTGACTCACGGTGACCCTTTTGAGCAGACAGAATGATCATAATAGTTCCTAGGCTGTGGCTCTTTAGGGGAACATAGGGCCAAGGTGCTTCTCCCATGGACCTGTCGGTGTGTTCAAAGCACCGGCCCTTTGGCCAGCAGCTGCACACACAACCATATGCCACCATGGCTGTCACACTGTATTGAGTGTCTCTAAATGTAACCTCCGTATTACCAAGGACCTTGCCTGTCTTCCTAGCTGCTTTGCCTCAGCCTGGGACAGCATCAGGCATTCCGTTGTTGCTCAGTCGGTGTTGACTACAGTCCATATGGTATTAAATTGTCCCCATTGCAGAGATAAAGTAATGGAGCCTTAATGCTTCAAGAGATTCTCTTGCTCAGAATCATAAAACCTGTCAGCATCATAGTGGAATTCATACTCTACCATGACCTCTGTTCTTCCACGTCTCATATCATTTCCAGCTACTCAAAGTGAGAGAGCACATCTCTTATATTCATGAGTGCTGCCTTATTGATTTGACTTAGCAAACACCTTCTACAAGTTTCCACCCTTTTCAACGATTCTTGGTAAAACTCTAGGTGGTTCTTTAGAAATCAACCACCTCCCACATATAGCCCCCGTGGGGTATGTGAAATTGGAAAAATAAGGAAGTAAAATTGACCTCTTTCTTCAGAGTTATTCTTGTGACTGTTTTTAAACAGCTAGGTCAATTGTCCACACTAGTTTTAGGATTACTCACTTGCTTGTAAAACCCAATGAAGGTGGCTGTTAGAAATATCGGAAACGAATGTCAGAAGGCTCGTGTCTATTTTGGAGAGAGACTCATTAGAAATCTTCTCTGCCTCACTCCTCAAATGCAAATTCGATGTGTGCACTTACACAGAAGATGACTGATTTGTTCATCGCCTGATTGATATTTGGCATCACCCCCACACTGCTGCTCCTCACTGAACGTGCAGGAACAATAATCAAATGTTAAGTTTCTCAAGAACCTTCCTCCCAAAGAAAATCAAACCACTTGCCCTTTGTTGTCTCAATTATCTCCAGAGCATCTTGGGAAGAGCTTGTTTTTACCTGTAGCATCCACGAGGTACATGACAGGGGAAGAGCTCCAGGTTTGAGAGGAGACTTGAGTATGAACCCTGGATCTGCTGCTATGAGAATTCAGAGACATTTGTTTGCTGTTCCTTGTTTGCTGTATAACCGAATGACCCGTCTTTTAGGGTTGTTGGGATAGTTAAATTAGATAACCTATAGAAAATATCTGGAGTGAAATAGAAGCTACAAGGGAATTGTTGAGAGCCAGCGTCACTTGTTACAAAGGGCATGCTTTCTGGAGCCAGCTGGCCTAGATGTGCATCTCAGTTCTGTCACCAACTTACTATGCCACCTTGACCTTTTTGGTGCCTCCGTTTCCCCATCTGGAATAAAGCTCTAATAAAAGAATAGCTGCGGTGAGGATGGAATGGGATGATGCACAGAAAGGTGCTAGCAGTTGGAACCACCAGCGGGACCAAAGGAGACAGACTGGGCTTTCTACTCCTGTAAACAGGTACAGTCCCGGAAACCCACGGGGGGTGGGGGGGTGGGGGGGATGGGGGGGTCGCTAGGTCATCAGTGACTTCATGGCAGTGTTTGCCTCATAGTTAGTGCTCCCCTTCAAAGGGCTTCTATGAAAATAAGCACAGCCTATCACCTGCTGCACAAATATGCATTTCATTAAAATGCATTGAGCTGCTGTGACTCACCAGGAGATGAGGATGTGAAGATTCTCAGACAAAGTCCCGACTCTCTGCTACTGCTCACTTGGAAGTCAGATGGCAGGGAGTCACCTGGGACAATGACTGTGTAGATAAGACAATTCAGCCTCTTGGAGAGATTCTAATCTGGCCGAGTAGCCTTCCTTCTGGCCATACTAATCTTCAAAGAATGCTTTCGAGTTCGCCAAGCGCTTTCCCAAACTGTCTTTGTCTTAATCCTTGCCTCAGTTCTGGAACAAAGCAGGCTGGCTGGAAAGATTTTGCAGCTGAGACTGCCAAAGCTCAGAGAGCTCTCCGCTTGTAAGTGGTGGGGACGGGACTTCTGTCCCGTCCCCACCCTGTGCCATTTGTGCAGGCCGGATCTTGCTAGTGTTCTAGGGGGACAATGTTCCCGAGTTCTCGGCAGCATTGTAGTCGTTATGGCAGCCAGCAGGTCTGTTTACAGAAAGCTGTGTGTGGGCCTGGAGAGGAAGGAGGTGGTAGGAGGTAGGTGGGAGCCGTACCTCACTGTGCTGTGTGAGCTGCTCAGGTGGAGGGGATGCTTTACAGAGAGCTCAGGGAGTGTCGGGCCATCGAGAGCGGTCAGTTTCCTTGTCAGTGAAATGGGGCTATCATGATTTTCTTACATCTCTATTGAGAGAGAAACCAGAGGGAAACCTTCATAATGATCAATTCGTCTTCCTGCTCACCCTTCATGGCGTGCAGTGGACATGGGAGGCACACGGGACAGGGCTCCAGAGGAACTTCCTCCTATCTTAGACATCTCACCTCACACCGCCAAGCCTTCATCCTCGAACTCGGCAGAGGGTAGGGGAGGAAAGCAGCTGTCTGTGTTCCCTGCCTCATGACACACCCACCTAGGTTCCTCTCTAGGCTTTGATGAAGGAAGAGGAACTGGTGCCTCTTAACTTTTTTCTTGACCCATGGTTCCTCCTTATTATTTGTTCCTGCCCCATTCCACCAGGACGGTCACCGAATCATGCTCTTACCAGGGAAAGTACCCTCAATGGTCACCAGGACCAGCTATCTTCAGTATGCTCAGGTTTTCCTCCCACCTCTGCAGACCCAGGAAATGTTCTTGTTCTTCTGTTTTCTTTCTCTCTTCCTTCCTTCCTTCCTTCCTTCCTTTCTTCCTCTCCTCCTCCTCCTTCATCTTCCTCATCTTTCTTCTTCTTCTTTCCCTTAAGAATCGCACAAGGAGGTTGTTGGTTAAGGTAAGATATGTGAAACAAGCTCCAGTCTCCAGATACTTGGGCTTCTTGAGATGACTCTGTGCCGTGTTGCCCCCACACGCCCAGTCTCTTCTGGAGAAAACACCCATGTCAGAGACCCCCCCTCTTCCTCCTCCCAGGTAGTTTGTTACACGTTAGTGGCCAACCAACTGAACAACTCTGTCTCAGCCAACTGGATCAGGGATGGACACTTGATCCAAAGTAAGCCAATCCTTAGGCTGATCAGTAATAGATGAAGGATTATGGTGAGGAACTGGATCAATAAGATTTAAACCTCGGGGAATTTAACCAAATTTCGTTTAGTAAGAAATTGATATTTGGAGAAAGGTGGAAAGACAATCAGAAAGAAGGAGGGAAAGAGATAAAAGTCAGTTTAAGGACGGGAAATAGCCTACAGGACGTCTGTTCACTTTCAGCAGCGTCAGCCCTGCTCTGGGGCCTGGGCAACTTCCCATTTTGAACCACTCTGTCCCTCCCTTTGAGAATCTTTCTTCCATCCATTCTCTTGGGTCTTGGCCCCTTAGTGATGATCTTGCTTTCTGTTTTCCCACAGACATCTTTTTAATGAACTATACAGCCTTTGAAATAAGTCTCTATAATCTGGACCAAGTATCCAACTGTCAACTTCCACCGGGCTACCTACCCTTTCCTTGCTGGAGGAGACCAGGCAACAGAGAAGCCAAGTGGCGCTGTCTGGAACGCCGCTTTCAGCTAACCTGTTCCAAGCTGCCATCTCTGATCTCCTGGCTGAAAGCAGCAGCCGATCTCCACCCGGTCACATCACACCACCACACGCCCTTGCATTTTCATCACAGATCTTAGCACCATCTAACATATAAAATACCAGGTAAATTATAACTCATAGAGACCCTATATATACACTGTCATTCCCTATGGCTGCTGTAACAAGTCATTACAATGTTAGTGGCCTTATTATCTTATAGTTCTGCAGGTCAAAAATCCATGATGAATCTTAAGGGGCTATTAAGGAGAGGTGGAAGCCCTCTGGAGACTCCAGGAGAGAATTTACTTCAAGCCTCTTCCAGCTTCTAGACTCTAGAGCAGCAGTTCTCAACTTGTGGGTCGCAACCCCTTTGGGGGTCGAATGACCCTCTCACAGGGGTCGGCCAATTCACTGCGCTAGACGCTTCCTACCTTCTTTGTCTTGTGCTCACATCACACCACCTGTTCTCTCTCATCACACGGCCTTCTTCTTTGTCTGCCCTTCCTATGTCAGTCTCTTAAGAACCCTTTGATCACCTGGGGACCACTCATCTCAAGTCTTTAACTTAATCACACCTGTAATTCTTTGCCATATAGGGTGATATTCATGGGTTCTTTCAATATCCCTGAGGTGCGGAGCACTACTCAGCCTATCACAATTCTGTTGATTTATTTACTTGTTTATTTTTCCTTCCTTTCCTTTTCAGTAAAAGAACCTCCATGGATCCTCATTTGTCTTGCCCACTACTGTATGCCAGGGTCTAAGATAGGGCTTACCACTTAGTCTGACCCCCTGCCATTGAGTTGACGGGGTGGGGGTGGGGTGGGGACTCATAGTGACCTTATAGGGCAGTTGAACTTCCCCTTTGCATTTCTGAGGCTGCAAATCTGTCTGAGACAGAAAGCCTCATCTTTCTCCTCAGAAGTAGATGGTGGTTTCAAATTGCTGATCTTGCAGTTAGTAGGCCAATACATTCCCGGCTATACCACCAGAGCTTCAAAGCTCATCATTGAGCCAATGCCCATTCAAAACAGCCCTATAGGACCGTATAGAATGGCCTCTGGGAAATCCACTAATGAAGGAAACTTATTAATTGATTGCATAGTCCAATCATTCTAAAATTTATTTGACCAAAGTTGTTCTTTCCCTTGTTATAACCACTAATACAATTCCACAAAATTAATATTCAGGGAATTCATGCTAGGAAATACTGCTCTGGCTATTGGATTTCACCGTTGTTTGGCTGAGCTTTCTGAATCAGATCCTCCATCTCCCCGATTTTAATTTATTTTAGTCCTGACAGCTTCTTAACTCTTCTCTTGCAAGTTCTTCTGCCCATCACCTTCCCATCCTACATCGCGTTTCTTGTCAGAGAACATGGACTGCAGCCTCTCAACACTGTTCTCTGGTGTCCTTAGAACCTTGGTGCGATAGTTAAAGTTTATTGTGCCAACCTGGCCAATAAACACATGTGGGGTTAATGGAAGGGTGGAGAGATAAATGCTTGGTGAACCTTGCCTTTCTAGTTCTTGGGTCTCTTGCTTTCTGATGGTCAGACCAGGGTGCAGCTGCCTTAGCAGTTCCCTGCTTCAGCTGGCAAGGCTCACTTCCTGTAAGACATCCCCAAGGAGAAGCCACATGAACAGACCCCGCTGCAGCCCTGGGTGCTGGAGCACCCATTTAGAGACCCCTGCCAGCGCTGAGATGCTTGCACATTCACTGACTCGGCTTTCCTCCTGCAGTCAGCATCATTGCGTGTGTTTTGTGAGATGGAGGAGGACTTTGTGGATTGGTGTTGAACATATGGGTTAATGTTCGACTTGTGGGCTTGGGAGCACTCGGTTGGGATGTTTTTTTGATGTGCACTTAACCTTTCTGTACAACTCTCTCTTATACATGAGTTTCTGTGGATTGTTTCTCTAAAGTACCCAGACTCATACACTTGGGCTCTCCTCTTTGGTAATGTGACTCCTTCCTCCTAAGCCTTTGGAAATTTTCTTTTCTTAATTCCAAATTTTTCAAAGATAAAGGGGAAGTTTATTCCATGATATATTCACAGATAGGAATTTTTTTTAAAAAGGTTTTCAATCCACTGATGATTTACTTATCAAATGTCCTTGTCACCCTAGCCTGGGAAGAAAGTCATGTCACGGTTTTGAATCTGCTTTGTCTTCTGGAAGGGTTGATCCTGGAGGCCTGGCCACCTAACCGTTCTCACAGCAATGCGGTCGTCTCAGGTAGTCTCAACCACCCGGTGGACTCAGAGAAGCTATCTTCCGATGGACATGTTTTCTTTTGGAAGCCCGGGTCCATCCAGATATTTGTACTTCTCAAATTTAACTGCCGACCTTGAATAATCTTCCCATTCCCGGCATATTTCCAGGATCCAACCAATATCATTTTGGCCCCATGGTGAGCACTTGTTGGTGTAATCACGTTTCTCTTTTATTTCGGTTTGCACTTTGCTTTCCAATTCATCATCTCAGTTCTCTCAGCAACTCCGAGGCAGTCATACACCCATTTCCCAGAGGAGGGAACAAACGCTCAAGGCCAGCTAGCCAGCGAGTGTGTGACATTCAAAACTCAGCGGCAGGCCTTCAACCTTTCCTCTGGCTGTGTGCATACTAAATGTAAGGCACAAGCAAATATTTGTAAGGTGTTTTTCTGTGTATAGTGCACTTCTATGCATGTGATTGCAAGAGCTCTGTTATATCAGCCGAACACATATTTTAACCCCCATTTTAGAAAGCTGCAGAAGAAACGAAAAAAAGCAGAAGAAAGTGTAAGGCCCAGCTGGGGAGTAGACTCCATTAAAGTTGAATTGGCGGTAAATGACCAGGATTGAATTTGAAAATACAGCTTCCAAATCCATACCTCAACGCCTTCGGAGTCACGCCGGCCTTCTTCCCATCCGACTGTTCTTGGGACAAGTTCTAAAATACGTGGACAATGGAATCTAAGGTCACGAAACCCAACCAACAAACATCAGCAACAACTCGCTGAAGGTGTTTATGTTAAATAATAATTGTTAGTCCAGGTGGGGTGTGGAAGGACCTTGCGGTGTATCCCAAGGTGACAGACACACACTAAATGAAGGAGATTTTACCCTTTATCTCTGCTCCTCGTCACCGCTTCTCCTCACTGTCAGGAAGCGCCTTTTACACTAGGAAACCGATGCCCAGCCACGCAATGCCAAGCCTTCTCCTCTTGTTCCGCCCCGGGAGAGAGGAGCCCAGTTTGTCATCAGACCTGCCTTTCTGTTTGGCACTGGCTTGAATAGAGGGACTGGGTGTCTGGCTTTCGTTTCCCCATGGCCTGTCCCCCGGCCTTGAATAATTCAGGAGAGGAAGCCCTGTCACTTTAGATTTTGAGACTGTCTGTAGTTCATGGGAAAGCCATCTCTTTCTCTCTCTCTTGTTAAAGTTACTAATGTCTATCCCAGTTCGGGCTGGAAGAATGCAGGTGAGGAACAGGATGTGGGCCCAGGAGGAGGCGAGGACACGGTGGTGGAGAACTGGGTCCCTTAGCCCCCAAAACTGGGTTCGGGCCAGGTTCGGACAGGGCCATGTGATTCTGTCTGTCCCGTGGATAGCGTGAAGCTGGACCAGACCCTGGCTGAGTGTTCCCAGGGCTGGGGCCACCCTGGGGCTTCCCCCTTTGGTCAAGACCATCCTCCTGAAGGGAAGTCACTAGGACAACTTGTGATTTGGAAATTTCTCCTCTCTCCACATGGGATAATTTATAGCAAGCCCCAGAATAAGCTCTTTCAAACATCCAAACAATGTTGTTGTTGGGGTTTTGTGTGTGTTTGTTTTTTGTTTTTTCTTTCCCCCTAAGTGTTTTACATGCAGGCCTCCATCAGGCAAATTTCGGATAAAAGGTGATTAGTGTTTTGGCAGGATTTTTATGAGGCTTTCTCTTGTATTCCTGCCAAAGAGCTTGCCAGGCCCAGATTTGATTAAAATGGCAGTGGGCTCTGCTACTTGAATGTAATTAGAACCATTCATTAAAGCTTGCGCTGACAGTTTGGCAACCTGTGCATTTTTTCAGAGGATGGCCAGAAGCCTGTGGAAACGGTGCAGGGCAGAGGCAGGACCCCCGCGGCCCAGGCCCCGCGGAGCTCGAGCTGGAGCGGCCTCCCAAGCCTGAGGTCACTGCCCGGCCCGACTGGTGTCAGAGCTCGGGAGCATTATTTTAATTGGATTGCCGGAGAGCTGAGTACTGCCTCCTCACCAAAACCAAACCAAAGCTGAGCCGGAGGTTTGCTGACATTTTTCAGAAGAGACTGGTGTGTGCTCCAGGCCTAGTACCGCAATAACCATCACGCAACCCCATCATCTCAGGGGACAGATAGTAAGCCACCTCCCAGCCAGGTGGCTCTAGTCCAGTGGGTCTCAACCTTCCTAAAGCCGCGACCCTTTGATACAGTTCCTCATGCTGTGGTGACCCCCCAAGTATAACATTATTTGCGTTGCTACTGCATCACTGTCATTTTGCTACTGTTACGAATTGGGCGACCCCTGTGAAAGGGTCCTTCAAGCCCTACCGGTTGGAAACTGCTGCTCTCGTCTTTTGCCTCTAGTGTGACAGGGGGCCTGGCAGTAGGCGCCCAGGAAAGGCGGCAGGACAAATCCCAGTGAGATGCGGTGCAGGAAGGGAGCCTTGGCGATTTCGGAGGCTGTTTCCCTCCAGTTCCTTCAACAGTGAGTTGTGTAAGATGCCAAACTGGCCTTCCTTCTTCTTCTTTTCCTTGCTTAAAACATGTCAATGCCTTTCATTACGCCTGGGAAGAACTCCACCCTCCTCAGGATGGTCTACAGACCGTAGCATGGTGCTGGTCTACCTCTCTTGCGTTAGCTAGTCCCCTTTCTGTCAGTGTGAGCCATTGAGTCTTCATGGACTCCTCTTGACCCTTGCAGCATAAAGGAGAACGGATGCCTAGGATCCTACACGCTACAATTTTTAGGAGCGTCTTAGCTTGCCCCTTTCTCCCACAGAGTTACCGGTAGGTTCAAACAGCTAACTTCCAAATGCAGCCAAGCACTGAACCAGCCAAGCCCGGGCTCCCTTGGTTTTGGGGTTTTTTTTTGGCTCCCTTGGCTTTCCAAGCAGATGCTGCATAGTCCATAGCTCTCACTTTTGCATAAGTTGTCGGCTCACCCAAACCGCTGTCCCTTCATCAGGCCCACTCTTACATAAGCAGATGTGCTTCCTTCAATGTCTCTTCTTCTGGGAGGGCTTCCAGGTGCAGCTCAAGCGTCGTCTGCAATCATTTTTCTCACCCCCCACGCCATCCCCCATCATTGTGACCAGGATCCCCAGGGCAGAGTGGATTGTATGCTGGGCTGCTAACTGCATGGGTAGCAGTTCGAACCTGCCAGCCACTCCAAGGGAGAAAGATGAGGCTTTCTGCTCCTGTAAAACTTTATAGCCTCGTAAACCCTTCAGAGGCAGTTTTACTTCTCTCTCTAAGGTCTTTCTAGGTCAACTTGATAGCAGTGAGTTTGTGTCTTTTGTTAGTTTTTGCGATCATTGTGGCACTGCGCTCTATGGAAATCATCTTGTCCACGGCTCTCCAAGCAAGACCAGACCCACTGTCTGAGTCTGTTCCACCTCATGGGGAGCTCAGGTTGTACAGATCAGACTGCTCCCTGGAGTTTTCTTGGCTGTAATCCCTATGGAATAAGATCACCAAGCCTTTCTTCTTTAGCACCCCTGCGTGGTGAAAGCCTCATCTTTCTCCTAAGGAGCTGCTTTGGGTTCAAACCGCTGAGCTTGTCGTTAGCAGCCCAAGGTGTAATCCACTCAAACTACCAGGGCTCCTTGAAAAATGCTCAGTGTGTTTTAAACGAATGAATGACAGTGAGTGAATCTAAGAAATATGTTTGGGTGCCCGGTAATTTGATATATCTAGGTCTCACCATTGTGCTAAATGACTCTGATGTCATGGTATGACCTACAGGTAGTAAGAGGGCTCAACCTCTGGCAGGTGGTGGAGAGAGCCTTTAAAACAGTTAACAGACAACCAGGGAGGCTTCTAGTTGGCTCTACAAAGGGGCTTCCTGCACGGGAATCACAACCCAGGAGGCTGGTTTGGTCCACTGCTATGCCACTCGCCCAAGCCTGTCCTCTGCCTCATCAGGGTGTTGACTCTGGCTGGCTCTGGTCTGTGCTGCACTTGGCTCTGGGTGTTGCCTGTCCAGTTCCCGGAGCATGACTTTGGTTTGACTCTGCCGCTTTGTCCTGGCCTCTTAGGCTGCTATTTGTCCATTGTGATTCTACAGTAGAAACCTCAAGTTTCAGTTATACTAAACTGGGCCTTATAATTCTATTTCATAGTTTTATAAGCAACAGCGGGTCTGGGAGGCAGCACCTAGACAGGCAGTGTGCTCCCTCAGTTGGCAGACACTAGAGGTACTATGGGTGCCATGGAAAGAAATGGTAGCCTGCGGGTGGATCTTAAGTCACTCTTAGGTAGAAAGAATCAGACATTAAAAATCGGAAAGGTTTTAAAGAGTGGGTGGATAACAATGGGATTGACATTAATTATGAGGTGTTTGAACTTACCTGCCTTTGATAAGAATATTTTAACCTCTTGGTTCTCATTTTGCTAATATCCTTTATGCCTTTAGACACTATGTATAGGTGTATCTGGAATAAGGAGCCTTTCCCTTTCCCTTTCCTTGTTGATAGTTAAACATTTATTTGATAAAATGATGCTTGCCAATTCAGTGATCAAATTGTGTTCTTGATCCCAGTATGGTGGGGACACCTGGGTGCATCTGCAGTTCCTCTGGTGCTCATAGGAGAGCAGATTTTGGCCCAGGGTACCCAGGGAGATTTCCAAGGATGAGCATTTCGGACAAAGATCATTTTCGATGGTTCACTCGATTTCTCCAGATGGTACTCTGACAATTGTTACAAAAAGCAAGCTGATCTCATGATGCAGTGTAAAGAATGCACTGAGATGGGGCTTGTGAAAGTCCTAAGTATGAGCGAGAATTCTAGCCTCAAAATCCGATGGTGACGTGTCACTATTGACCAGAGCTTGAGATATAAGTCAATGACATTTGGCTTTGTTGACATTTTCCGGGACCCTAGGGAGCCAAGACAATGGAGGGGCAGTTGATCATAGCCATTTCAACAACGTCGCTCAAGACATTCACGGAGCAAGCACGGACAAATGAGAAAGAGACTACTGTGTACAGAAAGAGTGGAATGCTTAAGAGCGAAAGCTTGAGTTCAAATCCTGGATCTGCTTCTTGCTGACTGTGTGACCTTGGGGTTCCTGTAGTCCATGTGTTTCAGTTCTCTGCTTGGGGAAAAAAAGGTGGGGGCTTTCATAGGCCCGATGAAGGAGTCCTGGTGGTGTAATGATTACTCATTGGGCTGCAATCCACAAGATCAGTAGTTCGAAACCACCAACTGCTCCATGGGAGAAGGATGAAGCATTCTACTCCTATAAAGAGTTACAGTCTCAGAAACTCCCAGGAACGGCTCTATTCGGTTCAGTTGGGTCACTATGAGTTGGCATCGACTTGATAGCAGTGAATTTGTTTGGTAGGATAAAGAATGGGTAGGATAAAGAACCCTGTTCGCACAGTGGATTATGCATTGGACTGCTGACCACCAGCTCAGCAGTTCAAACTCACCAGTCACACCACAGGATAAAGGTGAGGCCCCCTGTTCCCATGAAGATCTACAGCCTTGGAAACCCAAGGGAGCCGTTCCGTTTTACCATGTAGGGCTGCTGTGAGTTGGAATTGACTTGATGACTGTGGCTTTGGTTTGGGGGTCTTACAGATACACTTAAGAAGACGTTGTGGGACAGTGGTTAAGTCCTCAACTGCTAAGCAAAAGGTCACACCCATTGTGGAAGAAAGCCATGAGAGTCAATGTTGCGATGATTACAGCCGTGGAAACCCTGGGGGCAGTTCTACTCCGTCCTCTAGGGTTGCTAAATTGGCATTGACTGGGTAGCAGTAAGAGTTTGGTTTTCGTAGATAATTTTGCCAAGACTGAGGCAAGAGGCCTGTCTCCCTCTTACCCACTCCTAAGTTTATTTCTTGATGGGCCTGGTATGCAGCATCAATCTCAAGTGCATACATGCACATACCCTTGTGCCTTCTGCCAACAGTCCTCCTTTAGCTGTATATTCAGATAGATATTGATGCTTAGAAATATATAGATCAGAGGACTCGAATGAAAGGAACACTTTCACTTATTTATCTACATCATTAAACACAGATCAGATCCGAAATTCTTTTGCAACTTTATTTCTTATGTTATTCCGATCTTTTAAAGCAGTTTTGCTTCTGGGATTCTGTTCTAGTAAGTGGACTATGCAAACTGTGTATATGTATAAAGGCGTCATCAGAGCATCAGTTGTGTATATGATATCAAACACTGAAAATCATATCAATATCTAACTTGGAGCACTGGTTAAGGTATTCATATTATTCTCATAGACTGAACTGTAGGAGGTCATTAAAGTAATACCATATAAAACAATTTTTGACATGAAAAATCATTCACAATCTAAAGCTAAGTGGGAAAAGGCAGATGATGAACCAATACATATGTGATCATCTCATTTTTGTAAAATATGTACAGAGCTGGGGGTGGGGGTGAAGTCTGGGCTGGGTACAACAAAGCCTTACCCACCGTTTATCTTTGGGGAGTAACATTAGACATATTCTAATTTTCTTTTGTTATATGCCTTTTCCAATTTTTTTACAAGGCAAGAAATAACATTTATCATCATTTTAAAAGTTATAAATCAGAACTGTGCCGCCTGGAGTTTAGCACAAACGTGGGGCTCCAACTGGGACTTGCCATTGCCAAGCAAAGCAGAGAAACCAACTGTTTGGTTTCACACGTGATGCTGGTGAGACTGCAGCCAAGGGCAGCATCGTGTATGAGTGTGACCACTGAGACCAATGCCCGGGAACTTGATCATCGCTGACGCCCACATCCCTCCCATACTGTTCCCAGTCTGGCTAAGATGCTGTTCAGAAGATGCATATTTCACCGAGGAGAGAGAAGCCGGAATCAAACTGGGCCCTGTGCTAGCTACACTGAGCATTTGCACCAATATTTATCCCATCTGTGCTGAGAGTCTGCTCCCCACTGTTTATCAAAACTGTCAATGACTCCCATTAGATACACATTCTTTGACGGTCTTGCAAGGCCAGCTCTTAGCCTACCTTCCCAGCCACCACTCCCTCAGTTTCCTCCTTTCAGTTCACTGCTTCTAATACTTCATTTAGCACGCTTCCACAGTCACCATGCTTAGAAACCCCATCTGACTTCAGCAGAAAGAAGATGTGTTATCGCAGAAGCTCGAGAGAAGAGGTTGGGTAGACCAGAGGGATGATTGGCTTAGCAGCTCAGTGATGTCATCCCGGGCACGTTCTCTTACCTCTGCCATCCTTAGCACTGGCCTCAACCCTGGCCAAAAGCAACTGGCGGTACTAGTTAGAAAGTGTCATGTCCAAAGAAGAAAACATCTTGAAGGAAGGGAAACCATCTCTCCTTTGATTTTTCTCCCTGGGCAGAGGAACTTCCCAAGAAGACCTCCTAGAAAGCTCTCCCTCACCTCTCATTGGCCAGAGCTATTCCCCAAATAGCTCATTGGCACGTGCTATTCCTCAGCTCTCATTGGCACATGCTATTCCCCAAATGATCACTGGCACAATTGATTGGCATTACCCCGGACCATGCCCAGAGCTGAAAGATGAGCCCGATTCTCTTGATACATGTGGCTGCAGGAGGGAGGGGTGGTCACCTAAAGAAATCAGGATCTCAGGAAGGCAGGGGGTATGCTGGGTGGTCACCACATCAACAAAACTTATTCTTTCCTCCCTTGTGTATTTATTCCCACTCTTTCCTCTTTGTCCCAAACTTTCTGTTCAAATTTTAGCACATTGTCTATATTTTGTGACTTATCTATTGGTTAACCTATACTAGAGCTCAGAGAAGATATTCCATCCATTACATTAATTTAGTCACCAATTTAGTCAATAAATATTCATTAAAGGGCTGCTGTAGGGATAAGGAGAACATTACAGTTCTAGTATCATGTCATCAGGATTTTTAGTATTTTCTCTCAATGGCAATTTGTGCCATTTTAGGGTAATTACCAAATATCCTTCCAGTTGGTCAAGGTCATAATCCTTGGCCTTATCCCTTTTCCTGTTATATAAGATATCAGGAGATTTTATTGACTCTACATTCAACATACTCACAGGATAGATTTATTACTCTCACTGCCTTGTCCCAAGCCACTGTGGTCTAATAATCCAGGTGAGAATGGATGGAAGTCTGAGCCAGATTAGGGGAAGAATGGAATAGTGATCAAGTTCAGACTTGCCTCAATTCAGTCACCAGAGTGACTAGTCACATTGGGAGGATTTTCTGCTAAACACCTGCATTTCACTCAGTAAAGGCCAAAGTCCTTAAAGTGGTCAGCAGGGTCCAAGACCTTCTTCCCCTCCGCCCTCAAGCCAACGCAACAGCTCCTAGGGCTCTTGGATATGCTATTTCCCTAACACACCAAAGGGTCTCCGACCTAACCCTGTAACACCGAGCGTGACATTGTCGTAACATTTCATTAAAATGTAGAGATTAATATATATATTGATAACTACGAAAGTAAAGAATAAAAACAAAAAATTTTTTCCTGAAATTAAAAATTCAGGCATTATTGGGCTAAAGGCCTTTGCACTGGCTCATTTCTGTCTTCAACACCCTTTTCTCAAAAGGTTGCAAAGCTGCTTCATTTGCCCCCTTCTCATGCTGACTCACATGCTACTTTCTCAGTGCCCTTGACCACCCAGAGCCTCCTCCCTGGTCATTCACTGGCTGTGGGGTGGCTCTCCTTACACTGCTCATCGGTCTCCCCATCACACTTGGCTTCAGAGATATGATACACCTTTCTCCTGCTTCACCTGTCTGCTCCATCTGATCACGGGAGGACAGGGAGCATAGTTGATTTTGGTTGGTGCTGAAACCCAAAAGGGTTCACACCACGATTTGGCATGGAATAGGCCTTCAGTACGCATTCTTTCAATTAAGGAAAAAGTGCTGAAGGGGATGTGATGCTTTTATAGATCAACTTTCTTTTTTAATGATATTTCTTAGCTATGTATTTCGGGTTCTTGGGAGTGTCATTGGTTGGTGTGCATCTGCTTGACATGCCACCACTTTGTTTTCCTCATTTGGGCTTTGGGATGTGCCTTTGGATGTTTAGAAGGTGATATTTTTTCTTTTCTTTTTCTGTGTGAATTCTCTTTTTGGAGCAGCTCTAAGCTTTATGAGGTAGTCAGTTTATTGTGCCAACCTGGCCAATAAACACATGTGGGATTAATTGAAGGGCAGGGAGATAAATAGCTCGGCGAGCCTCGCCTCTCTTGTCTCTTGCTCTTTGATCATCAGACCCGTGTGCGGCTGCCTTGCTTGTTCTCTGCCTCAATTTGCAAGCTACACTACCTGTGGGGCACCTAACTCATGGACTGTGTCGCTGTAGTTTGAGGTTCCTTCAAGACCTGTTTCGCCACACAATTGGAATTTACATCTCTTGAGCTGGGGACTGTCGGACCCTGTCATCTGGCTGACTGTTGGTGACCTGTCTTGCTGTTTGCTGCCTGTGCCTGGATAGCCTGAATTGCTCTACAGAGGACTACCTGGCAGCCCTCAAGACTTGAAGGACTGCCAGTGTCTCACAACTGTATCATGGGAGTGAGTTGCACTGAGCCATTTGTACTGCTTTATAATTTAACTGTTTATTTCTTGTGTTATATATCTATCCATCTGTATATATATTAGCAATATGGTGTTGTCTCTCTAGAGAATCCTGTCTAACACACTACATCAAAGGCTAGCACACCTTATTCTTTTAGGGGGTATACCATGCCTTTTTTCTGGGTGTGTTTTTTAATCCATTTTATCCACATATATGCATGTAAATATTTATCCACTCCTAGTTTTTCAGAAATGCACAGACATTTTCCAAATAGCTGGTTCTTTATGTCTCCTAAGAATCACTGTGTTCTATTAGTAATAACCTAGCAATTTGGGTTACAGTCCAGAGCGGCCTCTGTCTCACTGGGGGATTGCATTTGAACCATTTTCTCATCTGTGGGCCAGAGTTCCCCCAACTTAGAAGGTGAGCTTGGACATGCTGATCCTGAGAGCTGTTTGCTACTGCATAGCTATAGCCACAAAATCTGGCTTTTGCTGCTTTCTCTATTGATGTGATAGATTAGGTTAATAATTTTCCCGTATTGAACCAGTTTCACCCTTTTTGATTGAATCGTGCCCTACCACATGCCTGACACATAGCCATGTCCTGTAAATGTATGTTGAAGGATGAAGGAAGAAAAGTGGTGATGGGAAGATCATGAAATTTGGAATAAAAAGAAGCTGGGTTGAGATCTAATTTCCACCAGTTATAAGCTGTGAGATTTAGTCTCAGTGTCATCTTTTGAAAGGGGAGATACTTAATCTAACACATTTATTGTGACAAATAAGATGGTAAATATGAAAGAGCTTTGCAAACTATAAAATGTCATGAAAATATTATTATTGTAACATAAATGTAAAGGCTTTCTAAAGTCAGGATACTCTATCAGTATTACTAATTGAAAAGGGAAGCATTAGGCGTTTTCTGCTATTCTTAGCCTATCATGTATCATTCATTAAAAGGAAAATTCTCCCAATATCCACTGCTAAATCTAGCTAGACAATATTGTCAATTCCCTTGTCAGAATGTCACACTACCTGATATCACCTATAACCCAGTCACAAGACAGAAGGACTTCCACTTGGGGCAGCCATTGTATCTGACACATGGAAGCGTTCAGTACTAATTAACCACTGATTGACTGGCACAAGTATTGACATTGCTTGGTACTTATGTGAGGTTGACAAGAATTCTACCGACTGCACTTATATAATTCACTGCCTTTTTCTTTTCCATAGAAATTGGAAGATGTATTTTTGTGGTAACTCTTCCCAAATTTAAAACAAACTCATTACCATGGATCAGATTCCAACTTACAGTGACCCTGTAGGACAGAGTCGAACTGCCTCCGTGGGTGTACAAGTCTGTAAATCTTTTTTTTTAATTGTTTGATTAGGAGCTCATACAACTCTTCTTACAATCCATACACACATCAGTTGTGTAAAGCACATCTGTACGTTCATTGCCCTCATCATTCTCAAAACATTTGCTCTCCACCTAAGCCCTTGACATCAGCTCCTCACTTTTTCCCCTCCCTCCCTGCTCCCCCATCCCTCATGAATCCTTGATAATTTATAAATTATTTTGCCCTGTCCGACGCCTCCCTTCACTCACTTTTCTGTTGTCCATCCCCCAGGGAGAAGGTCACATGTAGATCCTTGTAATCGGTTCCCCCTTTCCAACCCACCCTTCCTCCACCCTCCCAGTATCACCACTGACACCACTGATCCTGAAGGGATCATCTGCCCTGGATTCCCTGTGTTTCCAGTTCCTATATGTACCAGTGTACATCCTCTGGTCTAGATAGATTTATAAGGTAGAATTGGGATCATGATAGTGGGGGTCGGGTGAGAAGAGGAAGCATTTAGGAACTAGAAGAAAGTTGGTATTTTTCATCGTTGCTACATCGCATCCTGACCGGCTTGTCTCCTCCCCGAGACCCTTCTGTTAGGGGATGTCCAGTGGCCTACAAATGGGCTTTGGGTCTCCACGCCGCACTCCCCCCATCATTCACAATGATTTTTTGATGTCTGATACCTGATCCCTTTGACACTTCGTGATCACACAGGCTGATATGTTGTTCCATGTGGGCTTCATTGCTTCTGAGCTAGATGGCCACTTGTTTATCTTCAAGCCTTTAAGACCCCAGACACTATCTTTTGATAGCCGGGCACCATCAGCTTTCTTCACCACATTTGCTTATTTACCCGCTTTGTCTTCAGTGATTGTGTCAGGAAGGTGAGCATCATGGAATTCCACTTTAATAGAAGAAACCATTCTTGCATTGAGGGAGTACTTGAGTGGAGGCCCAATGTCCTTCTGCTCCCTTAATACTAAACCTCTAAATAGATGCACATAGATCTATTTCCCCAAGTCTGTAAATCTTTATGGGAACAGAAAGCCTCATCTTTTTCCAACGGAGCAGGTAGTGAGCTTGAACCAGGCACCAACCTTGTAGTTAGCAACCCAACTCAGAAACACAGCCATGAAAGTCTCTTTGAAAGATAGGTAGTGGTATGGAATTATCATTGAACTTAAGGCTCCAAACCAAACACAACACCCTTGAGTTTACTCCAATCATAGTGACCCTATAGGATAGAGTAGAAATTCACTGCAGGGTTTCTGAGACCGCCTCATCTTTTTATCCGGAGGAAATGGATGGTGGATTTGAACTGCTGACCTTGTGCAACTAAAGGTAAAGCAACCTGATTTTCCTAACCTTGATTCGACCACTAGCTGTAAGAATTTAAGCAAATCTTTGAACGCTTTTTACCTCAGTCTCTTTATCTCTAACAGGAGAGGTTAGAAATGATCTCAGGAGATTTCCAGGTTCTGAACGTCTATGACTTCAGGTAATAAAATGAAAACTTCACACCAAGAAACTCTTTAAAGCCATACAAAACAAAGTTAATACAATTTAAAAGACAAAATGGCAACATCACTCTAAGGCAGATTAAGCTAAACTGGGGTCTTAACACATTTAAAAAGTAATTAATTGTGGAAAAGCAGTGCATGCAAAAACCAAGACCCAACAGAAACCCGAGACCTCTGAAGGCAACAGAAAATCTGCCTGAGCATAAAACAATCAGCTCTCAATACCACAAAGGGCTGGAAAGACACACACAAAAAGGTATTTAAATTCTTAGTTTGCTAAAACCAAGTACCACAAATTCAGCATCGTGGTTTAAATCATATGTAAAATAGTACACAGACATTAGAAACAATCTAAAAGTAACCCATGAACTGAGGGCAGTGGCAGTTTCCAGAGGTAATCCTGCCCTTGGATCCTGTGAGGTATCTCATAATGCAGGGCACAGGGTGGGTGGTGGTGGTGAGAGTGGGGGCGGGGGGAGGGGGGGAAGCCACTGGGGAACCAGGCACAGTGTGGCTGATTCCCCCATCCCCATGGCTGAGAGCCTGGGGCAGAAATCTCCACATTCAGCATGAGCCGCCTTCCAGGGCTGAAGGAAGAAGGATCAGATCCCTCTGAGCCCTGGGCAACCAGATCGATCAGAATTGGACATGCTGGCAATTTCCACATACCGGTTGGGCTTGGAATTCACAGCTGCTCATTTGCTGGCAGTGAATAAAAGCCTGGAGCGAAGATGGCTGAGAGGTTAGGCAATGTGTGAGGACACTTGATCTAAGCCTTGACAGCCTGGAAAAACCACAAGAATGCCTTACCCAGCATGCACGTGAAGCCCACAGCCCTTCACCTGTGTGTCCAGGTTTGCAACGTGGTGACCTTGGAGCAGGAAGCATGGAAACCCAGGGAAGCGAGTTGACAGAAACATCAGCTCTCCTATTTATCTTGAGCAATGTTCTCTGACTGCCTTCTGGAATTATCTTTTATTTGAATGACGGTGGTGTCATGGATTAAACATTGGGCAGCTGAGGTAGGGTCAGCTGTTCAAATTCACCCATTGCTGCGGGGTGGGGTGGGGCGTGAATGGGGATGTCTGTTCCCGTGAAGATTGACAGCCTCAGAAACTCTACTCCATCCTGTAGGGTGACTGTGCATCAGAATGGACCCCACGGCAGTGGTTTGCTTTTGTGGTGGTGGTGGGGGTTAGATATTGGGTGTCTGTAATTCTCAAGAATAGACCAATCACTCATTTATTCCACACTTCAGTGTATCAGGCACTGACCTTGAATGCTCTTAATGTTATGATTTCGGTGATTGTATCTCATGGGGGAAGGTATTAAAAGTCTGACTTGGATACATCTTGAAACAAACAAACAAACAAGCAAACACCTCAAACTCACTGCTCACTGGGTGGATAGGACGCACAGCACCCCAGAAGGACAGGGACCCTCTCACCCCGGCAAGTTCCTGGGAGCGTAAGTCTTGAAGAGAGTAGAAAGCCCATCGTTCTCCTGTGGAGCTGCCAGTAGTTTCAAACCGCCGTCCCCGTGGATCACAGCCTGAGGTAGTTAGTTTACTGTGCCAACCTGGCCGATAAACACATGTGGAATTTATTGAAGGGCGGGGAGATAAATGGCTTGGTGAGCCTCGCCTTTCTTGTCTTTTGCTGTTTGATCATCAGACCAGTGTGCGGATGACTTGCTTGTTCTGTGTCTCAATTTGAAAGCTACAGTACCTGTGGGACACCTAACTCGTGGACTGTGTCGCTGTAGTTTGAGGTTCCTTCAAGGCCTGCTTTGCTACACAATTGGAATTTACATCTCTTGAGCTGGGGACTGTCGCACCCTGTCATCTGGCTGACTGTTGGTGGCCTGCCTTGCTGTTTGCTGCCTGTGCCCGGATAGCCTGAATTGCTCTACAGAGGACTACCTGGCAGCCCTCAAGACTTGAAGGACTGCCAGTGTCTCACAACTGTATTACGGGAGTGAGTTGCACTGAGCCTCTGTACTACTTTATAATTTAATTAACTGTTTATTTCTTATGTTATCTATCTATCTATCTGTAGAAATATATATAATATTACTAGCAATCTGGTCTTGCCTCTCTAGAGAACCCTGTCTAACACAGTCCAATGTGTAACCATTATGCCGCCAGGGCTCCTGGATACACTCAGACACTTGGATTTAAGGGAAGAGAGACACTTTAAAGCAGAGTAGAGTGAAGCACATTCTGAAAATAGAATTGTCACGTGTATATTACATGTCATGAAAATATGAAAAGCAAAGTCCTAGAGGAAAAGAAAAATGACAAGAAACAATAGAAATAGGGAATTAGTAGACAAAAGGTGAGTAATAGTATTGAGACTCTGAATAATACAAGATTGACAGCATCGACATTTATTATAATTTATATCTTGAAAACTTATTACATTCTCTTTTGAACTTGCATGAGACAAATGACATGCATACATACACCCCTAAACGTAGAACCAACAAGAAATTTGTACAAATAAAAGCAGAAACATTTTAAATGGAAGGAGAGTAACTAGTAGACATACTCAATAAATCCAAGAGATGGTTTCCTAAAAAACAGACAAAGTTAGAAATAAATAATTCGCATTTTTTTTGGGTGGTTGTGCTTTACCATCAAATCATTTCTGACTCCCGGATTCCTGGTGTTATGGAGTAAAACTGTTCAAGAGGATGAACTTTGGGAAGCAGGTCAACAGGCCTTTCCCCCAAGTCTTTCCGTTGCTAATTGAGTGCATAACCATTCGTGTGATGAGGGAAAAAGAAAGAAATCACTGTCAGCCAACACAGAAGAAAAGGAGGAAAATGCAAATGCCCAAGGAACCGTGTGGAGGAATAACCACAGATGACAGAAGAGGACAAAAGAAACATAAAAGAATATATTGCAGGACTCTTTCCAAGTACATTCAAAATTTGGATGCAGTTTGCCTTTATTGAATTGAACAATAACCCTGGAAGCGGTTGCAAGGATTCGCAAGGCTCTACAATGTCAGGCTAGGGTAGTTTCACAGGTGAGTGAATGCCTTTCAAACTCCACTGTGATAACAATTCTGATTACCTCCCTTTTTTTTTTTTTTTTTGCTTTAACATAGGAAAAGGAATAAACCTTTCCAATGTAGTTATTAAACCCATTCTAATCCCAATACTCCTATTAGCCATCACAAATGGACTTAAATTTTTAAAAAGAGATGTCCCAATAATAGGAGGCAGTCTCAGGACAGTGACCAGTTCATGCTACTGATTTTTCTCCTGTGTGCCGCGCCTGGGTTCTATTACTGGATAATCAGGATGAGGGTGTTGATTTGATGCTTCCTCAATGCGTGGCAGTTTGCAGTCTTTAGGAACCTTGGTGGTGAGGTTGGACTGTAAATGGAAAAGTCAGAGGTTAAAACCCAGCGCTCCTTTGGGAGCAAACTGAGGCTGTCTGCTCCTGTAAAGATTTACAGCTGTGGACCCTTATAGGTCACAATGAGCTGGAAGCAACTCGGTTGTAGCGTGTTTTTGGTTCACAAGCGTTATCTCCTTATATCAGCCTCTGGAAGTGGCATTATCACCGTCCCATTTAACAGGTAGGTAACAACCTGGGAATCTGAAGCGGGGGTCACAGAGCCAGTAAGCAGTCATGTTCCAGGTTGACTCTACATTTTCTGGCTTCTGTATCTTTTGTCGTGCTTATCTCTGTGTCTTGTTCCTCTGCATCCTGAGAAACTGCCTCAAATTTACCCTCCAGATTACCTAGCTAATTGTCTGCCAAGTCAGTTCTGTCCTTTACTGCTTGTACTGATTATCACAAGTATTTTGTAGCGTGAGTTACACATTCTCTTATTAATTATAGCGTTGCATATTAAACCTACCGCTTTCAAGTTTATTCTGGTTCTTAGAGGCTTCATAAGACAGAGTGGAACTGCTCCAAAGAGTTCCCAATCCTATAAATCTTTTTAAAAAAATCATTTTATTGGGGGCTCGTACGACTCATCATAATCTATACATCCATCCATTGTGTCAAGCACATTTGTACATTTGTTGCCCTCATCATTCTCAAAACATTTGCTTTCTACTTGAGACCTTGGTATCAGTTCCTCATTTTCCCCCTCCCTCAGGAACCCTTGATACTTTATAAATTATTATTGTTCTGTCATGTCTTACACTGTCTGATGTCTCCCTTCACCCACTTTTCTGTTATCTGTCCCCCAGGGAGGGGGTTATATTTAGATCCTTGTAATCAGTTCCCCCTTTCTATTCCACCTTCCCTCCACTCTCCCGGTATCACTACTCTCACCACTGTTCCTCAGGGGTTCATCTGTCCTGGATTCCCTGTGTTTCCAGTTCCTACCTGTACCAGTGCACATCCTCTGGTCTAGCCAGGTTTGTAAGGTAGCATTGGGATCATGATAGTGGAGGGGAGGAAGCATTAAAGAACTAGAGGAAAGTTGTATGCTTCATTGTTGCTACACTGTACCCTGACTGGCTAGTCTTTTCCCCACAATCCTTCTGTAAGAGGATGTCCAATTGTCTACAGATGGGCTTTGGGTCCCCACTCTGCACTCACCCTCATTCACAATGATATGGTTCTTTGTTCTTTGATTCCTGATACCTGATCCCATCAACACCTCATGATCACACAGGCTGGTGTGCTTCTTCCATGTGGGCTTTGTTGCTTTTGAGCTAGATGGCTGCTTGTTTACCTTCAAGTCTTTAAGACCCCAGACACTATATCTTTTGATAGCCAGGCACCATCAGTTTTCTTCACCACATTTGCTTATGCACCCATTTTGTCTTCAGTGATTGTGTCAGAAGGTGAGCATCATGGAATGCCAGTTTAATGGAACAAAGTGTTCTTGCATTGAGGGAGTACTTGAGTGGAGGCCCAATGTCCATCTGCTACCTTAATAGTACACCTATAAATATATGCACATAGATTTATTTCCCCATCATCATATATTTACATATATACATGCCTGTATTTAGACCTCTATAGATGTCCTTTGCCTCCTAGTTCTTTCCTCTATTTCCTTTTACTTTCCCCTTGTCCCACTATCATGCTCAGCCTTCATTTTGGTTTCAGTAATTCCTCTCAGTTACATTGCCCTTGATCAAGCCCTACCAGGCCTCCTACACCCTCTTGTCACTGATTTTGGATCACTTGTTCCCTTGTCCCTGGATTTGTTAACACTACTTCTTTTCCCCCACCTCTCCATCTCCCATGTCCCCCCCGGAACTGTCAGTCCTGTTTTTTTCTCCTCCAGATTGTTTATCCCACCTACCTTATCTAGATAGACCTGTAGAGATAATAATATGCACAAAAACAAGACAAAGCAACAAAAGAAAACAAAACAACGACAAAAAGAAAAGAAAAGCCTGTAAATAGTTCAAGGTCTGTTTGTTGACCTTTAAGAGTGTTTTCCGGTGGAGTCTGATGGGATGCCATGCCCTGGCCCCAAAGTCTATATTTGGTACTCCCTCGGGACTTCCTTGCTCTGCTCCCCTTGCTGTTCTGTTGCACGCCCTTAGTGTTTTGCCTCAGGGTGGTGGGGTCAGATGGAACGCAATTCCCACACTGTGTCTCCAGTGTTGTCCCCTATAGGGCTATGGGTCAGTGAGCGATGGTGTGTCTCATAGTGGGGCCGGCCATATGGTCCTCTCTGTGCATTGGCTGCTCTGAGCAGGGATACTGTACTCAAGGCTTGGTGGGCCAGGATGTGTTCCACTCTCTTCTCCTCCTTCATTTGCTCCCGTGTACGCTGATCAGATATGTCCCTCTCCCTGAGCTGTAGCTTCAGGGCTGTCCTCTGAAATAAATTTTTCTGGGGGGAGGGGCACCTGTCCACATAGTTGGGATTGGGGCCCGCCCTTCAGATCTCTCTACTTCATGCTGGTATGTTGCATGGTTCCCTGCTTCATGCTGGTATGTTGCATTCACATCTGGAAGCACCGGGTTGAAATCTGGTCCCTCTTTCCCTGTAGAGGTATAAACACTACCCTCCCTTTGTGTGGGTTAGTGACCTGTTCCCCCCACTGCCCATTCTTTTTATAAATCTTTATGTCAACTTTTCCCTGCAGAGTAGCTGGTGTGTTTGAACTACCAACCTTTGGTTAGCAGCAGAGCCCTTTAATCACTATATCTCCTGGACTCCTGTAATACATGTTAGTAAATTGTATTACTATTTCATCTGTTTCTTAGAATCTTTGCTTTTATTTCCTTAAGGGTAAAAATCTAATGCTTTCTAAATTTTACTTCTGTGTTTGAATGAAATATGAATATATATTTTAAAATAGCCTTGCTCTACCTAAGAGAATGCTACATTTACATTGTATGTTATAGAGAGTTTATCTCTCTGAAAAATGTGTGTGTGTGTGTGTGTGTGTCTCCTAGGTGGTGCAAACAGTTAGCACACACAGCTGTTAACAGAGACAATCAATTTCTGAAAAAATTATTCATTGAAAACTCTTTGGATCCTGGGGTTTTCTACTGTGGCACACACAGGATCACTGTAAGTTGCAGTTGACTAAACAGCCACATCTGTCTGTCTATCTATCTATCTATCTATCTATCTATCTATCTATCTATCTATCCATTCATTCATTTTTGGTACTTACTCTAAATTCTTCAATCTCATATTCACTGCTATTGAGTTGATGCTGACTCATAGTGACCCTATAGAACAGAGCAGAACTGCCCCTGTGAGTTTACAAGACTGTAACTCATTACAGGAGTAGAAAGCTTCATCTTTCTCCATTGTAGTGACTGGCGGCTTCAAACTTTGGACCTTGCTCTTAGCAGGCAAACCCATAACAACTATGTCACCCAAGCTCCTTGACTGAAATTAAGGTGGGAAAATTCTTCTTGAGTCTTACTTCTTAGATGCATGTTACATTTCTTGCCTTCTCCACAAGGGCTCCTTAACTGGGTCTCTCCAGTTCAGGCAGCCAGCAGCCTCTTGGCAGGAGGCATTGTGCAAGGAGAAGTCATGTTAACAAAACTTCCTACGCTCAAGACTGAGTCTGGCTTGGCTTCCATGACCCGTGGGCTGACTGTTTGTGCAGGACAGTCTCCCTGCACATCTGTGTACACCTCCAGGGAAGAGCATCCTGCTGTGCCAGAGAAGGGCAGGATCATTAGCGAGAGTCTCCAATGCAGACAGAAATAATGCTCTCTCAGGGCGAGGGTGTGACATGTTTTTTCCGGGGCTCTTGTTGTTCAGTGCCACTGAGCAATTCCCAACTCATGGTGACCCTAGAGACAACAGAATGAAACACTGCCTGTCTGGCGACATCCTGCAATTGTTGGTACGGTGAGCCCAGTATCCAGTTATCTCACGGAGAGTCTTCCTTTCTGTGCTGACCCTCCACGTAGGGAGCATGAGGGACTAGTCTCCCTTGATAAACATATCCAAAGCACATGTGACCAAGTCTTACCGTCCTCTCTTCTAAGGAGTGCTCTGCTGGTACTGCCTCCACATTGGTTCTCCTGGAAGTCCGTGGTACATCCTATAATGTCCCCTAGCACCATAGTTCAGATGCAGCAGTTCTCCAGGGGTCGTCCTTATTCCTTGTGCAGCCTCCACATGCACAGGAGGTGGTTGAAAACACCATCACTTGGGTCAAGCCCACCTCAGTCTTCAAAGTGACATCTTGTGAGATTTAACCCTTTAAGTCTCGTGGAGCAACTTTTCTCTATGGTAACAGATGCACTTTCAAACGAAATGGCCCCTCCTCATCAATAGCCCACCCTGGCCTGGAGCCCGCATCTCCTGAGAAATGGAGGTTACCTTCACGTTGAAGACGTCCTTAAATTCAAGCACCCCATCCTTCCGTGTGAGGATCAAAAGCCCCTCACAGTTTGAGGTGTGTGGTTGCTACTCTTTCTGGTATTCGAAAGTGATGTTATTTGCCCTTATTTTAAAATGATTCATTTGATCATTTTAGTTGGCTTCTTAGGAGAGCTTACTATCTTTTCACAGCCGTCTCTCTCCCCGCCCAGGCTCTCCCTTCATTCTCTGGATCTTGACATCTGCTCCGAGATTCTTGGTGGATTTTCACACGCTTGTTTGGGCTTATTGGACATCGTGCCTCACATCATTCCAGGCTCAGCTCAGCTCTCTGATGCCAATAGTTAGCAAATTTTGAGAGATCGTCCTCTGTCAACCAAAGTTCAAAGACACCGTCTAACTGTGTATTTCCCCTCAGGTTTTGCAGTGGGTCACACGTTGGATAACTCGTTTCAAGGTGGCCTCGCAGCCCCCACCAGCTCTTTCTGCTCCTGTAAACCAGAAAACCACAGGGGCAATTCTACTTTCCTGTAGGGGTGCTAGGCATTGGAATCAACTTGATGGCAGAGAGTTAGGTTAGTTTGGTCCATTTAGGGTGGAAAAATTTGGACAGATTTGGCTTATTTATTAGGATGTTAATTTTTATCACCTTTTGATTAAGCTCTGTATTTGGTATAGAGTTTAATCTTTTTTATCACATTTCAGCCATTTCCCACCACCACTACCCCTTCTTTCTTTTTTTTAAGAAAACAGTTCTGATGGTGCCCGGCTATCAAAAAGTATAGCGTCTGGGGTCTTAAAGGCTTGAAGGTAATCAAGCGGCCATCAAGCTCAGAAGCAACAAAGCCCAC
>NW_022111310.1:3953194-3978045 GCF_000313985.2 Echinops telfairi | reverse complement strand
GGGGCTTGAGTGGAGAGGAAATGTTTTGAGAATGATGAGGGCAATGAATGTACAAATGCGCTTTACACAATTGATGTTATGTGTGGATTGTGATGAGAGTTGTATGAGCCCCTAATAAAATGATTTTTAAAAAAGAAAGAAAGAAAGAAAAGAGTTCAATTTAGTTTTAAGACATCTTATGACCAAAAGTGATCAGGGTCTTGTGGAAATTCAAGTTAATTTGAAAGCTGAAGGCTGATGCCTGTATTTCCTTGATGGAATCGAAAGTGACTAAAAGATTCTGTTGTGTGACTCACCCCAGCTATTTTGTAAAGCTCTGGCCATGGGTAATGATGGGGGAAGACACCCAGAAATAGCAGCCTCATCAATCACGGGGGCAATGTATCAAGGCCACAGTCAATTGAACACGTCTATTCTACTTCTACTTCTGCTGGGGTCAGGCCGTGCCCCCAGAGAGGAAGAGCATTTTCTCAAGAAGGAAAAGCTGATTCCAAACAAGGGGGAAGGCCCAGGCTAATGTTTTATGCAATAGGCATTGCTAGACCCTATTGGTCCCTATATGTAACTACCTCTCTGTTAGAAGTGCTCCAGAGTTCTGATTGGGTTCCAAGAAAAAGTGATTCATCCATCTCCCTGGCTGTGGAGCTCTGGACCAATGATCCATGAGCCTCTCTTGAGGCACTCAATACCTGAGCACAGCAGCTTCTAAGTGCTGGAGTGAGGCTCGGTGGAGCTTGTTTGGAGAAGCAGCCAGTTGGGTAGAGTGCAAGGAAGGCAGCGCTGGGGGTAGCTTATCTGAACTAGGGCCGAGCATGTGACACCAGCTTTGCCAGGAGAGGTGCTGACAGCAGTGGTTGGGACAAGGAATTGTGTTGACAGAAGTTGAATCATCAGACTCCAGAGCAGCAGGAAGGAGCTTGCCCAAGTTGTCCCAGAAACACTGCCTCTCTCCTGGTGAATTGCCAACATATACAAAGGATTGCTAGTACTACAGCAAAAAGGCATTGATGCTGCCCACGACCAATGGAAGAAATCATGACTGTGCTCTGCTCACTTGCTTCGCTATTTGCAAACAGCCTTCCAGAATCCAAACATTCATCAATAGTCAAATGTCTGTACTTGGGAGAAAGAAAAAAAGCCGCAAAATACAGGCTTTTCATTTATGTGGCAACTACTAGATTTATTTAAGTCTAAAACACTATTGATGGTAAGACACCCAATTATTTTATTTATATATGAAACATGCTACCGAATAAAGCATGATATACTAGCACAACTGACACCTTGATTTTAACCGTCTTATCTCGAGAACTAAAAAAGGAGTTGTTTTAAGCCACTAAATGGTGGTATTTTATTATAATAGTAGTAGAAAATGAATATAATATACTGTATTTGCTCATATTAAAATGCCTGGCCACAAATGTAGCCCTACCCAAACAGCTGGTCCTTTCTCAACCTCCGTAGCTTTTATCCTCTCTCTCTCTCTCTCTCTCTCTCTGTATGTACATGCAGTGAGGTCTGAAGGTCAAAGGGGTGGGTGATGGTGGGGCTGATTTGGGGATTAGCAACTTCAATGAGTCCTTGTTTCAAAGCCTGGACCCAACCACCACAGATTTCTTCCAAGAATGTGTTGTCAGTAGGTGACATATTGCCAATTCTGGCTCATGGTGACCCCGGGTACAGTAGAAAGAAACATTACCTGGTCCCGTGCCAACTTCAGAATTATGTCTATGTTTGAGCCACTGTTGCAGCACCCGCTGCCAATCCATCTTGGGGAGCATCTCCCTCTTCTTCAGTGACCCTCCACTTTACCACACATGATGCCGTTCTCCAGGGACTGGTTTCTCCTCATAATATGTCCGAAGTGAGTGAGGCAAAACCTTCCCATCTTCCCTTCTACAGAGCCTCTGGCTGTACTTCTTCCAACACAGATGTGTTTGTTCTTCCGGCAGGCTACAGGACATTTGATTTTCTTCTCTAGCACCATAATTTAAAGTCATCAATTCTTTGTTGGTCTTCAAAGCATCAAAAGAAGATGGAAGAAATATGGGGACTGTACCCCAAAAAACCCCAAACGCAAAACCACCAGCCGGTCTGTGTTCAACCATGATAGGAGATGGCATCTGATCAGGACCCCATGGAATTGAAGGAAGAAGTCTAGGCTTCACTGAATGCATCGGTGAAAAAAGGCTCTGGGAATTGATGGATCACCATGTCAGATGTTTCAACAAATGAATGCAATGCGGGAAGCACTCGCCAACTATGCCAAGAAGTTTGGAAGATAGCTAACTGGCCAACCAACTGACAAGGATCTATATTTATGCCCATTCCAAAGAAAGATGATCTAACAAAATATAAAAAATTATTAATATCACATGTAAGTATAATTTTCCTGAAGTAATTCAAAATTGGGTAAAGTAGTGTATTGACAAAGAACAGAATTTTAACCCTGATTTCCTTAATCAAAATAAATAATTCAAAGTTTTTTTAAAAAGAAGAGGATGTGAAATGAGGGATATCATTGCTGGTGTTAATTGGACCTTGGCTGAAAGAAGAAAGTGCCAGAAAGACATTTACCTGTGTTTCGTTGATTATGCATAGGCATTAGACGGCGTGGGTCACGAAAATGATGACTGACATCGCAGTGGATGGGAAGTTCAAAATACTGGTGCTCACGTCGAAGCTGTACATACACCGAGATGCTGGGGATCCAACAGAACAAGGGGGTACTGGGAGGTGTGAAATCCGGGAAGACGTGCCTCGGAGCTGTACCCTTCACCAGACGTATGCACTGCTGAGCAAGGAATCTAAGGAATTGGACTAGATGAAAAGAATGCGGCATCAGTCCTGGAAGCTCATGAGCACATCTCGATCACGGAAATTGAAGAAGCCTTGAAGTATTTACTGTTGACGATCAAAGACTACACATCGCCTTCAGCATGAGTTAGTCCTCAATGTACAGGAAACAAAAATCCTCACCACTGACCCAAGAGCCAACACTATGCGTGAAGAAAAGGTTGAAGATGTCAAGGACTTCATTTTATTTCGCTTCAAAATCAGTGCTTCTGGAAGCAGCAGTCAAGAAGTGTAATGACCTATTGTATCGGGCAAATCTGCTGCAAAAGATCCCATGTAAAGTGTTACAAGGAACAAGAAAATAAAGTGTTAAAAAGGAAAAATGTCATTTTGAGAACCAAATGGTGCCTGACCCAAGCATGGTATTTTCTACTACCTCAAATGCAATCTGAAAGCTGAATAAGGATTGATACCTTTGAATTACCATGTTGACAAGAAATATTAAATATACCATGGTCTGTCAGAAGAAGAACAACAACAAAATGCGTTTGGAAGAAGTACAGCAGAATACTGTACTTTGGTTGGATCATAGAGGGCGATTGAGAAAGAAGACTGGGATATAACTGAAAAAGAAACAAAACAAAACAGTTCTTTGGGGGGCACAATTCCTTTACATAAAGATCAGCTGAACTCTCACTACATTCCCTCTGTTTGCAGGTAGGAACTGCTTGTTTTCAGAGAGCAACCGTTTTTATGTTTGTGTGTAAGCAATTCAAACACTAATGATTCCTTGGATTAGTTTAAATGGGCCTATTCCTCCCCTGTGACCAATTAAGGCTTCAACCCTTGCATCCAGGAAGCCGTTTGGCATTTGCCAATATCTGGGCAGGCCTGCTGTGCTCGATTACCTGCTATTAGTTCATAGCAGTTGGACAGACCAGCCGACTTCCAGGATCGCCTCAATTATCAAGATACCTCGTCACCTTTCTGGCTAACTTCTGACATCTTCACATCATCCCCATCGAGAGAGTACCTTTTACACTTGGCCTCATCTGGAGGATTAGTGAAAACATTGGGCGCTTCCTCCTTGGTGGCTAATGAAGGCCCCGGCAATGACAATAGTACAAATTACTTGAAAATAGTTCCTATTTTTGTCAGTGCTAAAAATACCCTTTCATTTATATTTTCTTCTCTGCTTACTAATGTCCCTTGCCAAAGTGAAGAATTGCAAAGGAAAGGTTTTGAATACCAACCTTATTAGACTCACAATGCAACATTTGGGAGGGTGGGTTAAAAATGCATCTATGAATGATAAATAATGTATAATATGACTGTATAATATAGTGCCTACTACAAAAATGCTGCTTTTTTCTCAAGGGGTAATTTTTCCCCCACTTGTGGATTTATATTAAAGTCTCCAGTCCTGGTGGTGGGATCGATGGGGACTCTTTAATTGGGGCTCTCTGGTGATTATCTGGATTGACAGCTGGTGTCAATCAGCTTCTGAGCAATGTCTGACCCAGTGATGAGGTGGCTCCTGGTGATGGAGGGGGGGCCCTCGAGGCAAGGTTAAGGTTCCTGGTCACAGGGCCTCTTAAGGATCGTGGTGCTGTAAGATGATCCAGCAGCATGCACGTTAGATTATCTAGTGAACTCAGATGGGCTGTTATCACGGCACATGTTGGGCGCATGATTTTATAAGCAAAACCCAACTACAAGTCCCTGCCGGTTTCCATGAAAGCAAACCAGTAAAATCCTGTGTATCCTCGTGGAGGAAGTTGCGGTTCTATGTGGTTGTGGTTGTTGTTGTTAGGCGCACTCAGGTTGGTCCTGACTCCTGTCAACTCTGTGTACGACACAAGGGAACCCTGCCTGGTGCAGCCTCACAATTGTTATGGTTGAGCCATTGTGGCAGCCAGTGACAACCTTGCTCCTTTCCACGGACCCTCTACGTCACCACACATGGTGGGCTTTTCTCCAGCACCGGTCTCTCCTGGTAACACCTACAGTATAAGGGACACATCTCGTCATCCTAGAGGTGATCACTGAGGTGGCCTCCCGCAGTCATGCTATTGTTCTCCTTCTACACCTGTTGATTGTTTTGCTGAAAATTGAGCCAAGGGGGTGAGTTGAGTACCAGGACTGAAAGATCATGAAGGGCCATCTTTTAGGGGTTCCATCAGTCTCTTCATTATCCAGGAAGCCTAGTTCCTTTGATGATTTTGAGTTTTTTAATGAACATTTCTCCCCCTTCTATCCAGGACCTCGTAAAGTGATCCCTTTCAGAGCAGTTGCTCATGGTAGCCGGCACCACCCAGTTCTTCTGCTCTCAGCACCATGGAGACTGACATTCCAGTGGCAATTGCTTCCATGTGTCTTTGAGTTTCGTCACTCTTTGTGGCAGTTACATAATCTGTTGTCGATTTGAGGATTAAGCATGAAAGGGGCGGAGATTAGCCTGTCAATCAGGTGGCAGCTTGATGACCTCATTTGAAGGCACTAAGGAGATAAATAGCTCATTGGAGGTAGTACACATACTGACTCTCTGGGAGACATTGCAGCTGACAAGACACATGGAGCTACACTAGTGCCCTGAGCTGGAGAAGCCGCATGGAGACCTCAGCTTACGCCACTGGATCCACAAGACTTGCCACCCACTGACCTGTGATCTTCCTGCCTGTGTTTCGTGAGTCTAAAGAGGAGTTTATAGGTTGCTACTGGACATGAGGGCTGATATTGAACTTATGGACTTGATCTGGACTGGGGTAGGATGTTTTCTCAATATTCAATTGCTCTTGTATATAAAGCTCTTTCTTGTACACATATGTGTCTCTATGAATTTGTTTGTCTAGTCTACCTGGACTAACACACTCTTCTTCCTTCAGGACAGGAAGAGACCAATAGTTTCACCTTACATGGCCACACACCAGCTTTTCAGACTCCAGTTGCTACTCACCAAAGTAGGATGTAGTGCACTGTGTGGACTGTGCTATGCCAATGGACCTTAGTGTCCCCCAAGACTATGGTCCGCTGGGTCCAATGATTCACCTACTCAAGATGTTCTATTATGACTAAGAATTTCTCATAACTTTGGGCCCTGTCTGCTTGGCGACACTCATGGATATGTTTGCAGTAATGGTAAACACCCATGTACAAATACCGTTTGTGAAGCCTATATGAATGTGTGGCCTGATTCCTACTCTTCCTTCTATACTGTTCAGCCTGCATGTCTATCCATTCTCTCCATGTATCTGCTTGCAGATCACCATGACCGCAGGGTTGTGTTTATCTGCATTTGCTTCTGTGGCCTTTAACTCGCATTCTCCTCTCAGTGGCTTCTCCTGTCTCCATCACTTGAGTCAAATGCCCTCCCTCTTCTCTGTTTATGATGTTGTTTGTCTATTGGTCCAGCTGTGAGGACTTTGTGTTTTATGTTACACATTGAGCTGTAATCCATGCTGAACATGTAGTCTTTGACTTTCATTATAAGTGCTTTGGGTCCTCATTACTTTCAGCAAGCAAGATTTGTCACCTGCATCTGGCAGGTGATTTGGGAGTTTTCCTCAAACCCTGATGCTTCGTTCTTCTTCATACAGTACAGCTTCTCAGATGATTTGTTCAACATATAAGTTGAATACACATGGTGAAAGGATACACCCTAAAGCATACCTCCCCTGAATTTATATCACCCAGTATCCGCTTGTTCAAGGAGCCCTGGTGGCACAGTGAGATATTTGTTGAGCTGCTAACTGCAAGCTTAGCTGTTCAAATCTACCAGCTACACTGTGGGGGAAAGACTAGGCTTTCTGCTCCCATAAATACTGTCACCTCAGAGACCCGCAGGGGCAGTTACACTCTGCCCATGTTGTTGGTAGGTGCCGCTGAGTCGGCTCTCACCTATAGCAACCCTACACCCAACAAAACAAAACACCATACAGTCCTGCGCCATCCGCACAATTGTTCCTACACCTGATACCTGAGCTCATTGATGGAGCCACTCTGTCAATTCCTCTCTTTTCACTGTGCTTCCACTGTGCCGAACATGACATCCTTCTCTAGGGACAAGTTCCTCCTGACAACATGTCCAAAGTGTGTAAGGCTTACCATCCTTGTCTACAGGAGCACTCTGGCCTGACTTCTGCAACAAAGATCACTTTTAGCAGTCCACGATACTGTCAATATTCCTCTCCAGCACCACCATTCAAATACAGTGATTCTTCTTCAGTCTTCTTATTCAACGTCCAACTTTCACGTGCATATGAAGTAATTCAACATACCATAACTTGGACCAGGGGTTCCTCCATCCTCAAAATAGCATCCTCGCTACAGAGGTCTTGAGCAGCAGATGTACCTAACACAACACATCTTTCGATCACTTGAGTGCAGCTTCCGTGAGCATTGATTGTGGATCCAAGAAAGGCAAAATCTTTGACAACGTCAACCTTTTTTTCCCCATTTATCATGATGTTACCTATTGGTCCAGTTGTGAGGATTTTGATCTTCTTGACATTGACTTGTGATCCATTCAAAAGGCTACAATCCTTGATCTTCATCAGCAAGTGTTTCAGTCCCCACTCACTTTCAGGAAGCAAGGTTGTGTCATTTGCATATCGCAGGTTGTTAATAAGCCTTCCTCCGCTCCTGATGCCACACTCTTCTTCACACAATCCAGCTTTTCTGATGATTTACTCAGCACACAGACTGAACACGTGTGGTGAGAGGACACAGCCCTGATGCACACCTTTCCTGATTAGAAACCATGCAGAATGCCCTTGTTCTGTTCACACGACTCTGTCCGTCGGGGCACCGTGGGTCTCAATCAACGCCATGGCAGTGAGTTGGATTTCTTCATCTGCTTCTTCTGTTCCTTTTGTCTACGTACAGGGGCCACATGAGCACAATTGTGTTTGGAATGTCCTATTTAGAACTGTTTTATAGCATGTAATCAAATAGTATTAATAAAATGAAAGCATATTATTGCTCTTTACTGAGGATGCGGAAGGGCAATAAACAGAGTTCATAAAATCTTGCCCCTCTTGACTTGAACATCTTACTTTTCTAACAAGACTTTTTCTATAGGAATTTGACCCCTAAGATTTAAAAAATTAATTTAACATTAAAAAAAATCATTTTATTGGGGGCTCAAACAAGCCTTATCACAATCTGTACATATAGCCATTGTGTCAAGCACATTTGTACATTTGTTGCCATCATCATTCTCAAAACATGTGTTTTCTACTTGAGCCCTTGGTACCAACTCCTCATTTTTCCCCTCCCTGCTCCCCCTCCCTCATGAACCCTTGATAATTTATAAATTATTGTTACTTTGTCATATTTTATAACTTGATCTCATTAATTCAGACTAATTTAGTGTTATGATCATTTAAATAGTATTGGACTAAATTAGTGTTTTCTCCTTCTTGAATTATGATGAATAGTCAAAGCAGTGCTCTGTTGCTTAAAATATGAGCTGCCAGCTTCCTGCAAACTTAAACATATACTTACCTGCCCCATGAGCCTAGCAATTCCACTCCTAGGTGTTTCCCCATGACTCTGAGGGTTGTATACAGCTGTTCATAGCAGCTTTATTTGTGCTAGCAAAACTCTCAAGACAATGCAAATGCCCATCGGTAGGTGAATGGATAAACAAATTGTGGCATATCCCAATTTTCAAATACTGCACAGCAATAAAAATAAATGAACTATAGATTCATGGGGTTGAAGTTTAAAAATATTGTTTTCAATGAAAGAAGCCAGACACCAGATGATGATATGAGTTCCTATATGAATGGTTTCATACAAATATGATTCCATTTATATGAAATTCTAGAACATGCAAGATTAATGACAGAAATCAGGTTACTGTGCACCTGGTAGTGGAATATTGACTAGGCAAGGACACATGGAATATTTTGAGGTGATAGAAATAGCTTATTGGGGTGGTAGTTACACAAGTACATATATTTCTCAAAACTCAATGAGCTATACACTTAAAATGTGGGCATTTTCTTATATTTACATTTGGTTTTCTTAAATCAATAAGCTTGATTTTTTTTTAATGACTTGCCAGCACATATATACTATGTTCATAATAAGAAAACTGTTTTATCCCTTGGGTCTCTGTGCCTACCTTTCTGGTACTTGTCTTTTGAGCAATACCATTCCAACATGAATAGCATGAATTATGGTGTAGTCAATTCCAACTTGAGTTTAACAGCTATCTCTAAAAAAATAAAAGGAAAAGAAAAGTCAGCTTTCTACTCCAAATCTAATGAATCTAAATATCCTACTGACTTTCCTTCTTGCCTCTTGAGTGCTGCCTAACTCCACCTGCACCGCTTTAGTGTAGCTTCCATTCATCTTCACATCAGTCTCCTCCCTCTGAGTCAACAGTCCCTGCCTCGGTTCTGTCTCCCAATTAACATTCTAAGTCAGGTCTTCAGACACCACTGCTCTTCCCAGGACCCCTCAGTGGTTCACCATCTTCCACTGGTCAACCCCCAACCTTCTGAGTTCTCTCGAGATTGGACTCTCATTACAGCCGCATCTCTGGGACCCACCCTCTGTGCTTCCCATTTCATCCACGCTTTCCTGTTGTGAGATGTTAGCCAGTTGGTTCCAACTCAGTAAAACCAACTCAGAACAATAGAATGAAACTGGTTTAGGCTCATTGAATTCCTTACATCCATCCCAGATTTTTAGTTCATGTTCCTTATTCTGTTTCCTCTGCCCAGAATGACCATCTCGATGATCCTCCTCCTTCTTTTCAAGAATCATACAACCAGTTGGTGGTGGAGTTAAGACTTTAAAAAAAGAGAGAGCGAGTGAATCGTTAAATCCATTTCTCCTCTCTATTCCCATAATACTTGACCTATTGATCTTTTAAGGGTCCTTGGTGGCATAAAAATTAAGCACGCAACTACTAAACAAAAGGTCAGCGTTTCAAACCTACCCAGAGGCTTCATTATTCTGAATGAAAGCCAGATGCAAATGATTATATGGTATATGATTCCATTAATATCAGTTTCTAGAACATGCAAAATTCATCTATAATGACAGAAAGTAGATCTATCTGTTCCATCAAAATTACAGCCTAGAAGACTGTATGGGGCAGTTTTCCTCTGTAACATGGGGTCACGATGAGTTTGAATTGACTGTACCCAGCATCAGTAACATCCCTCTTTTCAGGCATGTGTCACCTTCCACAGGAGCTGTGGTGGTACAATGGTTAAAGCGCTTGGTTTCTAACTGAAGGGTCAATGGGTCAAGCCACCAGACCCTCCATGGGAGGAAAATTACCATAACTATTATTATCATGGTAACAGTCTGTTACCATAGCTATTTACTGCCTTGAAAACTCTATGGCCCAATTCTATTCTCTTGTCTAGGGTTGCTAGGAGTCCGAGGACTTTCTGGGAAGCTACATGAAGTCCACATCCGCTTCCTTCTGGGATTTTTAGGCTAAAGGTAGGATCCTAAGAAAACCAGATTGCCTTCAATGCTGTTGATATGTTCCATTTATTTTCTTTGATGTTGAAGCTCTTTTGGAAAGTATATCCATTCCCATTTTTTCCCTAGAGAATGGAAAGGATTTGTTTTCTCTAATAAGTGGTGGGAAAAGACCAGGGGTGGTGGTGGCTGTGGGAATCAAAGTTAAAGGAAACCCCCCCACCCCCTCCCCATGCAGAGGCCAGGCTAAGCTGAAGGGCAGGACCAGAGCCCGGGTGCATGCTACCACAGCCCCGAGGCTGTACACACCCTTCAGAAGTATCTCCCAGGCCCCTGATTTTCTGCCTGTTCTGGAAGGGATTCTGTCCTCTGAGTATTCTGGGAGTGATTTCTTTTCCGTCTCCTCACATTCTTCTCTGATTGTCACACGGGAGGAGAAAGGTGGCGGTTGTAAAAGGTCTGGAAGAGCCTTTCCCATCTCTGAAAGTGCCTTTTAGCAAGGCTTGAGATAGACTAGCCTCCAGTGAGAGGTTTCCCATCGATTACATACTTGTTAGGAGACACACAGGCCCTGCTCAGAGATTTCCTTCCACCTTAAATTTTCAGATAAACCACTTGCTAAAGGTTCTGGGGTGGGGATGGCAGAGCAACCATTAAAAATCAAACAAGTAAGCAGACACTGACTTTGACTTTCGGCCCCTGGGGGCAAGAGAGATAGAAATGAAATCTGACAGGCTCCTACTGGACAAGGCCTCTGCGGAGCCCAAATGGGTGACTCAGAGATTGGAGTGGCACTTCCTTCCCGTGGGCTGTCCACAGAGGAAGGCCTGAGCCCCTGTGTGCATTGGCCCCAGGCCCACTGAGGAGAGTAGTAAGTAGCCAGGAGACCCAGCCTCCTCCAACACAAGACCCATCCTTGGGGGTGTAGTCCTCAGCGTAAAGAACCAGGGCTCTCGTCTGCTGATCTGCTCGGGCGTATAGTCGCATCCATTTTGATATAGGTAGCACTTGGGCAAGGGTTCGTTTTTTAAGTCAGTCTTCTAGGCCTGGCTGTGCTATTGACAAACTGAGTGAGTCACTCTGTCACTCAGAGTGACCAGAAGTTCCCAGCTGTAACAGACAACGAGCTCCCATTGTTTGGTGGGAGAGGTGGATGTGTAAGCAGCAATCCTATGGGAAGTTGGCGAAAATGTGTTGGGAGTCCAGATGAAGGACAGCTGAATCCCAGAGAGAGAAGGTGGCATTTGACCTCGCACTTGAGAAAACAAGAAGGGTTTTCCAGCCAGGGAAGACAGCAGAGCAGTCCAGGCAAGCTTTCCATTCATAAATCCATTCATACTTTTGAATGTGGCAACAAGAGAGGAAAAAAATAGATGATGGGAAGACGCAGACCATTTGAGGGTGTGGTTAGGTGCCATTAGTACTTACGCCTCATAATAATAACACTACGTACAACAAAACAAAGCCCTACCTTGTCCCGCACCATCCTCATAATTGTTATGGTCGAGCCCGTTGCTGCTGCCACTGTGTCAATCCATCTTGTCTAGGGTCTTCTTCTGCCCTTCAACTTTGCCAAACATGACATCCTTTTCCAGGGATTGGTCTTTCCTGATAACAGCCCAAAGGACATGAGATGAAGTCTCACATCCTAAGGTCTAGTAGCATTCTGGCGGTACTTCTTGCAAGACAGATCTGTTTGTTCTTTTGGCAGTCCATAGTACGCTCACTATCCTTTGCCAGAACCATAATTCAAATGCATTGATTCTTCTTCAGTCTTCTCTATTCTGACACATCGGAAGGAAGGTATATGTGATCCAAGCAAGTGAATCTGCGAGGTGTTCCAGAAGCAGAACCGGCAGGCATGGCTGCCCAGGTGACTGAGAAGTAGGGGAGGGACAGGGATAAGCTGCTGGCTCCTGGCTTGAGTGACAGGATGCTGAGGGTTTAACTAAATCAAAGAGCCAGTGCAGAAGAGGGTAAGAAAAGGAATGATCCCATCTCTGACACGTTGACGTGGAGGGCATGTAATCCAAGCAAGTGATGTGTCTGAAATTCAGGGGAGCAGTTGCAGCTAGAGAAGTGACATGGCACCATCAGCTTATATTGATCAAGGCAATTTAGAAATTCATTCCTAAATTTAAAGCCATAGCATCTTGTGGAAGGAAAGTTCAAAAAGAGATCTTTATTCTATCATTGAACATAATATTCTAATAGCTATTTAGCTTAGTCTTGTCTCTTCTTTCTTTTTATGATGTTCAAGTGCCAACATTATATATCTCCAGGGTTTTTGCACCTAAATGTCTTTTTTTTTTTTAGGTGTACATGGTTTTTGTCAACTATTAGTCGTAGATACAGTTTTAGACAATGTGGAATGGCCTCAGCAGAGGTAATTCAGCAGAAATCTGACTACCCACATCCATGATGAATCCCCAAAAGGCTTTGAAAACACCCAAGTAATCATGTTATCATCCTTCTCAGCGATTATCAATGGCTCCCCATTTCACATGGAATAAAGCCCAGGCTCTTCAATCCAGCATTCAGACCCAGCATTAATTAGCCCCAAACTGCCATTCTAAATTTACAGCCCAAATAGGAATATATTCCATTCCTCAAACACAGCATTCATTTCACCCCCTCATCTGCCACAGCAGACATGAAAAGTTCTTATTCGCCTTCTAATCCCCTCTAAGCCCTCCCCAATCTTTAATACCCAGCTAAATTCTCCTTTCAAAGCAGACTTCCTAGAACTAGACTTTCTCCCCATTGCTAAAGTACTTTTCAAACTATGCTTTTACGGAATTTATGTGTCTCCCCGCCCTCCATGATGCTTGCCCTGCTGCCCTGTGACTGTGAGAAACCCAAGGTCAGGGATGGGTCCTTATTCACCTCTGTGTCTGTCATGTGCAGGTTCTTAGCATTATTTTATACTGAATTTTTAAACGTTGTATGCCTGGGCTACCCTTTCCTGCCTTTCCCATTAAGTAACAAGCATTGCTGGTAATGTCTTGCAGGATTTCGTGACTTCTTACCACTGGTGTCATAGTAGTCTGCACCTCGGACTGCTAACGACACAGTCAGCAGTTGGAATCCACCAGTGGGTCCAGGGGAGAAAGATGAGGCTATTTGCTCCCTGAAAGACTTAAAGTCTCAGAAACCCAAAGGGCCAATTCTACTTTATCCTATAGGTCACTGTGCACTGGAATGGATTCCATGACTGTGAGTGTACCACTCTAAGACTGTGAGAGGTAGCTTCTGAGATGGCTTCTACTGAACTCTGCCTCCTGCATATTCATGTTCTTGTCTAACACCCTCTCCTTGAGCGAGGACGTGGCTTAATGACTCACTTCTAACAAATAGAATAGTGTAGGTGCGATGGTGCATTCTTGGGGACTATGTCTTAAAAGTCAAAGTGCATTAGTAGTTACCAGGGACACATGTGAAGGGGAAGTAAGGAATTGGTTACTGCTTAAGGGTACTGAGTTTTTATTAGGTAGGAAAACTTTGGATGGTTGTACAACATGTGAACATCACGTCAACATATTGTATACATAAAAATAGTGCCTGTGAATATAATGTCAACAAATTGTGTACATAAAATAGTGAAATGACAAATACTTTTAAATATATATTTTATCACACACACAAGTCAGGGGGAGATCTTGCTCTCCTGCTCTTCGTCTTTGGGCTGCTCCTGACATGATTAATTGTTCAAGGTAAAGCCACTGCCATGTCAGCAGTAACCCAATGAGCACCTGAGAAGTGAATAGGTGAGACCTCCAGCCAACAGCCCCAGTCAAGCCTTCAGATGACTGCAGCATGGGCCACGTCTTCTCTGCAGTCTATGGGACTCCCGCAGCCATAAGCACCCAGCTATGCTCGGGCTCCTGCTCTCGGTAACTGTGAGATGAAATACTCGTTGTTTTAAGCCTCTGCCCTTAGGGAGGAAGGTAATTTGTTAAGGAGGAATTTTCTTATTGGAATATGTGGGAAATGGACCAGAAAAGGTTTACAATATTATAGACACTTTGAAAGAGAGCTAAGCAGCATGCTGAAAGACTGAGGATCTAGTTCTAAGTCTTCTATGTCCTGAGTGGACATGAAAACACCCTATTTCCTGTTTGGGGTCTCACGTCATCGCTTACTTGTAAATGGAGGTGAGAACATTGGTGCTGTGCTCCATTCTAAATCCCTTACTTATGCAAAGCACTTTATAGTTTTCACAGTGTTTTTATACATTACGGTCAGGACTTGGAGACTACAAAGAATGGTCCCTGAGACGTGAAAGTATCCCAGAAGTCAAGCTTACGTTTATTACCTTAAAAATCAATACAGAATGATGAGGGCAATGAATGTACACATATGCTTAACATATGGATTGTGTTAAGAGTTGTATGAGCCCCTAATAAAACAATTAAAAAAATTCAATACAGAAGGATCAAGACAGAGACAGGCAAAATTACCCAAAAGGGATGTTTAGAACGATAGGCTGTGGCCAGGACCAATGACACAATACCGTCTCCTTATCTGTTAATGGTGGGACATCCCATGAATGCTCTTTCTTTAATGCATGAACAGTCCTGAGAAGAGTTCTTGGAAGGGAGGAAGTACTACAAAGCTAATACCTCTTATAATCAATACAAAGCAAGGGGGGAACCTAGTCAACTCAAAAGGAAGTTATTGAAAGAAAGGAGCACATGGTCAGATCTTTAGATTGCTTTCCGAATAAGTGTGGCTGCCACACACAGTGCTGGGAAGAGTGGGGCATTCCCAAGCATTAACACACAACTCCGTGCATGCAGATCCGGGATTCCTGAAATGCCCAGAAAGGATGTCTTGTGTTTTTTATTTTTATTTTTATTTTGAAGGATGTCTTGTTGCCAGTGCATCTTGAGAGTTACCTTGAGGTGGGCTTGGTTTTCAACTGGTCTTATTCTTGTTGAAATTCAGGCACTTGTAAAACTATATACCAGCCTTCACCTTATTGATAATTTGGAGGTAATTGAATCATTGTTATATGTCAAATATCAGTTTGTCCTTCTCTGATTTTACCATTAAATTTTAAATTTAATTTTATTCTTACATGTTTAAAATTAAAAAAAAATCTGTTTTCCTCAACTGTGTGCATGGGTGTGAGTGTTCTCTTGCCGCGTGAACACATGATCACAATCCTAATGACTCAAACAACATATTTATCCTCTTAGAGCTCTGTAGGCTTGAAGCCCAGCCCTGATCTCACTGGGTTAAAATCTGATTTCCCAAAACCAGAGAAGGCCTAGGTCGCCATTAGTGGAATTGAAGAAGGAGGAAGGCTGACGGGGTTAAGGAACGCAGGTGGATCTCCGGAAGATGAAAAAGGCAAGGATTCGGCTTCCCCTCTCAGACCTGTCCGTTGCCAGAGGGAGAGAGATGAGGTGATCTGTTCCTGTCAAGACCTACAACTTGGGGAACCTCGTGGGGTCACTATGAGTCAGCATCTACTCGACGGAATTAGTTTTGACGTTTCTTCTTCTGGTCTTGAAATAAAAGCAGTCCTGTTGGTCCAGTGGTTATAACACTCAACTGTTCACCGGAAAGTCAATGGTTTGAACCCCCTCACCCCACTCCCAGCCACTCTGCAGGAAAAAGATGCGGCAGCCTGCTTCCCTGAAGATAGACACAGCCTTGGGGACCCTACGGGGCGGGGGGCGGGGGGGTGGTTCCATTCTATCGAGCCGCTAGGAGTTTCAATGGACTGGATGGCAGTGGATTGGGTTTGCTTATTACATGTCCATCGCAGAGTGCCCGAGAACTCTGCTTTGTGCTTGGGAACCTTCATGGAGGAAAAATCCAGCTCCATGATTCTCAAACCTTGAGATTATGGGCTCATTCCTGAAGCTTCTTTTTCCGGCCGTATTTCATCAGCGAAACATGTCACATGACTACATTGACATTCAATCTGAGTGCTTGCAAAATTGGTCTGAGAGAAAAATACAAGACTGTATTTTGGAACCCCTGCTCCCTGTCACAGGATCTTTAGGGACACCTTAAGGAATCTCTTTAAAAGGCACATGGTGGGTGTTAGATGTTGTCTCTTTGCCTCTTAGAACACAGTCCATAGCCTTGAAAATGGTAGTGCAGGCTTCCCCGGGAAACACTGCATTTCCTCTTCTGTCTCAGAGAGCTGCCCTGAAGGATTAACCACTGGGGATTCTTTTAGTGGCTTCTTCTCAAACTTGGCTCCAAATCTTTAAGCCACATGGGCACCATTCTATTTCACGGGTTTCCCATTGTCTGTGCCATCCATTGACTTCCTACAAGGAAAGAGTCATCTCCCTTCTCTGCTTCACTGCCACCCCACTCATACTTGTCCTCTCCCATCTTCTCCATAGAAGCGCATGGATGGCCCAATAGTGTTGACAACAGCATGACCCTGTAAACAGTGCTCACTGCTGAGCGATGTAGGAGACGCTGGTTCCCATTTCCTTGCTGGACATTTCTTCCCTGGAGTTAGTAAGTGCCTCTTCTTTCCATTTGTTTAGTTTTCTGTGTGTCTATCTGTCATTGTTTTTGGGGTTTTTTCCACCATGTTCATGACCAACCTGTAAAACTCCTCTCAAACCATTCAGAAGCACCCCCCCAAGACCCTCAGTCTACCTGCTTCAGCCTGGGCAGGTGACTCAGTAGGCATATTTACATTTACAGGCTACCAATCAAATAAATCCTAAAACACTCATCACCTTTACACAGATTCTGATTTACAGTGACTCTCCGGGACAGAGCAGAGCTGCCCAGAAGGTTTCCAAAGCTGTAAATCTTCATAGACACAGACTGCCTCATCTTTCTCCATCAGAACAGCTGGTGGGCTCGAAGCACCAGCCTTATTATTGGCATCAGAGTGCTTGAAGCACTGTGCCCCCAAGATTCTTACAAAACTGGTCTTGGAGAAAGATAAAGGAATGGACTATACTTGAATTCCTGCTTCCTGTTTTGAGATGTTGGTGCAGGCATGAAGTGTAAAGAGATTCCAAAGATTGGTTTGCACCATGTCCTTTGGGCAAGGCTTCATTCAACCTCTAAGAAGTCCTTGGGTGATGCCAATGGTGAATGTGTTTGGCTGTTAACTGACACTTGGGACCTCCAAGGTACCCAAAGGATCTGGAAATTTACTTTCTTTTTTAAATCACCCATTGAAAACTCAAAGGAGCCCAGTTTTCCTCTGACACACACAAGGGGGCCAGGAGTCAGAACTGACCTAATAGCAAGTGTCTTAACATCTGTCCGCGGCTGACCATGGAATTCCGACTCCTTCCTGGTTCAGCTCACACCTGGGTTCCTTCCTGTAGCCTCCTCGTGTTTCTGCTGATTTCTAGATCCCATGCACCCCTGAGCTCCATTTCCATGGAAGTAATAGTAAAAGAAGAGGCGAAAGGGTCATCCCTTTTGGTGTAGATGCTAAAACTCCTGAATCTCAGCCCTAGAAGCATCTCCATGTTTCCTACTAGTGCTTTGTCCCACTAGAAGCGAAATCATTTTATTTTACCCCCAAAGTAGCAAGTCCAAATCACGAGGCAAACAGGGTGGCAGTTAATGTCTTGTGCCTTCATCTGGGAGCTGCTTGAATTCCTTACGCCCTGAAGGCGCTCCTGCTGACGACTGTGGCTGAGGGTTCAAAGCAGAGAAGCAGGGCTTATGGGGAAGCGTTTCTTACTTCGTGATTGTCTTCTCACATGATGGGATGAAATATGTAAGTGGGAGTAGAACTGAAATATAAATCCTGCAGTAATAATGGTAATACTTACATACCTTCATGGTGTGGGAGTGAGATTTGGTTTGGTGGTTGATATAGTTAAAGTTTATTGTGCCAACCTGGCCGATAAACACAGGTGGGGCTAATTGAAGGGCGGAGGGATAAATGGCTCAGTGAGCCTCGCCTTTCAAGTTCTCGGGTCTCTTGTTTTGTCATAGTCGGACCAGGTTGCAGCTGCTCTAGCCAGTTCTCTGCTTCAACTGGCAAGGGCTCACTTATCCCCAAGGAGAAGCCGCATGGACCGACCCCAATGCAGCCCTGGATGCTGGAGCAGCCGTATGGAGACCCCTGCCAGTGCTGAGATGCTTACACATTCACTGATTCAGCTTTCCTCCTGCAGTTGGTGTCACAGTGTGTGTTTTATGAGATGGAGGAGGACTTTGTGGATTGGTGTCAGACATACGGGTTAATGGGTTAATAATGTTGGACTTGTGGGCTTGGGCAACACTGGGTAGGGATTTTTTTTTTGATGTGCACTTAACCTTTATATAAAACTCTCTCTTATTCATGAGTTTCTGTGGATTTGTTTCTCTAAAGTACCCAGACTAAGACAGTGGTAAAGGATGAAGCGGAGAGAACAATCAAAATGATTCTGAGCCATTTCTGAATTCCACAGTGGCTTCTGTGTGGCATGTGTACAGGAGAAGCCTGGGCAATTTCTGCCTGCTTAGTCGACCACCAAGGACATCGTCTTATCCTCCCGTCCCTCCCCCTCTTTTGCTGTTATCTGAAACACAACTGGAGATTAGAAAACGTGTTCCCAGGGCTTTCTCTGGAAATCGTGGTCCCCACCCCAATGACAGAAAAAAGGATTGATGCTAGGAATTACCTACTTGTAAAGGAAAATTAATACTCTCATTAGCAAGCTCGGAAAATCTATCTTATTGTAAATAGCGATGCTTATAGAGTGTGATATTCCTCCAGGGAAAGCCGGGTTGTTTCAGAGGAATAAATCAAGGACCACATTCAGAGCCACAAAGGCTCTCAGAAATATTCATAGCGGACATACTCCTCAAACTGACATTATCTCCACTAGGATTGTAAAACAATGGATAAAGTGGATTTTTAGAAAAGTACACTTTTAAGAAAATATTTCTTAGATGGAAGCATTTTCAGGTTGGCTTTCAAATATCAACATTGTCACCTCGACAGCTTTGTCGGAAACAGATTCAAGACATCGGATAAAAAGATTAGTTTCGCTGAAAACGAGGAGATGAATACTGCATTTCAAATAAAAGCAAAGGTCTCCAAGGATGAAATATAAACATTCGATAAACCTGCAGCTCTGATGAAAATCTATAAAATGGCCTGAAGTTTCTGTCGCCGTTTAAAATGAGGAACCTGCTTTCATATCCATTAACTCATTTCATTCTCCACGTAACGTTTGGTAAAGGAGAAATAAAAGGGGTGTAAAGAAGGCTCTCGCTTTACCAATGAAGAAGTAAAGCCCAGAAAGATTCAACATCACTCAGTGGTAGCCAGAGCCTTGGTGGCATAGTGTTGGGCTGCTAAGCACAAGGTCAGTGGTTCACATCCAGCATCCACTCCTCGGGAGAAAGATGAGACTGTCTACAGTCTCAGAAACCTACAAGGGCTGGTCCACCCTGCCTTATAGGGTGGCTAGGAGTCAGAATTGGCCCCATGGTAGTGAACTTGGTTTTGGTGTTTGGACCCATGCATCAGAGTAAGAAAATGCAGCCATACTTCTCCGGGCAGCCAGCACATGTGACTACAGGGGAGACATTGTAGTCACAGTAAGGTTGTGACTTCGAGTCCATGAGGTCAAGAAGGGAATGATGCAAACTGTTGTAGCTGTCTCCTCCCCCTGCCTCCATGAATATGGATTTAGGGACAAGCAGCATTTTCTCCTCATAGTTGAAGGGTCAGTTAGGGCTGTGACAATTATTACACATATTAGTCTGCCTTCAACCAAAGCTGTTCACATGTACATGGATGGCTTCCTGTAGAACCACAAAAGCCCCCAGGCCTGTAACCATGTGATTACTAGGTTTGTTTCCATCCAGTGTCCATCCCAGCACCTACCAAAAAGGAGGTGCATAGGGTGGATTGCGCAATAAGCAAGGTAATCCATAGTGAACAATGTCACATTCCTTTCACTGTATCTGTGGTGACAGGTATATAAAACTTGCACCGTAGATTAGTAAGCAAGCACAAGTAAGTCCATAGCTACCTTGCTTACTGGGTGCTCCATCCTAATCAATGATAACACATTTTTTTTAAGTGGCTTTGATTCAGCAAGAAGGTGCGGGGGGGAGGGGGGCGTCAACAATGCCTAAAAGCAGAAATTTTGATGGGGTGAAAAAATATGTGAAATTGTTCACTACCAATTAGTAAGTAAACACAAACAAGTCTCCATTTCCCTTGCTTATTGGGTAATCCAACAGTGGCAGGAGTCAAAAGAAACCAAGAACTGACACTTTGCACTTGAATGATTGCAGTGCACACATGCAGAGTAGAACACACAGTCTCTCCACTTGGACTATTAGGACATCTGATGGATGTTTTCCCTTTTGAACTATGGGAACTTATTCTTGCCCTTTTACATGAGGTTGGTCCTTTTCCTGGGATGAAGCCAATTATAGGTAACTTCCTATTGCCATGCAATGTGTAAATGTGTCTGAAAGTAAAGCAATGGACTCATATGTTCAGAAGGGGTGCTTTCCATTGTCCTCAAACGTCAAACTTCTGCTCAGGTAGTCTAGGCTCTGTGGCAAGGGCGGAGGACCTCTGTACATGTCTGTGTGTTTTCCACATGACGTGACGCCTGCCACCCTGACCCTGGGCTGCCTCCCAGGCCACAACCCAAACTCCTGTCCCCAGTGGGCTTTCACGGAGGGGCCAGACAGAATGAGAGTGGCTGCAAAGTTCAGAGGTCGGTGCATAAGCTCGGAGGGTATCTATAAAGAAAGGTTTTGCAAATTTAAAGGGAAAATGCTGCTTATAATAATTCTGACTTTGTGTGAAAAACAAACAAACCAGGATTAAAACAAACCTTTGAGCAGGCATAGACAATGAAAGGGCAATGGACCAGCATTTTAAGAATCGTTTTCTCTAGGTGGTGAAATGGTGAGTAATTCTGAGTTTTTATTTTCTTGTTTCCTATTGGTTTCGGTATGTTTTTTACACCTACAGATTATTTGTAATTTTATATTTTACCAACTTGTAAAATATTAAAAGCATTCTTCATTGACTGCCGCTCCGATCCCAGTTCTCCTGACTACCCAGAACCACATGCCACGTTAGCTTGCAACTTTCTAGTGTTTTTTCTGACATATTTACGTATAGGGGTATACACCCACAGAAAAATACAGTATTTTTTAACTTAAATTATATCAAACAGTATACATTCTGAAACTTTCTACCCATGCCAATTATGCATAGATTACTAAAAATAATTACTTTTTAAGTTCATGGGTAATATTGCAGCAAAAATACTACAGCTTATTTAGTCCTGTGATTCTGCACATTAGAATCACATGTGATGAATGGAACAGATTTGAAAACCCAGAAGTAAATTCGTTTACTCCCTCTCAGGTATAGGTGGCTTTGTGGCAAAGGTGGAGAACTTCTACACTTGTCTCTGTGTGCTTTCCATGTAACGTGATGCCCTCCACCCTGACCCTCGAACAAGCTGATCTTAACAAAGGGTTGAAGCCCATTAAATGGAGAAGAGAAAGTCTCTTAGGACAAACGTCGCTGGCAAAAGTGGATATCCATTTTCAGAAAAATGAAGCAATATCCATATCACACATCATACACAAAAACATCCATATCACACATCATACACAAAAACATCCATATCACACGTCATACACAAAAACGAACTCAAAATGGATCAAAGACCTAACTGAAAAACCCGAAGTTATAAATATTATGGAAGGAAAATTAAGGACATTATGTAGCATGAATAGATTAGCAAGCATGGCTAACGCCACACAAGCCACAGACGATAAGTGAACTGGGCTCTCCTGAAAAATGAAATCTGTTCTCACCAAAAATCTTTGCCAAAAGGCAACCGACAAAGGGAGGAAAGTATTTTGACTCCCAAATGTCACCGGGTCTAATCTCTAATTTTTATACTAAACATCGACAGTTTAACAACACAAAGATTAAAAAAGACACTTTAGAAATGGGCAAGGAACATGAACAGACATCGCCAAAGGAGATACCCAGGCAGCTAGCCACCAAGCACATGACAAATGCTTCTGGGTCTCAGCCACTTGAAAGACACAAGTCCAAACTACAATGAAATACCACTTCATCGCAACAATAATGGCATTCCTCAAAAACAAGCAAACAGAGAACAACAAGTGTTAACAAAGCTGTGGAGAGACTGGAACTCACATGCTGCTGGTGGGGCTGCAGGATGGTACAATGACTATGAAAAAGTAGGCCTGGTGGGGTAGGTATTTCTACATTCGACATATTAGCAAATGCTACAAGCATACTCACATATGTAATAAAGCACATGGGGACACGGTTATAGAAATTACTTAGACAACAGGAGCCAGCCACTGGACATGAAAGCAAAGGATCATAACTTCAGGGAACATCTAGGTCAATTAGCAATAAAGATAATGTTTTACATCCTAGTTGGGCGAGTAGCATGTGGGATCCTGAAAGCTTGTGAGTAGCCATTTAGGAAGCCATTACTGGTCCTTTCCCATGTAAAACAGAGGAGAAGAGGTGAGGGGGCAGGCAAAAGCATTTGAGAAAGACCTCACAGAAACTATGAGTGCAAAGGAATCACTGCCTCCTCTGCACTGAGACTAGAACGAGATGGTGCCTGGCTCGTACTGACCATTCTCACGAGGACCACACTAGTAAGACCTGCTTAGAATGGCTTTTTAAAATGAAGAACAAAATTCAAAACAAAGCAACACAAAAACAGACCAGCCTTGCTTGTAATAAGGAGCCTGGAGCTCCCCGCAAGACCATGGCCCTGGGAGAGCCTCCTCATTCGAAGCGGAAGGTACTCCTAGAGACTCCTTTCTAGCTAAATTAGAGGTGTGGCTCTAAGCCCAATGTGGTGTGATGGGTAGGCTCCTCCGAATCACCTTCGGAGACCAGCAAGGTTACATTGACCCCAAACCAAAATGAGGAGATGGGAGAGGAAGCCAGAGGGGAAGTGAGAAAAGTGCTGACCCGTTGTGGGGTTGTGGTCAATGTCACGGAGTGATCTGTGCCTGAACGATTGATTGTACAAATTAACCTGCCGTGTAAACTTCACCTCAAGCACAATGATGTGGGTCTGTTTTTGAGTTTACATGGCTATTTTGATTTTTTCCCCACTTGACTCAATGTAATACTAGCTCTTTCCTTGTTTGCTCCGGAGGGTGGGGATAAAAATTAGAAACCAATTACCTGAGAAGCTTTCAAATAACCGAAAAGTGGGTGAAGGGAGACGTCGGACAGGGCAAGATATGACAAAATACCCATTTATAAACTATCAAGGGCTCATGAGGGATGGGGAGCGGGGAGGGAGGGGAAAAATGAGGATCTAATGTCGGGGGTTTAAGTGGAGAGAAAATGTTTTGAGAATGATGTACAAATGCGCTTTACACAATTGATGTGTGTATGGATTGTGATGACAATTGTATGAGCCCCTAATAAAATGTTTAAAAAAAAATGTCGTGTCTAATCCCCACCCTCATAGATTCTGATGCATCCTATTTCCACTCCCCTCCCCCAGGGGCTGTGATGCTTGCGGTTACAGCAGTACTGCACTGTGCATGTGCACACATGTGTGAGTGGAGTGCTAACAAGACACCAGAAACAATGCACTTACACATGTGCTGTGAGACCTACTTCCCCTCCCACTGGAAGTGTGTGGGCAAAATGAAGGATGACCATTGACCATATCAGATTACAAAGTGAAAAATGATTACATCATTAGACAACTGCCAAATTATTTCATTACATAATCACCGAATCCTATTGCTGCAAAACAGCCAGATTACCTCAGTACATAACTGCCAACCCACTGGGAATCACAGCCCAGCCAAGTTGACACGTGACCTGAGCCATCACAGCCAGTGTTACTCTCACCTCGAACCTTGGCTTTTGGCACTGTCAGCTGTGCGCCCCTAATGCACAAAAGGGAAGATAGGTGTTGACAATGTTGTTGTAAAGTGTAAAATGTTAAACAACGAGATAGCTGATTGTGTGCAATGGGCGTGCAGACCATTTTAAAATTAGTATCTGGCATGTAGTAAGCACGTGATAAATATTAGTCGCCCTCTTTTGGCATTTGTATTTTTTAGTATCACTGCTTAAGCAGAAAATCAAATTCATTTTTAAAAACTGGTTCATCCAGGGTAGTTTCCATGGGTCTCAAATCTCACAGTGGTTAAGCTGTCGTGAACACCGTCACATTTTTTCACCACCTCAAAGTTTCTGCTTCTAGGCCTGGCTGGCACCTCCCTCCTTCCCAACTCCATAGCACCTTCCTACAAGAACCCAAGCATCTTCTCAAATTTATAATTCCCAGTAAGTAATGAGATCCCTTGTAAGCAAGATAAGCACGGATTAGTAGGCAAGCTCAGGGAAGCCCATGCTTCCCTTGTTTATTGGATAATCCATTCATATTTTCATTTCTAAACAGCGTGACAACTCTGCGTCTATCTGAAGATGAGACTGGTGAAAGAGATGACTTTCTGAGACCCTTCCCAGGTCACCAAGGGCAGACAATAGTGGTCAGTGAGAGAACGCTCCCCTTGCTTTTTTTTAAATCATTCTCTTGGGGGCTCGTACAATTCTTATCACAATCCATCCATCCATCCATCCATTGTGTCAAGCA
>NW_022111310.1:3935000-3952514 GCF_000313985.2 Echinops telfairi | reverse complement strand
GCCTTTAAGACCCCAGACGCTATATCTTTTGATAGCCGGGCACCATCAGCTTCCTTCACCACATTTGCTTATGCACACATTTGTCTTCAGTGATCGTGTTGGGAAGGTGTGCATCATGGAATGCCAATTTAATAGAGAAACATGTTCTTTCGTTGAGTAAGCACTTGAGTGGAGGCCCAATAAAACACTCCCTTTTCATGGAGATCTAGGGACCTTGACTTGATCCTGGCCAATTCATTGTCCTAATGCTTTAGTCATCTTGTTTGTTTGTTTGTTTCTGTTATGGAAAGCACCTGCAATGTGGGTGGGTAAAGAGAGACAGCTGTCGAACAACAAAAGGTTACAGATGATGCTTTGATCCACTTGTTTATGTCAGAAGGTAGATTAGTTTGCTCAAATATTTCCCATAAGACTAACAATTGATCTGGAAGCCTAGGATATTAGACCTGGAAGGACTTGAGAGAACATACATCAAACACTGCATTTTATAGCCGAGGACCGCCAAGTGAAAGTCACTTGAATAAGCTCACTCTACCACTCAGTGACAGACGCAGATTAGAACCCAAGGACCTTGACTGTCACAAGATGTTTTGCAATACTTCTCTCACTGGGGCCCGGGTGACAGGGTTTGGTGGGACTGGTTCTAATATGAGTATGTATATGAGTAGTATGTTCCAAACATTTTAATTTTATAAAATTAAGGCCAAATTAGGAAGAACAGTCTTCGTATTCGCTACTTTAAACATGATAAGAACAGAAACATATGTTTATCTCAAGCACTACTGGTTTCTTAACCTTACCACAAGTTGCTAAGTAATGTGTCATCTAGCAAATGTTTGCACACCGCAGGATAATTCTTTCAAATGAAAGGTTTAACAAATCTACCCGATTCACCATTAAAATACGGATACATGTCTGGGGAAATATCAATGATTTTTAAAACTACAAATATTTGGGTTCCCAATGTGACTAAAACTGTTTCATTTGGCCCCAAGGATGAGGGCAGTTAAAAAAGCTTTTAACTTTTCTTTTTTTTTTTCCAAAGGTGTGTTTTGTTTTATGGCTCCAATTGACTGTGAAATTCATCTTTATGAAATGTTCACCCTTTACAGACCAGAGCTGGAGACACAGGGAATCCAGGACCTCTACACCCCTCAGGACCCATCTGGACAATAGTGATACCAGGAGGGTAAGAGGAAGGTTAGGGGAGAATAAGGGAGAAGATCACAATGATCTACATTTTACTTCCTCCCTGGGGACAGACAACAGAAAAGTGGGTGAAGGGAGACATCAGACAGTGTAAGACATGAAATGATAATAATAATTTATAAAGTATCAAGGGTTCATGAGGGAGGGAGGGTAGCAGAGACAGGGCAAAAAATGAGGAGCTGATACCAAGAGCTCAAGTAGAAAGAAAATGTTTTTAAAATGAGGATGGCAACAAGTGTACAAATATGCTTGACACAATGGATGGATGGATGCAATTTGATGAGTTGTACGAGCCCCCAATAAAATGATTTTTTAAAAAAAAGAAATGTTCACCCTTAACAAAAATTATGCATCTACCTTTGGTTCTGAAGGAAAGCTAAAATGAAAAAACTAACAAGAAACTTGAGACATCAGGTTTTGTTTCATTGATTAATTGTGTGGAATATTGAACATCAATCCGTCTGTTATTTTAATACTACCTGAAGCAGGTATTTGTTGTCTACTATTTGCCCTCCTAAAGTGAAGCCTTCAGTGTGTGCAAAAGTCATCAAGAGGAGTCACCCAGCCCAGGAAGAAATGCTAGCACGAGAAGCTGACCAGTCTGGATGCTAAGATAAAGCTGTGAGGTCTCCTGGGTGGGGTCTGGGAGCCCACCATTCCAAAGCCTGATTTCCATATACCCAGGCTGGAAGAAATGGCACTGGCTTAAACCCTTAGCATTCCATTTCTGGGAGTTGGGATTTCAAACCTCCTCCTAGTAATGGTCTCCAGTACTGGACTGATCCTGATGCTCCTACGTACAGAAGACACCCAGGGAAGAGGTCAAGAAGCTTCTACACTGTCAAATATGCAGTGACCAAAATTCATGTTTTCAGTGAATATCAAAGTAAACCATAAAAGAGAAAGAGACAGAGGTTCGCACTCATGATCTCTACTTCTGTGCTAATGACCCAGTGTGGTGTAACCAATTATCCCAAAATAGAAACAAAAATCGTGTCGCTCAGTCTTTTGTGAAGTCAAATGGGACCATTTTTTGTAAGGTGCTGTGGTAGTTACATAATCTGGTGTCAATTTGGGATTTGAGAGGATTAAATGTGAAGGGGTATAGTCTAGTCTGTCAATCCGGTCATAGTCAATGAGGCCTCTGTGTGGGCATGGCCTTCTAAGAATTCTGGGAATTCCTGTATTTTCCTCCTTGGAGGCGAGAGATACTTTCTCTCTCTGCTCACTCCCTTGGAGACATCCCTGACAAGTCACATGGACCTACCCTGATGCAGCCCTGGGTGCTGGAGAAGCCATGTAGAGACCCTTGCCTGCACTGAGATGCTTACACCGCCACTGGATCCAGAAAATTTCCAACCCACTGGCCTGTGATCTTCCTGCATTTGGCATCATTGCATGTGTTTAATGAGTCTGAAGAGGACCTTATAGATTGATATCGGACATATGGGCTAATATCTGACTTATGGACTTGATCTGGACTGGGCTGGGATGTTTTCTCAATGTTCAATTGCTCTTGTATATCAACTTCTTCCATATATACATAGGTGTGTCTATGAATTTGTTTCTTTAGTCAACCCAGACGAACACGGGTGCTGAGCTCAGTATTAGGCACACAGGACATGGACAATAAATAAAGATTGATGACGCATTCAATAAACACAGAGCACAAACAATAAATGGTAGACTGGTTAGTTTAATCTCCCTGGGCCTCAGTCGTCTCATCTGGAAAAAGGTACGAATTGGAGTGGCAGATACTCATAGGCTTTCCAAAACCCACTCTTACCGTGAGAACGCTACATAGCAGTGTCTTGAGAAGAATTTAAGACTACCTCTCAGATCAGCCGGTATGATACAGGGAACCTGTCTGCGACAGGTTCATTTACATACATGCCAGTTCTTGGCATGACTAGGTAGGTGGACCATCAAGTCCATTGGGCTTTAGGAAGGCAAAATTCTACAACCCACCCGCGCCTTCACCTTCTCCCACACAGAGGGCATGTTCTGAGTTCAGTCCTTGATCGCCCAACGTTTTCTATACCCAGCTCAGTCATAATCGATATGCCTTTGCACGGTTTTAGTCTCATTTTTAAATAGCCAGCTGGTTACTTAATTGAACCCACCCAGTTGTCTTCAAAACAACCAAGAGTATGACCATTTTCAGCCTTTTCTTCAAACGAGTTTTGGGTCTCCGTGAGTCTCTACATGACAATATATGTTATTTTAAACTCTCCTTATTTTTAATGATATAAACAATGAAAGCCCAAGTAAGAGAAAGGAGCTAACACATTTATTCCCATTCTGCCATCTGTTTAAAGTTGCTGATGTAATTCCAGTTTGAAATTGCATTAGCGCTTTGCCTCCTGGACTTCTTCCTTATTTCCTTTTGTGTTTCAGGCCTTCTGTACTTAAGAGAAAGCGCTGCCTCTAGGATGTCCGTCAATTAATTCAAAGCTACAGTAGAGCTCTGGTCATTTTCAGACCGGTCTCCGATTTGGATTTCCTTTCACGAATTAGCTAGGAAGAATGTAACTGGTGTGCTGTCTGCTTACATGTATTTGGTATTTAAGGTTTGATTAGTGATGTTTTCAGCAATAGCATCAACAATCAGCAGATTTGTTTACACTGAAGAGGATGATGGAGATTAAGGGTTGTGGTCATACGTACTCAATCATGGCATATCGGCTTTATAACTCCTCTCTCTTGGATTGCATCTCAGAAGTCAATATTAATTTTGCTTTTAAAACTGAAGCTGCTCTATCCTGGTGGGAATATTATGATTGGAATTTTGGTTTTGAATTGGCTTGCTATTTTGTGGAGTGTGTGTGTGTGTGTGTGTGTGTGAGAGAGAGAGAGAGAGAGAGAGAGAGATGATTGTGTCTTTCATTTACAATAAATTTTGACCAGAATGTCATTTCTTTGCTTAGGTTAAAACTGGGGTTCAGGTCAACCCCTCTTTTCCTTTCCTTTCCAAATATGCACGAGGTGAGGATCTGGTTTTGAGGGTGGTTTTGAGCATGAGGGCCCAAGTAGTATTGAGACAGGACAACTGGCAGCTTGAGCACCTTTCTCTCTTTTCCGAGCAGTGGGTTTCCCATATGGGATTATACTTTCTGATTCTGAAGTCTGTCCTGCTCTCAACAGATTCTACTCATGCTGAAATAAGCCTTGTTTCCTAATATTATTGTGTCAGGGGCACCTCTCTGGGTGGGGTGAAATTGAATCGCATGCTACAAGATACCATCAGCATCATGGAGGATTGGAGTTGGGAGAGACCTTAAGGATCTCCATTCCCTCCCAAAGCTCTTTTTAGACTCTCAGCCACACTCACCGCACATATAATTGTTAAGCACCTGTTATCACTTCTGTAGACTGCTGAAAACGCTAGGGATAGTGAGCAAGGCAGACATGAATTCTCCATAGGGCACTGGCCTGGAATATACACTGAGCATGAAGGTTAGTAAGAGTTGGGTCTAGAAAAGTAGTGTGCATCCGTTTATGAAAGTCTTGACCGCCCGATTGCCTGGGAAGGGTTCTGGAGTTGGTTCTGTGGTTCTGCAGCTTACGGGTAAAGCCAAGCTCCCGGGTGTGCTGAAATCAGTTGTGAGAAGCTGTAAGTACTTTATTAATAACGGCCGCTAAAAAGGCAGATCGAGGTAAGAAGGCTGGCTCTAGAGCCAGGACACTGGAATTCGATCCCAGTTCTGCCACTCACCCTCCTCAGTTCCCCAAGCAAATCTTTTAAGTAATCAGTGCCTCAATTTCTTCATCTGCATAACCGATAATAATGGTATCTGCCTTGTATGTTTGTTATGAGAATTAAATGTTAGTATCTGTAAAGCATTTTGAATAGTACCTGAAAAACATGGATATTATTATGATTGTTGCTATCATTATTACTAGACAAACTTGAAAAGTCATGTCACTGATGTTTTTATTTTTACTGATGTTTTTTAGTGCTATGATGTTAGGCATCATTGTTGTTAGATACTGTTGTTAGTCGGTTTGGTCGCATAGCAACGTCATGAACAATGGAATCAAATGCTGCTCAACCCTGTACCATCCTCACAATCTTGGCTATCTTTAAGGAAACCATTGTTGTACCCACTGTGTCCATTCAACACGTTGAGGATCTACCTCTCTTGTGGAACCTCTAGTTTACCAAGCTTATCCAGAGAACAGTCCCTCCTGATAACAAGTCCAAAAATGTTACACGAACTCTCGCCTTTCTCCTTTTCAAACCATTCTGACTATACTTCTCCCAAGACAGATTTGTTCATTCTTTTGGCAGTCCATGATGTTTTCATTATTGCTTTGCCAACACTATCATTTAAAGGCATCAAGTACTCTTCAGTCTTATTCACTGTTCAGCTTTCAAATGCATAGGAGGCAATTAAAATATATCAGAGTTTGGGTCATGTGTTAGTCTGGGTACATTAAAAAAAGAAATCGACAGAAACTCATATGAATAAGATAGAGTTTTATATAAAGGGTACGTGCACATTAAGAAAGCATCCCAACCCAGTGCTGCCCAAGCTCATAAGTCCAACATTAACCCATATGTCCGACACCAATCTCAAAAGTCCTCCTTCATCTTACAAAACACATGGAATGATGCCGACTGCAGGAGGAAAACAGGCTCAGTAACGCGTGTAAGCATCTCAGTGCTGGCAGGGGTCTCCATACAGCTGCTCCAGTACCCAGGGCTGCATCGGGGTAGGTCCATGTGGCTTCTCCTCAGGGATGTCTTGGGAAGTGAGCCTTGCCAGCTGAAACAGGGAACTGGCTAAGGCAGCTACACCTGGTCCGACCATCAGAAAGCAAGAGACCTGAGAACTGAAAAGGCAAGGCTCACCGAGTCATTTATTGCTCTGCCTTTCAATTGAGCCCACATGTTTTTATTGGCCAGGTTGGCACAATAATCCTTGACTATCTCAGGTCAGGTGTACTTTAGTCTTAAAGTGACCTCAGTGTTTTTCGGCACTTTGAAGAGATTTACCCATTACCATGAGTCACTTGATTTCTTGACTGATGTTTGCATAGACATTAATTGTAGATCCAAGTAAAATGAAATCTGTGACAACTTAAATCGTTTCTCTCTTTATCGTGTTATTATTGGCCCCAATGTGAAGATTTTTTGTTTTCTTTATTTTGATAGGTAATCAATCCATATTGAGGGCTGTAGCTTTTGAACTTCATCAGTAAGTGCTTCACGTACTGTTCACTTTCAGTAAGCAAGGTTGTGTCATATGCATATCACATGATCGTCTTCCTTTAATCTCAAAGCCATGGTCTTCTTCAGATAGCTCAGGTTCTCACGTTATTTGCTTAGCATCCAGATTTTAAACCACACAGTACTCCCTTGTTCTGTTCAAACTACTTCCTCTGGTCTCTATATAGGCTCCACATGTGCAAAATTAAGTGTTCTAGAATTTTTATTCTTCAAAATGAATATATCAATAGTTTGTTACGATCCACATAGTCAAACGCCTTTGTAAAGTCAACAAAACACAGGTAAACATCTTTCTCGCATTCCTGGCTTGCAACCAAAATCTATCTGTTAGCAGCAATGACATCCCTCATCCCGTGTACTCTTCTGGTTCCAGTTTGAATTCCTAGCTGTTTCTTGAAGGTGTTTTATTTAACGATCTTCAGCAAAATTGTACTCATATGGGATATTGTTCAATAATTTCCACATTCTGTTGGATAATCTTTCTTTGAAATGGTCCTGCAGATAGATCTCTTTCAGTCAGTTGGCCAGGTAGCTATCCTCCACATTTCTTGGCATAGATAATGAACACTTACAGGACCGCACGCAGACATTAAAGCATCTCAATTGGTATGCCACTGATTATTGGAATCTCGTGTTTTGCCAAAGTTTTCAGTCCCAATGTTTTTTGACTATATATTACCACCTGAAATGGTTGAGCTTCAGCAATTTCTTTGGTACATTGACTCTGTCTTCCTTCCATCTTCTTTTTTATGCTTTCTGTAACCTTCAATATTTTGCTCATTGAATACTGTCATATTACAACTCATGGCTTACATTTTTTCTTCAGCTCTTTAATCTTGAGAGATGTGGGGTGTGTTTTTCTCTTTTGGTTTCTAACTTTAGGTCTTTGCATATTTAACTATAACACTTAACCTGTCTTCTTCTGCTTTTAAAATCTCCTGTTTAGCTGTTTCACTTCCTTATTTCATCCATTCACTGTACCTACTCTTATGGTTAAGAACACGTTTCAAAATCACTTCTGCTATCCATTTTGGTCTTTTATGTCTCGTCTTTTTTATGACCTTCTGCTTTCTTCACATATGTTGTCCATGATATCATCCTATAACTCCACTGGTTTCCAGTCACTAGTGTTTAACACAGCAAAATTATTCTTGAGCATCATTAGGATTATTCCTTGGCTGTACTTTGACTTTTATAGATTTGTTTAGTTTTCTTCACCTTCAACTTGAACTTCTGTAGTTGAAACTTATGATCTGTTCCACATTCAGGCCCTAGTCTTGCTCTGATAATATTGAATTTCTTTATTGTCTCTTTCCACAGATGTAGCCATTTTGATTCATGTGCCTCAATAACTATATTGTTGGAAAAGGTATTTGCAGTGAAGAAATCTTCCATTTTAATTTCCAGTCAGTTCCAACTCATTGTGACCCGTGTGTACTACAAAATGAAACATTTACCCATCCCAGCCATCCTCACAATTATTCTTAATGTTTGCGCCCTTGCTACAGCCACTGTGTAAATCCATCCCACGGAGGGCCTTCTTTGTATGACAGCTTTGTATTTCTGGGTAGATCTTCAAATGCTTTTTTGATGATGAACGTGATGTCATTCCTCTTCAAGTTTTGGTAGCCATGTGCTATGGGCCATCCCGTGGGTTCTGACCCATTACGACCTTATGCACAGAAGATGGAAACTGCCCCGCCCTGCACCTCCTCACACTCATTGCTGTGTTTGAGCTCCGTGTTGCAGCCAATGTGTCAATCAATCTATCTCACTGACAATCTTTCTCTTATCACGAACCTTCTACTTTACTAAGCATGATGTCCTTTTTCTGGGGACTGATCTCTCTTAACAACATGTACAAAGTACTTGAGATGAAGTCTCACCATTCTCATTTCCAAGAAGCATGCGAGCCGTACTTCTCCAATGACAGGTGTGTTGGTGCTTTTGGCAGTCCACGGTACTCTCACTATTCCTCACCAGCACCCTAATTTAAATGCATCAGTTCTTCTTCGGGCTTCATTGTTTACTGTCCAACTTTGACATGCATGTGGGACAAATGAAAATACAATGTCTTGGGTCAGGTACACCATTGTCTTTAAAACAACATCCTTGCTCTTCAACAATTTAAAGTGGTCTTGTGTAATAGATTTGTCCAGGGATTTCTAGACTGCTGCTTTTATGAGCATTGGCTGTGGATCCAAGCAAGATGAAATCCTTGATAACTTCACTCTTTTCTCCATGTTCAGGATGTTGTCTATTGGTCCAGTTATGAGGATTTGGGTTGTTTTTTTTTGTTTTTTTTTTACATTGCATTGTAATCCATAGCAAAGGCTGTAGTTTTTTATCTTCATCACTCAGTGTTTCAATTCCTCCTCACTTTCAGCAAGACAAGTGAGGACTTCCAGTGCTTCCTCAGCTTGTTGAAACACTGCAATTAGCATCCCGTCAATTCCTGGAGGCTTCTTTTTGGCTAATGTTTTCAGAGCAGCTTGAATTTCTTCCTTCAGTACCGTCAGTTTTTGATCATCTGCTACATCTTGAAATAGTTGAATGCCAACCATTTCTTTTTGGTACGGTGACTTTGTATTCTTCCCATTGTCTTTTGCTGCTGCTGGCCTCATTCAATATTTCTCCCCGTAGACTCGTTCAGCACTGCAACTCTAGGCTTGAGTTTTTCTTCAGTGCCTTCAGCTGGAGATATAGTGAGTGTGTGCTTCCTTCCTGGCTTTCCAACTCCACATCATTGCACTTTTCATGATAACACTTTTTTTGGGGGTCTTCTCCGGCTGTCCTTTGAAAATGTCTGTTCTTCACTTCAATATTCTTCCATTTTCTTCAGCCACTGTACAGTCTCAAGCAAGTTCCAGAGACTCTCCTGACGTCCGTTTTGATCTTTTTTTCCTTTCTTGTCTTTTTATTGATCTTTTGCTTTCTTCACCTACAGTGTTCTTGATGTCATTCCACAGCTCATCAGTTCTTTTGTCATGGTTGTTCAGTGGATGACATCCGCTCTGGAGCTGTTCTCAAACTACAGATGATGGGACATACACAAGGCCTTATTTTGGCTCTCATGGACATTCCAATTTTTTTTCTTCTACATCAACCTGAGCAATTGATAATCTGTTCTACAACTGGCCACTGGTCTCCTTTGGACCACTATTGAGCATCTCTGTTGCTTCTTCCTGCGGATGTAGTCATGTTGATTCTTTTAGAGATACATGTATATGGTCACCATTTCTGTTGTTGATAAAAGGTATTTGCAATGAAAAATAGTTGCTTTTGCAAAATTCTCTCCTATGTGCTCCAGCTTCATTTCTATTACCAACACCATGTTTTCCAACCACCGGCCCTTCTGCTCTGTCTCCAACTCTCACATTCCAATTGCCAATCATCACCAATGCATCTTGATTGCATGTTTGGTCAATTTTAGACTGAAGATGTTGGTTGCATCCTTCAATTTCTTCATCACCAATTTTAGTCGTTGGTGCATGGATTTGAATAACAGTTGTCTTATGATTCAAGCAAGATCCACACAATGTAAGTAGGGAAGCTCTGCCTCCTCAGAAATGTGTAATGTGGAATCTATTTTGAGGCACAGTGGATTAAGTAGTGGGCTACTGGCCACCTTCTTAGCCGTTCAAACCCACCATCCACTCTCAGGTAGAAAGCTGAGGCTGTCTACTTCCCATGAAGATGTACAGTCTGGAAACCATACAGAGAAGCTCTACTCTGTTCACGAGGTCACTGTGTGATATAATCCAGTGAATGACACTGGGGTTTCCAACTTGAGGGCTTCATCTTCTACAACGATCTCAGACAATGTTCTGTGATGATTCACAAGATTTTCACTGGCTAATTTTTTTCAGAAGTACATCACCAGGGCCTCTTTCTTAGTCTGTTTTAGTCTATAAAGTCTGCTGAAATCCCATGTGCCATGGGTGGCCATGTTGGCATATGAAATACAGAAGACACTGCTTGCGGCATCACCACAACACCACAGAACAACCAACTGACAAACAAGTGGCGGATATTAGAGCTTATTTATAATTTATACTCGCTCACTTTATTAGCAGCTGGCTCATTGTCCAGCAAGTTGCACATACCGTGGTTATGCTCCAGGAAGCGAGTAGGGCTTGATTTGATCTTCCAGTCTGCACCACTGCCAAGGCCATGGCAAACCACCTGAGGAGGCTGTCAGCAAAGTACAGGGTACCCAGTGAAATATGGATTTCAGATAAACAGTGAATGGGTTCTTAAATTTAGTTATGTCCCCCCCAAATGGCATACTTTGTGGAAAATGAAGTCTGAGGTTGGAGGGTGGCCCATATCCTTGAAGGAGAGCGAGGATGCTCTCCAGAAAGGTTGCATCTCTATGTCCTCTTTGAAGGAAGAATCCCACAGGGCAGGTTCCTCCCTGGGAAATCTGGAAAGTTGATGCTTGGCTCTAAAGCCTAAAAAGGAGTTTTCGATAGGTGGGAAACTGCAAATGGCATTGTAATCAGGGGATTCCCATGCTCCAAGTTGCAAAGACATGGAAGAATCAACCATGTTTGGATAACACTGAGGCAACAAACATAGAAAGGGCATAGAAAGTGTGTGTGTGTGTGTGTGTGTGTGTGTGTGTGTGTGTGTGTGTCTTAATGTAGTGGAGTAGGGCTCAGGGAGCCATATGGTCAGAGAAGTGTGTAGGGGCCAGAGTTCAGGAGTTTAAGAAATTTGATTGAACGAATTATAACCCAGTTCCTGAATTAGTCACTTTCCTTCCTTTCTTAATGGATTTTATTATAGACCTTTGAGTTTCCCTACACGTTGCTATTTGTCTCTTACATTCTTTCCGCATTTCCTAGTTTATTTATTTATCTACTATTTTCCAATTTTCTGTGGTTAGGCAAAGAGATATTGTAAGATGACGAGGACCAGCAAGACTCAGTGATCTTTTAACAAGTACTAGATGGACAAGTGCAGTCAAATGAGCTTGTCCTTGGGAGCCGCATTCTGCTCTCTGAAGCGAACATGGCAGAGCTAGTTTATTTAATTAGAAGCTGTTTTTACTGGAATCCTTCCAGGAGGCCAGTGGGTGTATTCTATGGTGGACCGGAGCTCTTGAGACGTTAGAGGTCTCACCGAGAGAAATGCAACGAAAGAGGACAGTGCACATAAACCCCTGGGCACCGTGACTTTCTCCAACAGTATCTGTTGACTGCTTCCTCTCCCTTGAGCTACTTGGGCTGTGGAGACCTTTATCCTTAAAACTAGGCAGCTATAAATTGCATTACAAGATGTAGTGAGTTCCTTTGGTGCTTTTCCCAGATTTAGAAGACACACATCTTGCCATTTCTTGATTAATTACTACATGGAAGTTACAGAGAGGCAACCTAACGAAGGGCTCGCATGTGATCCTGAAAATATTTCCAGGCTGGGAGAGAACAGATTTGGGTTCCAGGCTCTCCCACTGCAGTGATTCTTTGGGTGGCCTGGGTCAAGTTGTCTACCTTCTCTGGCCTTCAGTCTCCTCATCTTTAGGATGTTCAGATCATTACACTTCCTTTGCATGCCCCGTGTTGGAATCCTGGGACACATTGACAAGAGATTGTCGAGGGAAGGATACCCACACAAGTCCGGACTGCCAGGAAAGAGCTCCTGCCCAGCACACACTCTGAGTAGAAGAGTCTTAGACAGCTGAGACAAGTCGGGATGAAAGGAGAGCCCGTGACAAAGGTTTTCTAAATAGGGAGCTATGGATGTACCCAATGATTTGGTGGCTAGATGGACGGTTCCTGCAAGGAGGTACTTCAGACATCATTAGCTGAGGAATATTAAATGAGCTGATAAGGATAAAGTGCTCAGCACAGACCTTCTTGATTCTAAGAATACTGGAGTAGGTGGTTGAGCTCAATCTTCCTACTGAAAACAACTAAAAATACAAATATCCAAATTTTTTTCTTAAAAGCATCAAGAGATGACCTGAAAATAAGGAATTTCCAAATAAAAGGGAAAGGATAGAGAGAGCCTAAAGAAACAAATAAAAACGAAAGCTTCTTTTGATCTGAACTCATTTGCCAATTCCTCAAAATCAGAAGTTTTGTTCTGGTAGCTTAAGAGGCAAGGGAAACAGTAACCAAAGCCCAGGTCTACACACAGTGAGGAATCCCCCAGAAGGCCTTTCCTCCAATAGCCCAGAGGCTTCACCCCATGCTATGGCTGAACCAGAAGTGGCGAACCCACATTGAGTTAGAACCTGGTTCTAATGCATAGTTTCAACCCCTGGCTCCTCCAAATGTGGCCTGGGTTGTCATATTAGAAATTTCCAGGTACCACTGATAGAAGCAAACCCATATCCTCTCAGGAAGGAAGTACTTTTATTGCAGGCACCAAATTATTCCTGGAAATAATTGTTCAATGCAATTTCCTATAAATTATCAAACAGCACAAGACACCAAAGGAAATTAGGCTCCGCAAGAGAGAACTAGTAGAAACAATAGACAACTGGAACAACCACCGAGACCTCAGCTTTTGGAATGATCACACGGAATCTATAACCATAATCCTTTATATCCACAAGAGCTGTGTCAGAGGGTCAGCATTAAAAACACCCAACTTGAAGAGGTCTTCAGTGAATAGGAAACCATGAAAAAGTCAAAGCATCTTTGAGTCAGAGCCAAACAGAAACTCTAGGCATAAAGTGTTTAGCATGCTTCCTAAAGCTTATCCATTAGTGACTTTGGGAGTAGCCTGTCTCCCATCATTGAAGTGGTCTGAGCAAGGCTAGACAACTGGTTACCAGCATAGTTGAAAAGGAAAGCCTATCCCTGGCCAACCTTAAGTCTCCGTAAGGACAATAAGTCAATTGGTCAAGGCTTTGTTTCCTCCACGGCCATCTCCAGCTTGACTTCTTAAGTGGTCTTGTGAAGGCTGCCCAAGGCTGCCTGGAGGAAATGACATTAGGACTGTGTCACCAGAGAAGAGAGTTAGGTATCATCTTCAGGAACTCCAGATTAAGCAGAGGACCCATGTGGGGACACAAAAAGGTACCAGAGATCCAGGAGAGGTCTATGAACTGTAGACACCCTCATTATTTGTGTACTTCTGCATAACTTTAAACAAGACTTCTCGACTTTCAAGCTTTCTCAGACTCATAATTGTCAAAAAATAAAAGAAGAAACACTCACCTTCTTCTTTTGACTGTCTGCCTTTGCTGGTGTTGTTTATTCTCTTCTCTTGCTTTACTCAATACAACTTTTCAAATAGGAGGCTTATAACTGCTCTCCTCAGTTCACTCTCTGAGTTAGCTAGTTTATTGTGCCAACCTGGCCAATAAACACATGTGGGGTTAATTGAAGGGTGGAGAGATAAATGGCTCCGTGAGCCTCACCTTTCTAGTTCTTGGGTCTCTTGCTTTCTGATGGTCGGACCAGGTGCAGCTGCCTTAGCCAATTCCCTGCTTCAGCTGGCAAGGCTCACTTCCTGCAAGATATCCCCGAGGAGAAGCCACATGGACCTACCTCAATGCAGCCCTGGGTGCTGGAGCAGCTGTGTGGAGACCCCTGCCAGCCCTGAGATGCTTACACATTCACAGACTCAACTTTCTTCCTGCAGTCAGCATCATTGCGTGTGTTTTGTGAGATGGAGGAGGATTTTGTGGATTGGAGTGGGACATATAGGCTAATGTTGGACTTGTGGGCTTGGGCAGCACTGGGTTGGGATGTTTTCTTGATGTGCACTTAACCTTTCTATAAAATTCTCTTATGCATATGAGTTTCTGTGGATTTGTTTCTCTAAAGACTAACACCCCCTCACTCTTGGAATCCTTACCCCACCATGTCTCTGCGTGGCATGCACCTTCTTCTGATGTGGCCTTTCCTAGGCTCATGCGGTACATCCCTGCAGCTTTGGATCTGCAATCATCTCCTTCTTCTTGGGGCTTTCTCTTTGTAAGTCACAATTACCATTCACGGTGTACCTCAGCTACTCTGCATGACGCCATTTATCCCTCACTGGAATCATGCAAGTTAAGCATTCTTGTAGAACTATGTATTTGCTAGAGAAAATTTATAAAGAAAATGCCTATAAGTAAAAAGAAGCAAATTGAAGATCCATTTAATTATTACCCAGTGATAACCTCACTACTATTAATATGAGGTTCATAACTTTTCCCACTCATTATTTTTTACAATAATGAGATTCTGCTGAACATGTCCTTTGATGACCTGTTTTGATTCATTAACAAAGGGATTTCTGCCCATGCCAGTAAATATACACCTACAACATAATTCTTAAATTTTACACAATATTCCCTTGGATGACTATATGACAGCTTAATTAACAAACCTTCTATTGTTGGGCATTTGAGTTTGTTTCGATCTTCACTATTAAAATAACAAATTGTAGCTATATCTTTGTGCCCCTCCGTAATAACTTCATGTGAAAGTGATCCCTCCGCTGTCTCCTAAACAGCAAACCAAGACCAACCTCCTTGTCAGCAAGCTGATTCTGACTCACAGGGACCCTGCAGGACAGGGTAGAATTGCCCTGTAGGGTTGCGGAGGTCATACATCTTTATGGAAGCAAACCACCACATCTTTCTTCCACAGAGCAATCGACAGATACAAACTGTGATTCTTTCGGTTAGCAGCCCTGCCTTTAAGCACTAGTCAGGGCTCTTAGTTTAACCCACGTTGTTGTTATTGTTGTTGTTGCTAAGTGCTGTATAGTTGGCGCTGATTCATAGTAACCCTAAATACGACAAAAAGAAACACTACCCTAACCAAGAGTTTGGTGGTGTTGTTTTGTCATCTTGGATATTTTTACAGGCGGCATGTTATGGTTGTTTTCATTTGTTTTTCTTTGACTATAAGTAAAACAGGACACTTCAAGGATTCTTTACCATTTATTTCTCTTGTGAACTAAACTGTTAGTGTTTATTACATATGAACACACTAAAAAATATCAGTGAATAGTATCGTCAACATCAACATCATCAACATAGGTTCAGCCCCTGTATACTGAAAATAGTTTTGCTCGATTCATCATTTCCATATAATTTAAATCAATCTTATTTTATTAATTGTGGCCATGGAGAGGTTTACATTTTTGACATGCATAAACCCCTCAGCCTTGAATTCTGTGGTTTCTGGCATTAGTGGTAAGTTTAGAGGGTCCCTCTTACTCTAAGATTTTCTAAATATTATAGGAATACTGACCTGGAAGATTTTTATAATTTCCCACTGTACCCTTAATCCATCAGTAGATCTAGAATTTCTTTTCATGCAGGGAGTGGGATAGAGAGATTAGCGGTTTTCACAAAGGGCCCAGTGGTTTTTCCTACTGAACATTTTTTCGTATTTTTTCAAATGAAACAGAGCAAAGACATTTTTGAAGGAAGACCTGTGAATGGCTGCATCTCTAAGTGGAAGGAATTAATTACTGCATGTCAGAAATCAGCATGGGGCCAGAGCTATTAAACCTACTAATGGCTTGGATAGAAGGGGAGCTGCAAAGCAGGCGGCTAGCTTCTTCCTGTCCAATGGCGATTTAAGTGAGTTACTAGCTTCCCAAGACCACAGAGTGAGGAAAGCCAGACGGCTTTCCCTATTGGGAAAGGGTGCAGCCATGGTGTCAGCAGACAGAACGGGGTCTGGCTGTAATCTGTCTCCTGGCTCATTGGACTCCTTGGCCCGGGTTTTGCAGCCTAGAAGGAGGAACAGAAGGCTCGAGAAGGGCCAGAGCTTCCCACAGCAGCAGCCCCTCACGGTTGAGCCTGGAACAGCCACAACCACAGGCTTTCCAGGAACCATCTCAGCAGCCGCGTGTGCGCAGGACTTCCTTCCAGTATGGCGGTCCCTTTGGATTTGGTCAGCGGGTTTCCGGCTTATGCTTTGGGTCTCCTACATCCTTCCCGCCACTTGCTTCCTTCACAGCACAAGTGATCTGTTCCGCACACACATGGGTCTTCGTAAGACTCTCATGCCATGTTGAATGGCAGCCCCCGCATTCATTGTTTACCTTGATGGCAGTGAGTGGTTGCATGGAGGTCTTTTCTACAGGCAACCTTTAATTTATTCTGCCAGCAAGAAACATGCCACAACCGCACCATTACAGCAGGTCCCAGGTGTTTTATTTATTTTTATTTTTTAAGAGATATATTGGCTTCACATTGATTTCACATGTCATACAATTCAATACTTCAATTGCATGAGAGTTACCATCATCTCCACAATCAACTTTAGAACATTTACTTCTTTCTTGTGCTCCTTGTCATCAGCTCCCCATCTTCCCCACCTGCCCCGCGATACCCCTCAAGAAACCATCAGTTCAATCGCTGTGTCTAGAGCTCTACCCATCCTGGATTTCATCTACAGAAAAATATAGAAAACAAAATGCAGGGTCACAAAACAAAAACGACTGCACCCTACATGATAGTAAGGTTATTCACATCCCTTGGTCAGAGGGGACTCCCAGGAGGCTTAATCCATATGGGGATCCTATAAGTGGATTTGGGCCTCCCACTGTCATCCATACTGTGTTAGGCAGGGTTCTTTACAGAAAAGAAACCAGGACACTTATGATTTTAGTTAGATAGATAGATAGAATGATTTATACAGCAAGAAGGAATATAACAGCTAATCAGTCCACACAGCATTACAAAGGATTCCGCTCAACTCACTTCTGTGGAACAATTAATATGCTAGAAGTCCTTCAACTCACATGGGCTGCCAGGTCCAAGGTCAAGGAAGCAGACAGCAGAGTCCTCCCTGGGACAAGGCAAGGAGAGTCTGCCCACAGGCAGCAAGCAGAAGGGTGGGTCACTAATAGTCAGTAGCTGGGGAGATTAGGGTGGCAGGCCCGGATGGGATAACAAACACAAGCAATGCAAGGTGACGAAATGCACCAGCCTCAATCTCAAGCGATATATCCACCAGCAGCATGATGAAGCAGATCTCAAAGGAGCCTCAAGCTCAAGCGACACAATCCATGGATTAGCCTGGCCCACAGGTAGTGCAGCTCACAGGTTGAGGCAGAGAACTAGCTACAGTAGCAGCACACTACAGAGAGCAAGAGGGGGGGGGGGG
>NW_022111310.1:3907743-3934900 GCF_000313985.2 Echinops telfairi | reverse complement strand
AGATTGATATCGGACATATGGGCTAATATCTGACTTATGGACTTGATCTGGACTGGGCTGGGATGTTTTCTCAATGTTCAATTGCTCTTGTATATCAACTTCTTCCATATATACATAGGTGTGTCTATGAATTTGTTTCTTTAGTCAACCCAGACGAACACGGGTGCTGAGCTCAGTATTAGGCACACAGGACATGGACAATAAATAAAGATTGATGACGCATTCAATAAACACAGAGCACAAACAATAAATGGTAGACTGGTTAGTTTAATCTCCCTGGGCCTCAGTCGTCTCATCTGGAAAAAGGTACGAATTGGAGTGGCAGATACTCATAGGCTTTCCAAAACCCACTCTTACCGTGAGAACGCTACATAGCAGTGTCTTGAGAAGAATTTAAGACTACCTCTCAGATCAGCCGGTATGATACAGGGAACCTGTCTGCGACAGGTTCATTTACATACATGCCAGTTCTTGGCATGACTAGGTAGGTGGACCATCAAGTCCATTGGGCTTTAGGAAGGCAAAATTCTACAACCCACCCGCGCCTTCACCTTCTCCCACACAGAGGGCATGTTCTGAGTTCAGTCCTTGATCGCCCAACGTTTTCTATACCCAGCTCAGTCATAATCGATATGCCTTTGCACGGTTTTAGTCTCATTTTTAAATAGCCAGCTGGTTACTTAATTGAACCCACCCAGTTGTCTTCAAAACAACCAAGAGTATGACCATTTTCAGCCTTTTCTTCAAACGAGTTTTGGGTCTCCGTGAGTCTCTACATGACAATATATGTTATTTTAAACTCTCCTTATTTTTAATGATATAAACAATGAAAGCCCAAGTAAGAGAAAGGAGCTAACACATTTATTCCCATTCTGCCATCTGTTTAAAGTTGCTGATGTAATTCCAGTTTGAAATTGCATTAGCGCTTTGCCTCCTGGACTTCTTCCTTATTTCCTTTTGTGTTTCAGGCCTTCTGTACTTAAGAGAAAGCGCTGCCTCTAGGATGTCCGTCAATTAATTCAAAGCTACAGTAGAGCTCTGGTCATTTTCAGACCGGTCTCCGATTTGGATTTCCTTTCACGAATTAGCTAGGAAGAATGTAACTGGTGTGCTGTCTGCTTACATGTATTTGGTATTTAAGGTTTGATTAGTGATGTTTTCAGCAATAGCATCAACAATCAGCAGATTTGTTTACACTGAAGAGGATGATGGAGATTAAGGGTTGTGGTCATACGTACTCAATCATGGCATATCGGCTTTATAACTCCTCTCTCTTGGATTGCATCTCAGAAGTCAATATTAATTTTGCTTTTAAAACTGAAGCTGCTCTATCCTGGTGGGAATATTATGATTGGAATTTTGGTTTTGAATTGGCTTGCTATTTTGTGGAGTGTGTGTGTGTGTGTGTGTGTGTGAGAGAGAGAGAGAGAGAGAGAGAGAGATGATTGTGTCTTTCATTTACAATAAATTTTGACCAGAATGTCATTTCTTTGCTTAGGTTAAAACTGGGGTTCAGGTCAACCCCTCTTTTCCTTTCCTTTCCAAATATGCACGAGGTGAGGATCTGGTTTTGAGGGTGGTTTTGAGCATGAGGGCCCAAGTAGTATTGAGACAGGACAACTGGCAGCTTGAGCACCTTTCTCTCTTTTCCGAGCAGTGGGTTTCCCATATGGGATTATACTTTCTGATTCTGAAGTCTGTCCTGCTCTCAACAGATTCTACTCATGCTGAAATAAGCCTTGTTTCCTAATATTATTGTGTCAGGGGCACCTCTCTGGGTGGGGTGAAATTGAATCGCATGCTACAAGATACCATCAGCATCATGGAGGATTGGAGTTGGGAGAGACCTTAAGGATCTCCATTCCCTCCCAAAGCTCTTTTTAGACTCTCAGCCACACTCACCGCACATATAATTGTTAAGCACCTGTTATCACTTCTGTAGACTGCTGAAAACGCTAGGGATAGTGAGCAAGGCAGACATGAATTCTCCATAGGGCACTGGCCTGGAATATACACTGAGCATGAAGGTTAGTAAGAGTTGGGTCTAGAAAAGTAGTGTGCATCCGTTTATGAAAGTCTTGACCGCCCGATTGCCTGGGAAGGGTTCTGGAGTTGGTTCTGTGGTTCTGCAGCTTACGGGTAAAGCCAAGCTCCCGGGTGTGCTGAAATCAGTTGTGAGAAGCTGTAAGTACTTTATTAATAACGGCCGCTAAAAAGGCAGATCGAGGTAAGAAGGCTGGCTCTAGAGCCAGGACACTGGAATTCGATCCCAGTTCTGCCACTCACCCTCCTCAGTTCCCCAAGCAAATCTTTTAAGTAATCAGTGCCTCAATTTCTTCATCTGCATAACCGATAATAATGGTATCTGCCTTGTATGTTTGTTATGAGAATTAAATGTTAGTATCTGTAAAGCATTTTGAATAGTACCTGAAAAACATGGATATTATTATGATTGTTGCTATCATTATTACTAGACAAACTTGAAAAGTCATGTCACTGATGTTTTTATTTTTACTGATGTTTTTTAGTGCTATGATGTTAGGCATCATTGTTGTTAGATACTGTTGTTAGTCGGTTTGGTCGCATAGCAACGTCATGAACAATGGAATCAAATGCTGCTCAACCCTGTACCATCCTCACAATCTTGGCTATCTTTAAGGAAACCATTGTTGTACCCACTGTGTCCATTCAACACGTTGAGGATCTACCTCTCTTGTGGAACCTCTAGTTTACCAAGCTTATCCAGAGAACAGTCCCTCCTGATAACAAGTCCAAAAATGTTACACGAACTCTCGCCTTTCTCCTTTTCAAACCATTCTGACTATACTTCTCCCAAGACAGATTTGTTCATTCTTTTGGCAGTCCATGATGTTTTCATTATTGCTTTGCCAACACTATCATTTAAAGGCATCAAGTACTCTTCAGTCTTATTCACTGTTCAGCTTTCAAATGCATAGGAGGCAATTAAAATATATCAGAGTTTGGGTCATGTGTTAGTCTGGGTACATTAAAAAAAGAAATCGACAGAAACTCATATGAATAAGATAGAGTTTTATATAAAGGGTACGTGCACATTAAGAAAGCATCCCAACCCAGTGCTGCCCAAGCTCATAAGTCCAACATTAACCCATATGTCCGACACCAATCTCAAAAGTCCTCCTTCATCTTACAAAACACATGGAATGATGCCGACTGCAGGAGGAAAACAGGCTCAGTAACGCGTGTAAGCATCTCAGTGCTGGCAGGGGTCTCCATACAGCTGCTCCAGTACCCAGGGCTGCATCGGGGTAGGTCCATGTGGCTTCTCCTCAGGGATGTCTTGGGAAGTGAGCCTTGCCAGCTGAAACAGGGAACTGGCTAAGGCAGCTACACCTGGTCCGACCATCAGAAAGCAAGAGACCTGAGAACTGAAAAGGCAAGGCTCACCGAGTCATTTATTGCTCTGCCTTTCAATTGAGCCCACATGTTTTTATTGGCCAGGTTGGCACAATAATCCTTGACTATCTCAGGTCAGGTGTACTTTAGTCTTAAAGTGACCTCAGTGTTTTTCGGCACTTTGAAGAGATTTACCCATTACCATGAGTCACTTGATTTCTTGACTGATGTTTGCATAGACATTAATTGTAGATCCAAGTAAAATGAAATCTGTGACAACTTAAATCGTTTCTCTCTTTATCGTGTTATTATTGGCCCCAATGTGAAGATTTTTTGTTTTCTTTATTTTGATAGGTAATCAATCCATATTGAGGGCTGTAGCTTTTGAACTTCATCAGTAAGTGCTTCACGTACTGTTCACTTTCAGTAAGCAAGGTTGTGTCATATGCATATCACATGATCGTCTTCCTTTAATCTCAAAGCCATGGTCTTCTTCAGATAGCTCAGGTTCTCACGTTATTTGCTTAGCATCCAGATTTTAAACCACACAGTACTCCCTTGTTCTGTTCAAACTACTTCCTCTGGTCTCTATATAGGCTCCACATGTGCAAAATTAAGTGTTCTAGAATTTTTATTCTTCAAAATGAATATATCAATAGTTTGTTACGATCCACATAGTCAAACGCCTTTGTAAAGTCAACAAAACACAGGTAAACATCTTTCTCGCATTCCTGGCTTGCAACCAAAATCTATCTGTTAGCAGCAATGACATCCCTCATCCCGTGTACTCTTCTGGTTCCAGTTTGAATTCCTAGCTGTTTCTTGAAGGTGTTTTATTTAACGATCTTCAGCAAAATTGTACTCATATGGGATATTGTTCAATAATTTCCACATTCTGTTGGATAATCTTTCTTTGAAATGGTCCTGCAGATAGATCTCTTTCAGTCAGTTGGCCAGGTAGCTATCCTCCACATTTCTTGGCATAGATAATGAACACTTACAGGACCGCACGCAGACATTAAAGCATCTCAATTGGTATGCCACTGATTATTGGAATCTCGTGTTTTGCCAAAGTTTTCAGTCCCAATGTTTTTTGACTATATATTACCACCTGAAATGGTTGAGCTTCAGCAATTTCTTTGGTACATTGACTCTGTCTTCCTTCCATCTTCTTTTTTATGCTTTCTGTAACCTTCAATATTTTGCTCATTGAATACTGTCATATTACAACTCATGGCTTACATTTTTTCTTCAGCTCTTTAATCTTGAGAGATGTGGGGTGTGTTTTTCTCTTTTGGTTTCTAACTTTAGGTCTTTGCATATTTAACTATAACACTTAACCTGTCTTCTTCTGCTTTTAAAATCTCCTGTTTAGCTGTTTCACTTCCTTATTTCATCCATTCACTGTACCTACTCTTATGGTTAAGAACACGTTTCAAAATCACTTCTGCTATCCATTTTGGTCTTTTATGTCTCGTCTTTTTTATGACCTTCTGCTTTCTTCACATATGTTGTCCATGATATCATCCTATAACTCCACTGGTTTCCAGTCACTAGTGTTTAACACAGCAAAATTATTCTTGAGCATCATTAGGATTATTCCTTGGCTGTACTTTGACTTTTATAGATTTGTTTAGTTTTCTTCACCTTCAACTTGAACTTCTGTAGTTGAAACTTATGATCTGTTCCACATTCAGGCCCTAGTCTTGCTCTGATAATATTGAATTTCTTTATTGTCTCTTTCCACAGATGTAGCCATTTTGATTCATGTGCCTCAATAACTATATTGTTGGAAAAGGTATTTGCAGTGAAGAAATCTTCCATTTTAATTTCCAGTCAGTTCCAACTCATTGTGACCCGTGTGTACTACAAAATGAAACATTTACCCATCCCAGCCATCCTCACAATTATTCTTAATGTTTGCGCCCTTGCTACAGCCACTGTGTAAATCCATCCCACGGAGGGCCTTCTTTGTATGACAGCTTTGTATTTCTGGGTAGATCTTCAAATGCTTTTTTGATGATGAACGTGATGTCATTCCTCTTCAAGTTTTGGTAGCCATGTGCTATGGGCCATCCCGTGGGTTCTGACCCATTACGACCTTATGCACAGAAGATGGAAACTGCCCCGCCCTGCACCTCCTCACACTCATTGCTGTGTTTGAGCTCCGTGTTGCAGCCAATGTGTCAATCAATCTATCTCACTGACAATCTTTCTCTTATCACGAACCTTCTACTTTACTAAGCATGATGTCCTTTTTCTGGGGACTGATCTCTCTTAACAACATGTACAAAGTACTTGAGATGAAGTCTCACCATTCTCATTTCCAAGAAGCATGCGAGCCGTACTTCTCCAATGACAGGTGTGTTGGTGCTTTTGGCAGTCCACGGTACTCTCACTATTCCTCACCAGCACCCTAATTTAAATGCATCAGTTCTTCTTCGGGCTTCATTGTTTACTGTCCAACTTTGACATGCATGTGGGACAAATGAAAATACAATGTCTTGGGTCAGGTACACCATTGTCTTTAAAACAACATCCTTGCTCTTCAACAATTTAAAGTGGTCTTGTGTAATAGATTTGTCCAGGGATTTCTAGACTGCTGCTTTTATGAGCATTGGCTGTGGATCCAAGCAAGATGAAATCCTTGATAACTTCACTCTTTTCTCCATGTTCAGGATGTTGTCTATTGGTCCAGTTATGAGGATTTGGGTTGTTTTTTTTTGTTTTTTTTTTACATTGCATTGTAATCCATAGCAAAGGCTGTAGTTTTTTATCTTCATCACTCAGTGTTTCAATTCCTCCTCACTTTCAGCAAGACAAGTGAGGACTTCCAGTGCTTCCTCAGCTTGTTGAAACACTGCAATTAGCATCCCGTCAATTCCTGGAGGCTTCTTTTTGGCTAATGTTTTCAGAGCAGCTTGAATTTCTTCCTTCAGTACCGTCAGTTTTTGATCATCTGCTACATCTTGAAATAGTTGAATGCCAACCATTTCTTTTTGGTACGGTGACTTTGTATTCTTCCCATTGTCTTTTGCTGCTGCTGGCCTCATTCAATATTTCTCCCCGTAGACTCGTTCAGCACTGCAACTCTAGGCTTGAGTTTTTCTTCAGTGCCTTCAGCTGGAGATATAGTGAGTGTGTGCTTCCTTCCTGGCTTTCCAACTCCACATCATTGCACTTTTCATGATAACACTTTTTTTGGGGGTCTTCTCCGGCTGTCCTTTGAAAATGTCTGTTCTTCACTTCAATATTCTTCCATTTTCTTCAGCCACTGTACAGTCTCAAGCAAGTTCCAGAGACTCTCCTGACGTCCGTTTTGATCTTTTTTTCCTTTCTTGTCTTTTTATTGATCTTTTGCTTTCTTCACCTACAGTGTTCTTGATGTCATTCCACAGCTCATCAGTTCTTTTGTCATGGTTGTTCAGTGGATGACATCCGCTCTGGAGCTGTTCTCAAACTACAGATGATGGGACATACACAAGGCCTTATTTTGGCTCTCATGGACATTCCAATTTTTTTTCTTCTACATCAACCTGAGCAATTGATAATCTGTTCTACAACTGGCCACTGGTCTCCTTTGGACCACTATTGAGCATCTCTGTTGCTTCTTCCTGCGGATGTAGTCATGTTGATTCTTTTAGAGATACATGTATATGGTCACCATTTCTGTTGTTGATAAAAGGTATTTGCAATGAAAAATAGTTGCTTTTGCAAAATTCTCTCCTATGTGCTCCAGCTTCATTTCTATTACCAACACCATGTTTTCCAACCACCGGCCCTTCTGCTCTGTCTCCAACTCTCACATTCCAATTGCCAATCATCACCAATGCATCTTGATTGCATGTTTGGTCAATTTTAGACTGAAGATGTTGGTTGCATCCTTCAATTTCTTCATCACCAATTTTAGTCGTTGGTGCATGGATTTGAATAACAGTTGTCTTATGATTCAAGCAAGATCCACACAATGTAAGTAGGGAAGCTCTGCCTCCTCAGAAATGTGTAATGTGGAATCTATTTTGAGGCACAGTGGATTAAGTAGTGGGCTACTGGCCACCTTCTTAGCCGTTCAAACCCACCATCCACTCTCAGGTAGAAAGCTGAGGCTGTCTACTTCCCATGAAGATGTACAGTCTGGAAACCATACAGAGAAGCTCTACTCTGTTCACGAGGTCACTGTGTGATATAATCCAGTGAATGACACTGGGGTTTCCAACTTGAGGGCTTCATCTTCTACAACGATCTCAGACAATGTTCTGTGATGATTCACAAGATTTTCACTGGCTAATTTTTTTCAGAAGTACATCACCAGGGCCTCTTTCTTAGTCTGTTTTAGTCTATAAAGTCTGCTGAAATCCCATGTGCCATGGGTGGCCATGTTGGCATATGAAATACAGAAGACACTGCTTGCGGCATCACCACAACACCACAGAACAACCAACTGACAAACAAGTGGCGGATATTAGAGCTTATTTATAATTTATACTCGCTCACTTTATTAGCAGCTGGCTCATTGTCCAGCAAGTTGCACATACCGTGGTTATGCTCCAGGAAGCGAGTAGGGCTTGATTTGATCTTCCAGTCTGCACCACTGCCAAGGCCATGGCAAACCACCTGAGGAGGCTGTCAGCAAAGTACAGGGTACCCAGTGAAATATGGATTTCAGATAAACAGTGAATGGGTTCTTAAATTTAGTTATGTCCCCCCCAAATGGCATACTTTGTGGAAAATGAAGTCTGAGGTTGGAGGGTGGCCCATATCCTTGAAGGAGAGCGAGGATGCTCTCCAGAAAGGTTGCATCTCTATGTCCTCTTTGAAGGAAGAATCCCACAGGGCAGGTTCCTCCCTGGGAAATCTGGAAAGTTGATGCTTGGCTCTAAAGCCTAAAAAGGAGTTTTCGATAGGTGGGAAACTGCAAATGGCATTGTAATCAGGGGATTCCCATGCTCCAAGTTGCAAAGACATGGAAGAATCAACCATGTTTGGATAACACTGAGGCAACAAACATAGAAAGGGCATAGAAAGTGTGTGTGTGTGTGTGTGTGTGTGTGTGTGTGTGTGTGTGTGTCTGAATGTAGTGGAGTAGGGCTCAGGGAGCCATATGGTCAGAGAAGTGTGTAGGGGCCAGAGTTCAGGAGTTTAAGAAATTTGATTGAACGAATTATAACCCAGTTCCTGAATTAGTCACTTTCCTTCCTTTCTTAATGGATTTTATTATAGACCTTTGAGTTTCCCTACACGTTGCTATTTGTCTCTTACATTCTTTCCGCATTTCCTAGTTTATTTATTTATCTACTATTTTCCAATTTTCTGTGGTTAGGCAAAGAGATATTGTAAGATGACGAGGACCAGCAAGACTCAGTGATCTTTTAACAAGTACTAGATGGACAAGTGCAGTCAAATGAGCTTGTCCTTGGGAGCCGCATTCTGCTCTCTGAAGCGAACATGGCAGAGCTAGTTTATTTAATTAGAAGCTGTTTTTACTGGAATCCTTCCAGGAGGCCAGTGGGTGTATTCTATGGTGGACCGGAGCTCTTGAGACGTTAGAGGTCTCACCGAGAGAAATGCAACGAAAGAGGACAGTGCACATAAACCCCTGGGCACCGTGACTTTCTCCAACAGTATCTGTTGACTGCTTCCTCTCCCTTGAGCTACTTGGGCTGTGGAGACCTTTATCCTTAAAACTAGGCAGCTATAAATTGCATTACAAGATGTAGTGAGTTCCTTTGGTGCTTTTCCCAGATTTAGAAGACACACATCTTGCCATTTCTTGATTAATTACTACATGGAAGTTACAGAGAGGCAACCTAACGAAGGGCTCGCATGTGATCCTGAAAATATTTCCAGGCTGGGAGAGAACAGATTTGGGTTCCAGGCTCTCCCACTGCAGTGATTCTTTGGGTGGCCTGGGTCAAGTTGTCTACCTTCTCTGGCCTTCAGTCTCCTCATCTTTAGGATGTTCAGATCATTACACTTCCTTTGCATGCCCCGTGTTGGAATCCTGGGACACATTGACAAGAGATTGTCGAGGGAAGGATACCCACACAAGTCCGGACTGCCAGGAAAGAGCTCCTGCCCAGCACACACTCTGAGTAGAAGAGTCTTAGACAGCTGAGACAAGTCGGGATGAAAGGAGAGCCCGTGACAAAGGTTTTCTAAATAGGGAGCTATGGATGTACCCAATGATTTGGTGGCTAGATGGACGGTTCCTGCAAGGAGGTACTTCAGACATCATTAGCTGAGGAATATTAAATGAGCTGATAAGGATAAAGTGCTCAGCACAGACCTTCTTGATTCTAAGAATACTGGAGTAGGTGGTTGAGCTCAATCTTCCTACTGAAAACAACTAAAAATACAAATATCCAAATTTTTTTCTTAAAAGCATCAAGAGATGACCTGAAAATAAGGAATTTCCAAATAAAAGGGAAAGGATAGAGAGAGCCTAAAGAAACAAATAAAAACGAAAGCTTCTTTTGATCTGAACTCATTTGCCAATTCCTCAAAATCAGAAGTTTTGTTCTGGTAGCTTAAGAGGCAAGGGAAACAGTAACCAAAGCCCAGGTCTACACACAGTGAGGAATCCCCCAGAAGGCCTTTCCTCCAATAGCCCAGAGGCTTCACCCCATGCTATGGCTGAACCAGAAGTGGCGAACCCACATTGAGTTAGAACCTGGTTCTAATGCATAGTTTCAACCCCTGGCTCCTCCAAATGTGGCCTGGGTTGTCATATTAGAAATTTCCAGGTACCACTGATAGAAGCAAACCCATATCCTCTCAGGAAGGAAGTACTTTTATTGCAGGCACCAAATTATTCCTGGAAATAATTGTTCAATGCAATTTCCTATAAATTATCAAACAGCACAAGACACCAAAGGAAATTAGGCTCCGCAAGAGAGAACTAGTAGAAACAATAGACAACTGGAACAACCACCGAGACCTCAGCTTTTGGAATGATCACACGGAATCTATAACCATAATCCTTTATATCCACAAGAGCTGTGTCAGAGGGTCAGCATTAAAAACACCCAACTTGAAGAGGTCTTCAGTGAATAGGAAACCATGAAAAAGTCAAAGCATCTTTGAGTCAGAGCCAAACAGAAACTCTAGGCATAAAGTGTTTAGCATGCTTCCTAAAGCTTATCCATTAGTGACTTTGGGAGTAGCCTGTCTCCCATCATTGAAGTGGTCTGAGCAAGGCTAGACAACTGGTTACCAGCATAGTTGAAAAGGAAAGCCTATCCCTGGCCAACCTTAAGTCTCCGTAAGGACAATAAGTCAATTGGTCAAGGCTTTGTTTCCTCCACGGCCATCTCCAGCTTGACTTCTTAAGTGGTCTTGTGAAGGCTGCCCAAGGCTGCCTGGAGGAAATGACATTAGGACTGTGTCACCAGAGAAGAGAGTTAGGTATCATCTTCAGGAACTCCAGATTAAGCAGAGGACCCATGTGGGGACACAAAAAGGTACCAGAGATCCAGGAGAGGTCTATGAACTGTAGACACCCTCATTATTTGTGTACTTCTGCATAACTTTAAACAAGACTTCTCGACTTTCAAGCTTTCTCAGACTCATAATTGTCAAAAAATAAAAGAAGAAACACTCACCTTCTTCTTTTGACTGTCTGCCTTTGCTGGTGTTGTTTATTCTCTTCTCTTGCTTTACTCAATACAACTTTTCAAATAGGAGGCTTATAACTGCTCTCCTCAGTTCACTCTCTGAGTTAGCTAGTTTATTGTGCCAACCTGGCCAATAAACACATGTGGGGTTAATTGAAGGGTGGAGAGATAAATGGCTCCGTGAGCCTCACCTTTCTAGTTCTTGGGTCTCTTGCTTTCTGATGGTCGGACCAGGTGCAGCTGCCTTAGCCAATTCCCTGCTTCAGCTGGCAAGGCTCACTTCCTGCAAGATATCCCCGAGGAGAAGCCACATGGACCTACCTCAATGCAGCCCTGGGTGCTGGAGCAGCTGTGTGGAGACCCCTGCCAGCCCTGAGATGCTTACACATTCACAGACTCAACTTTCTTCCTGCAGTCAGCATCATTGCGTGTGTTTTGTGAGATGGAGGAGGATTTTGTGGATTGGAGTGGGACATATAGGCTAATGTTGGACTTGTGGGCTTGGGCAGCACTGGGTTGGGATGTTTTCTTGATGTGCACTTAACCTTTCTATAAAATTCTCTTATGCATATGAGTTTCTGTGGATTTGTTTCTCTAAAGACTAACACCCCCTCACTCTTGGAATCCTTACCCCACCATGTCTCTGCGTGGCATGCACCTTCTTCTGATGTGGCCTTTCCTAGGCTCATGCGGTACATCCCTGCAGCTTTGGATCTGCAATCATCTCCTTCTTCTTGGGGCTTTCTCTTTGTAAGTCACAATTACCATTCACGGTGTACCTCAGCTACTCTGCATGACGCCATTTATCCCTCACTGGAATCATGCAAGTTAAGCATTCTTGTAGAACTATGTATTTGCTAGAGAAAATTTATAAAGAAAATGCCTATAAGTAAAAAGAAGCAAATTGAAGATCCATTTAATTATTACCCAGTGATAACCTCACTACTATTAATATGAGGTTCATAACTTTTCCCACTCATTATTTTTTACAATAATGAGATTCTGCTGAACATGTCCTTTGATGACCTGTTTTGATTCATTAACAAAGGGATTTCTGCCCATGCCAGTAAATATACACCTACAACATAATTCTTAAATTTTACACAATATTCCCTTGGATGACTATATGACAGCTTAATTAACAAACCTTCTATTGTTGGGCATTTGAGTTTGTTTCGATCTTCACTATTAAAATAACAAATTGTAGCTATATCTTTGTGCCCCTCCGTAATAACTTCATGTGAAAGTGATCCCTCCGCTGTCTCCTAAACAGCAAACCAAGACCAACCTCCTTGTCAGCAAGCTGATTCTGACTCACAGGGACCCTGCAGGACAGGGTAGAATTGCCCTGTAGGGTTGCGGAGGTCATACATCTTTATGGAAGCAAACCACCACATCTTTCTTCCACAGAGCAATCGACAGATACAAACTGTGATTCTTTCGGTTAGCAGCCCTGCCTTTAAGCACTAGTCAGGGCTCTTAGTTTAACCCACGTTGTTGTTATTGTTGTTGTTGCTAAGTGCTGTATAGTTGGCGCTGATTCATAGTAACCCTAAATACGACAAAAAGAAACACTACCCTAACCAAGAGTTTGGTGGTGTTGTTTTGTCATCTTGGATATTTTTACAGGCGGCATGTTATGGTTGTTTTCATTTGTTTTTCTTTGACTATAAGTAAAACAGGACACTTCAAGGATTCTTTACCATTTATTTCTCTTGTGAACTAAACTGTTAGTGTTTATTACATATGAACACACTAAAAAATATCAGTGAATAGTATCGTCAACATCAACATCATCAACATAGGTTCAGCCCCTGTATACTGAAAATAGTTTTGCTCGATTCATCATTTCCATATAATTTAAATCAATCTTATTTTATTAATTGTGGCCATGGAGAGGTTTACATTTTTGACATGCATAAACCCCTCAGCCTTGAATTCTGTGGTTTCTGGCATTAGTGGTAAGTTTAGAGGGTCCCTCTTACTCTAAGATTTTCTAAATATTATAGGAATACTGACCTGGAAGATTTTTATAATTTCCCACTGTACCCTTAATCCATCAGTAGATCTAGAATTTCTTTTCATGCAGGGAGTGGGATAGAGAGATTAGCGGTTTTCACAAAGGGCCCAGTGGTTTTTCCTACTGAACATTTTTTCGTATTTTTTCAAATGAAACAGAGCAAAGACATTTTTGAAGGAAGACCTGTGAATGGCTGCATCTCTAAGTGGAAGGAATTAATTACTGCATGTCAGAAATCAGCATGGGGCCAGAGCTATTAAACCTACTAATGGCTTGGATAGAAGGGGAGCTGCAAAGCAGGCGGCTAGCTTCTTCCTGTCCAATGGCGATTTAAGTGAGTTACTAGCTTCCCAAGACCACAGAGTGAGGAAAGCCAGACGGCTTTCCCTATTGGGAAAGGGTGCAGCCATGGTGTCAGCAGACAGAACGGGGTCTGGCTGTAATCTGTCTCCTGGCTCATTGGACTCCTTGGCCCGGGTTTTGCAGCCTAGAAGGAGGAACAGAAGGCTCGAGAAGGGCCAGAGCTTCCCACAGCAGCAGCCCCTCACGGTTGAGCCTGGAACAGCCACAACCACAGGCTTTCCAGGAACCATCTCAGCAGCCGCGTGTGCGCAGGACTTCCTTCCAGTATGGCGGTCCCTTTGGATTTGGTCAGCGGGTTTCCGGCTTATGCTTTGGGTCTCCTACATCCTTCCCGCCACTTGCTTCCTTCACAGCACAAGTGATCTGTTCCGCACACACATGGGTCTTCGTAAGACTCTCATGCCATGTTGAATGGCAGCCCCCGCATTCATTGTTTACCTTGATGGCAGTGAGTGGTTGCATGGAGGTCTTTTCTACAGGCAACCTTTAATTTATTCTGCCAGCAAGAAACATGCCACAACCGCACCATTACAGCAGGTCCCAGGTGTTTTATTTATTTTTATTTTTTAAGAGATATATTGGCTTCACATTGATTTCACATGTCATACAATTCAATACTTCAATTGCATGAGAGTTACCATCATCTCCACAATCAACTTTAGAACATTTACTTCTTTCTTGTGCTCCTTGTCATCAGCTCCCCATCTTCCCCACCTGCCCCGCGATACCCCTCAAGAAACCATCAGTTCAATCGCTGTGTCTAGAGCTCTACCCATCCTGGATTTCATCTACAGAAAAATATAGAAAACAAAATGCAGGGTCACAAAACAAAAACGACTGCACCCTACATGATAGTAAGGTTATTCACATCCCTTGGTCAGAGGGGACTCCCAGGAGGCTTAATCCATATGGGGATCCTATAAGTGGATTTGGGCCTCCCACTGTCATCCATACTGTGTTAGGCAGGGTTCTTTACAGAAAAGAAACCAGGACACTTATGATTTTAGTTAGATAGATAGATAGAATGATTTATACAGCAAGAAGGAATATAACAGCTAATCAGTCCACACAGCATTACAAAGGATTCCGCTCAACTCACTTCTGTGGAACAATTAATATGCTAGAAGTCCTTCAACTCACATGGGCTGCCAGGTCCAAGGTCAAGGAAGCAGACAGCAGAGTCCTCCCTGGGACAAGGCAAGGAGAGTCTGCCCACAGGCAGCAAGCAGAAGGGTGGGTCACTAATAGTCAGTAGCTGGGGAGATTAGGGTGGCAGGCCCGGATGGGATAACAAACACAAGCAATGCAAGGTGACGAAATGCACCAGCCTCAATCTCAAGCGATATATCCACCAGCAGCATGATGAAGCAGATCTCAAAGGAGCCTCAAGCTCAAGCGACACAATCCATGGATTAGCCTGGCCCACAGGTAGTGCAGCTCACAGGTTGAGGCAGAGAACTAGCTACAGTAGCAGCACACTACAGAGAGCAAGAGGGGGGGGGGGGGCAGGCCTTGCAGAGCCATTTATCTCTTTGCTCTCCGATCAAACTGTGATCTGATTAATCCCACATGTTCCATTGGCCAGGTTGGCACAATGAATCTATCACACATACCTTTCTGAAAACCAAGTTGTGTTAGGCCAGGTTGACTAGAGAAACAAATTCAGAGACATTCATATGTGTGTAAATGAGAACTTTATATCAAGAAGTAATGATGCATCAATAAAACATCCCAGCCCCGTCCAGATCAAGTCCATAAGTTCAATATTAGCCCATAAACCTGTTATTAGCCCATGAATTCCTCTTCAGACTCACGCAGCACATGCAATGATGTTGAATGCATGAAAATCACAGGCCAGTGGGTGGAAAGTCCTCTGGATCCAATGGTGGTAGAAGCATCTCCAGGGCTCTGGCTGCCATCAGCATGGCTCCATGTGGCTTGTCAACAGGAATGTGAATCAGAGAGAGATAGAGTGGCCCGCCTCCTCTGATGGCAGAATCAAGAGACAGGAAGTTCCCAGAATCCTCATGAGAAGGCCACGCCCACAAAGAGGGATCATCAGGCTGTGACCTGATTGACAGGCTAGACTCCACCCCTTCATTCTTTTATCAAGTTGAAATGAAATTGTGTAACTACTTCACAGGTGTTCACAAGTTAAGCTCTGAGACCATTCCCTCCTTCAAGTTTGGATTTTATCATTCACAATCCTTGAATCTCACAGGCTGGTGTGCTTCTTCCATGTGGGCCCAGTCAATGCCTCACTGAGATGGCTACTTGTTCTAAGACAAGTCTTCCAGATCCCAGATACTATTCTTTCTAGTAGCTGGGCACCATCGAGTTTCTTTGCCACATTTTTCCATGAAGAGTGATCTCTTCATGAGGGTGATCATCAAGCAGGACCACATCACAAAAACTATTTGTTCTCACATTGGGGATAGAAATAAGCGTGAGCCCAAAATCCATTCATATATCTATGGTTTATATATGTCTCTGATTCACTTTAGACACATCATTATTTTATATTAGAAAATAATATCAATCATCCTCCTGGGGCATAATGTAATTCTATTGATGGTGTCATTAATTTAGCCAGTGGTGTATGTGTTAGACTAGAGAAACAAATCCATGGACACACATATGTGTATAAGAAAGAGATTTCTATACAAGAGCAATTGAACATGAGAAAATATCTCAGCCCAGTCCAGATCAAGTCCATAAGTCTGATATTAGACCATATGTCCAATACCAATCTATAAAGTCTGCTTCAGACTCATGAAACACATGCAATGATGCCAAATGCAGGACAATCACAGGCCAGTGGGGAGAAAGTCCTAGGATCCAGTGGCATTGGAAACATCTCAGTGCTGGCAGGGAGCTCTGCATTGGGGTGGGGGTGTCTATGTGTCTTGTCAGCTGCTATGTCTCCCAGGGAGTGTCAGAGAGAGAAGTGTCTCCCGCCTCCAAGGAGGAAGCACCAGATTTCCCAGAATTCTCAGGAGAAGGCCATGCCCACACAGAGGTCTCATTGGTTATCTCCAGATTGACAGGCTAGACTCCACCCCTACACACTTAATCCTCAAATTGACACCAGATTAGGTGACTACCACAGTGTAGAATTTAAAACACTATTGAGTAAAGGACATTTTTCATGTGTAGGTCTGCTACAAACCGCAGTACATGAATTGTTGACTTAAACTTTTAAGTTTAACACTATTTATTTAAACCATGGCCCCTAGGTGTTTTGAAGGCAGCACTGAAATACCATTGCCAGCAGTCATTGAGTCGGTTCCAATCCATGGGCCTGTGTGTGTACCAGAGTAGAACTGTGCTTTGCGGGCTTTGAATGCTGATTTGTTTTTGCAACATATATCACCCTGGTTTTAAGGCAACCCTCTGAGCGATCCTGAAAGGTAGGTGAGGAAGATAGTGAGGACCAAGCCCAGGTCTGAAAAGCCATTTGTCAGAGGCACCGTGAGTCTGGAGCAGATCTGGAACGATGCACCATGGGGCTGGACCCAGCTTCAGAGCTCTGTCTGCCACCCTTTATGGTCCCTTCTCTACTTAATATGGTGGTCCTTGGGAGTCCTGTGATTCAACAAAACTCTGCAGATAATTTCTCTGTCACAGCCCATTGCTAGGTTTTCAGGGTAGCAAGACACTGGGTCACACACAGTCTTTCAGCACATTCACTCGAGGAGTGACTTTTGTGTGCACCGAATACAGAGATGGACAAAGAAAGAATGGCACCCTCCAGCAACCTGGTGTTTTGGGGGCGACAAGTGAGAGTGAGTGGGCCTATCAAGCCAGAGGAGTTCTGGGGTCTTTAAAAACATCTGTCGCCTGCCCTGCCTGGTGCCCATTCCCCACTCCCAGTGTGACGTTGTGGCTGGTGGGTGTCATCAAGCCTACTTTGACTCGTGGCAACCATATGACAGACTAGACCACCCCACCGGGGTTCCTGGGTTCTAATCTTGACAGGACCAGAGCACCATGTCTATCTCTCTTGGAACAATGGGTGAGTTCAAACCACCAATCTTTTAGTTAGCAGCTAAGTACTTCACTGCTGTGCTACCAAAGCTCCATCCCAGTACAAGCAACCCAGTTTTCCCCTCCCCTTGACTTAGTTTAAGGAGGCCTGGGGAGGTGTAGTGGTTAAGTGCCCCACTTTGAACTAAAAGATTAGTGGGTCAAACCCACCAGCCACTCTGTGGGTGAAGATGTGGCAGTCCCCTTCCACCTTGGTTACCCTAAGGGCATTTCTACTCTGCCGTCCTTGAGGGTGTCTGAATTGGAATCCAGTTGGCAGTGATGGCTAACATCACTGTGTTTCTGGCCATGTTCTTGGCTCTGATGCCATCACGGTCATTAAGACAACCTCCCTGCCCTCAAGGACCTCACAACTTGGAGACAAGCACATAGACTGTCCGAATTCATGCTAATAATCAGAAGTAGTGGGTGCTTTGGGGTGTGGCTTAAAGCACCTAGTTTGGGAAGGTGAGGAAGATGCCCCAGGGCCCCTGAGGCCTGAGCTGATTCTGAAGCCTGGGAGGGGTGTATCTGGGGGATGAACAGGGGTGGGGTAGGGCCGATGGGTTGTGGGTACAGAGAATGCTCCAAGAAGAGGAAACAGCAAGGGAAAAGGTTGGAGGGAGACGGGGGGCCATTGTAAATTCAGGTCACAGTTCCTTCAACTGGAGCAGAATCCTGGGCAGTGGGGCCAGGCACAATCAGGACTTCACTGTGCCACCTGTGAGTTCATCGACTATAGTTGGAAGTACTCAGTGGGCACCGAGGAGTCCAGCTGGGGGTCAGTGACAGAAACGTCAGCTGGGAGGGTTGGAGCAGGGTGTGGCCTCCTGGAAAGTCACCCTGGGAAGCCTGGGACAGCCCCCTGCTGCCGCTCCTGTTGAAGTGGGGACCCCGAGTAGGCGAGGCAGAGAGACAGAGCAGAAGCTCTACGGATTGGCTACCAAGTGGAGGACATGTCCCACTCAAAGAGGCAACAGTGGAAATCAAAGCGAAATAAGGCAGGCTTGGATGGTGGTGCCGCAGGGGGCTTCTGACAAGCTCTGGGAAACGCGGGCAGCTTGGTCCATTGGGAGGAGGGAGCTGAGAAGGATGCCCAGCCTGTTTGGAACCTAGGGCATGTGACAAACCCAAACAGACACACTGACTCATTCTGACTCATGGCGACATTAGGGCAACATAGAACGCCCCCCCACCCCCCCGTGGGTTCTGAGGCTGTAAATCTTTACAGGAGCAGAAAGCTTCATCTTTGTCCCAGGGAGCAGCTGGTGGCTTTGAATTGCTGGCTCTGTGGTTGGCAGCCCAACTTGTAACACATTACACCATCAGGGCCATAGGATAGCTCAACCAAAGGACCAAACCATGGTCATCATGTCCATTTCAACTCATAGCGACCCGATATTGAGTTTCTGAGACTTTCTCCCAAGCAGGGCTTGGTGGATTTGAACCACCAACCTTGAAGTTTTCAGCCCAACACTTATCCCATAGCACCACTAGGGATCTTCGCAATAGCCAATGACTAGGTTTTCCCAGTCTTTGAGTTAGGACAGCCCAGACAAGTAAATCAACGACGGAATTTCTCCCTTATAGAACTGCCTCATAGGGTTTTCAAGGCTATCGTCCTTACAGGAGCAAAATCCCACATCTTGCTCTCACAGAGCAGTTGGTGGGTTCAAACCACTGACCTTATAGTTAGCAGTCAGGCACTTAAGCAATACACCACCAGGGCTCCTTCCTATTGCGTGTTAGGGCATCAGAAACAAGGAGGCTGGAATGCTGGAAACCAGAGGGATATGGCTGCAATCTGAGCATTCTTAGGACAGCATCTCAGAACTTGCAGCAGCAGCAGCAGCAGAATTCTAAGAAGAGATGGGCTCGGGCCCCAGCTGTGTTTCACAGACCCCTCACTGTTGTGTACTATAACAAGTCTACGCCATTGCTTCGTGTCTGACCCTGCGTAGAGGCTCACTGGAGACCTAGACCGTCTGCAGAGGGAGGGTTGTTGTGATGGATGAGAACAGCGAGGTCGGAGGGACCCCCGTTGTGGGAGGTAGAACTGTGGTTCAAAACTCTATGTTTTTTCTCTTTACTATGACCTGCGCCTTATCTTCTGTGCACTACCATGCTGCGGATTCCCGGGCTTTCAAGCGTGTAGAAATGTGTGACTCCACACAAAGGTGCCTGTCACACAGTGCCATGTGAAAAAGACACGCCATGAAGCACAGTTGCCAGGGGAGGCCTTTCACTTTTTTCAGGGAAATATGTCAATACGTGCCCTCTACATGACCGTAGGAGAATGTCTGTACAAACCAACACCAGGATGGCATCAGGGGCTGTGGAACGTCCATTCCTTTTACAGAATATGTGCTTATTTTCATTTTATAATCCTCTCAAAATTAAGACAAACGGATTCTTTGAAAAAGAGGGATGTTCAGGGGTGGGTGGTGGAGAGAGTTCACAGCTAGTCGTGATAGTTTTTTCCCCAGAAGAAACCCTATCCAGGAGGCCAGGGTGATCTCAAAAAACGAAATCATGATCAACAACTGGGAACCACGCTCGTATTGTATTGTGTACATCAAAGTGTCTGCATGGGGTCTCGCTAGTCACTTGGTTTTGAAGGCTCTGGAGAAAGTATCCTGAGATGGGTACACACCAGCTTCCCAAGGATCCAGAAGAAGACAGACGGCTGCTGTTGTCAATGCCAAGCACTTCGAGGTCTTTCTGGAGCAAGCGAAGGAGGTGGTCTTTGAGTGTGGCCTGCACGACGACGAATTGAGCTTGAAGAATGTAGGCTGTAAGCTGTCCTAATAGCGTGTGATGAACAAAGGCCCAGAAGTGAGGCTGTACACAATGGAAGGAAAATAAAAAAATCAATGATAGTTTTGTCCTATTTGGTCAGATAGAGCTTGTGCCCCCACTCCCTTTTGCTTGTTCATTTCTTAACTGTCTATGAGAGGTTAAAGCAATCTGAATGAAGTTAGTTAAATTGACTTTTATTATTGAATTATAATCATTTGTGCAATTATGAAACCAGGTGTTCCTGATTGAGATCAATTATTCCTTCACCTGATCACTATCGAGCTAATAGGGACTTAGAATTGCGGCTCAAGCACACTCCCAGCCAGGCTGAAGCCTCCTTGAAAGGCATTTATTAAGCCAAAGAGTGTGGGGGGGGATCCAGGGGAGACGAGGGCAGAGATGAAAATCCTCCAGGAAAAGGCCCTAGCAAAGCTGATTTGATCATTAAGTAGCCTTAATGGGTGACTGGCTGTTGACAAGGAATCTTTGAGGTGTTCCTACAGGAGCTTTGATGGGGGCACGGTGGGGGGTGGGCATGAGGTGGGCTGGGAAATGAGCCCGAGGGGCAATGTCTGTGTAGAGCGGTGGTTCTCCATCTTCCTCATGCCGCTACTCTGGAATACAGTTCCTCATGTGGTGGCGAGCCCCCCAACCATACAATTATTTTCGTTGCTACTTCATCACTGCCCTTTTGCTGCTGTTAGGAATCGGGCAACCCCTGTGAAAGGGGGTTCGACCCCTAAAGGGGTCGTGACCCACAGGTTGAGAACCACTGGTGTAGAGACTAGGGTGAGAGCCGTTTTCTGCTGTGCTCTTCTGCTGGGGCGGAGTTGCCCCTCTCTGTTTCCTGACGTTTCCAGCCTGAGCCCGGAGAGGAAGGAAGAGCTGTGTGCGCGGAGCGGACACGCAGGTGCAGCATCTCCTCTGGGAGAGGCAGGCTTTGGATTCCTGCAGCTCTCCGCGCCCTCAGGCTCCGCTTCTACACTGGAGCCCCGGTGGTAGTGGTTACCCACTCGGCTGTCATCTGCAGGGTTGGGAGTTCAAAAGCCACCAGCAGCTCCAGGGGAGAAAGACTGGGCTTTCTACTCCCATAAACAGTTACGGTCTCAGACACCAGAGGGGGTCGCTATGAGTCGCCACTGACCACAGGGCAGCGAGATGTCTCTCTGTAGGTGGAGCAGGAGCTCTCAGTGCCATGTTAAAGGTGGCAATTCTGAAGCTGGCAGCGGCCAATAAACTGGCCTCCAGTCACGGAAACCCAACTCAAACAAGTTGACACACATTAAAAGAGAGAAATTGGTTGCCCACAGGACTGTGAAAACCATAGGCATGTGCTTCCAGGCATGGCTGGACTTCGGGCCCACTGACCTGAAGACCCAGGAGGACCCTCTGTCTTTGCCAGTTCTTCTCTCCTCTGTGAGGGCTCCATTTGCAGACTGGTTCTCTTCTCAGAGAGGCAAGACGGCCGCCAGCTCCTCAGCTACCACTGTGGACGTTCTACTTCCTGTCCCATTAAAAAAAAGAAAAGAAAAGGTTGCCTCTCATTGGAATAATATAAGCCACACACCTGAGGGGATGAAATTGCACAGACTAAGACTAAAATCCAAACCAAATTTGCTGTCTTTGCGTCTGGCTTCTAATGACCCTGTAGGAATAAATATAACTGCCCTATCAGATTTCCACAAATCCGATGGAAGCAGACCGTCAACATCTTTCACCCTCAGAGTGGCTGGTGGGTTTGAACTGCCAAACTTTCAGTTACCAGGCTTCACCACTATGTCACCTGGGCTCCTTAGAAACATACTCTGGTTCAATGACTCTTGGTTAAATGAACACCTGAGCAAAGTTTGTTTCTCCGACTCCCACCATGACTACTTCAATCTTCATTTGACCTCAGATGACCGGGTTGATAATCCAGAAATCCATGCATCCTTTCTTCTTCCCCTGAGCTATGGAAAGATGCAACAAGATCAAGGTTAGCCCAAATGCTGCTGGTCCTGCATTCTCGAAGCCCTTCCTAGCAACTCACCTGGGATCTCCAGTGGCCAGGTCTTTTCAGCAGGAAGGAAGGCCAGACCTGTGACCAACAACACCTTTGGCCTTGATCCCCTTCTCTACAGCATTAGTGGTGCAAGTCATCAATTCTAACCAAAAGATTGACAGTTCAAACCTACCCAGATGCACTTGGCAATCTGCTTCCGAACGGTCAAAGTCATGAAGAGTCCATCGGTCAAGTTCCTGAGGTCACCATGGGTCAGAACCGACTGGGTAACAACTAGTTTGGTGCTGATTGCTGCTCTGCTGATTTCTGAACTCCTCCCCTAAAAAAAACAAACACCAGTGCCATCAACTCTGACCCCAAGAGGCCCTTCCGGGCAGAATCAAACTGCCCCAGAGGGTCTTCAAGGCGGCCTGCCATCTTTGCAAGAGCCAACGGCCACAACTTCGTCCTGCAGAGCTAACTCCTTAAAACTGGCAGGGCAACTGGTCTATTTTCCAGTGGAAAGTGAAGGTTGTTCATGCCCTGAGAACTTCGTGATATTCCTAAGAGTAAATGGAGCGCTTCTGCCCCCTTTCCACTTAGATATCGCCCAAGCTGCATTAGCAAAAGCTGCGCTCATTTCATGCCTGAGTCACTGACTCAGGCTGCAGGTCTGGAGATCCAAGGGTGCCCCAGGTCACAGGAAATGCCAAGAGTCTGCATCCCACTAGATACACTGACTGAAAGGACTTCACCCCGACCATTGCATCTGTTGGAGTGGCTTGTTGTCAGACCAGCCTGCCTAAACTTCAACTCCCCTTGACGCCCTTTTTGTTGTTGTTGCGTTGATTTATTCTTCGAATGGGTTGATGTTAGGACTCTTTCTCTCTCCAGTAAGATGGAAAGCCTCTTAAACGAAAATAGTCAAATGAAACTGAGGTTTGAGGACTCGATTTTGTGGAATGTGTGAGCTTTCGATGCCGTTGGGAACTGGTTTGCCGGAGTCTATCCGCGGGGGCATTTTGAAAGGAGGAAGGGGTGCTTTGGGAAGATGTATAAGCGCCGAAGAGCAAGGGTGGCGTAGAAAAGGGTCTGCCCCTTCTGCAGCTGGAGGAGATTGATTGTGGGGCGGGGAAGGGCCGGCTAAATGTTGAGGCCCCATGCCCTGGAAAGGCAGGAAGACTCTGCCGAGGGACCCCGAGAGGGACTGGGATGGAGCCGCTGACCTCCTCTCCCTGCACCAGAGGCAGAGGGAGACTTTACCCTTTCACGCTGGAGCCATGTATCCTGAGCAGTAGAATTGGGTTGGAGGGAGGACTGGAAGAGGAGTTAGGGGTGATAGTGCAAACACCCCGAGAAGCTGAAGCTGCTGCCACAGGGGGGCTGCAGAGACCCTTGGCGGATCCCATTCCAAGCCTGCTGCTGATTCTGACCCCATGCTTCGATTCTGAGCCACAGTGGCCCCCGGTGCTCCTGGCGGGGAGGGGCTTCTCCATAGGGGCTTCCTCTGCTTCATGGTGCCACCAGGCGGGTTCAACAGCCCCTCTTCGGTTAAGAGTCGAGCACATGCGCTTGCCTTGTGGAGGACCTTCTGCCAACCCAGGAGGGGGACAACGCTGGCCCTTCCCAATAGCCCTGCACGGCGTGTGTTTGTGTCCTCGACGCCCATGCTCAGGAAATCACAGGACTTGCTCAAGAGCACGTGGCCAGGGAGCGCCAGGGCACGCAGGTCTACCTGGCGCTGGGCAGCTTTCACTTCTTCTCCAGACTCAGCCGTTGCAGCGATGACCCCTGTTCCTGCAAGTCCCTTCCTTGCCCACCTTCTGGCCTCCTCTAACCTGCTCGTGGAGGCCACTCTCCTCCGTGAAGCCACCACTAGATGGAGGGCCTCTAGCAAAACACCGCGATTTGTACCAAGCATTGTGGTTTCAAAGGGCCATCTCGCATCATCTGCGCACGAACCCTGCTGCTTAGGGTAGGCAAGGAGCACCTGCCCCATTTCAGGGGTGAAGATCCCGGAGCTCAAAGGGGCTGGGGGATTTTCCCAGGATCCTTGCCCTTGAGCCAGGAGTTGGCGGAGGTGGGGTGGGGTGGTGTGTCTCCTGGCTGTCAGTCTTTCCCCTTTCCCTCTGCCTATCAAATACTTGAGCTCTTGCTAACTCCCAGCTGTTCAAGTCCCAGCCAGGGAGAACTGTTATCAAGATAATAATGCTCATTTACAGGAATGTGATATACATCTTGTGTAGGTGGTCAGTAGATGTACACATTTTATTCCCCTTACGCTTTAATTGCAAATCACGTGGGTAAATCCTTGGCCTAGCATGTGCTTCTGCCCCGTGGACTTAACAAAGTGAGACTTTTCCAGTGGCTGGAAAATACCGAGAGATGAAATTATGCTGATTTTCATGACCAACTTAATGGAAACACAGGGCCCCTGGTCAGGATGGTTGTGCAGTATGCCAAGACCCAGGGAGCCTGATTCACGGGCCATCCCGGTGACAGGGGACAAATTACTTCTTTCTCTGGGTCCCAGCCACTAGCTCTGTGAACTGAGGGGGTGGGAGCGCAGAATCCCTAACCGTCTGGCTGGCTGGAGACTTGGTGGCCACTTCAGACCTCACAACGACATGCTGTTCCCAAGAGTAGTCCTCTCCCAGCCTGCTGCCTTGCTCTGTCTCTCCAGGGGAGCCCATTGTGGCCCAGGACTCCTGGATGCCTGCCTTTGTTGGCCTTCTGCAGCCAGGAGGGAGGCTGCTTGGCCAAACTGCAGCTCTTCCAGCCCAGAGCAAAGCCATCTCCTTGACATCGTTTTTTTTTTGGCACTGATTTATTTGATGTTAGAACTCTTTCTATTTCTATGAGGATGCCAAGTCTTTTAAAGGAAAACATTCCCACGAAACTGAGGTTTGAAGACTAGAGTTTGTGTAACTAGTGAGCTCTCATTGTCGTTTGGAACTCCTTTGCCTGGGCATATAGGCCAGCGGGTACTTGGCAGGGTGGGGACCAGTTGGCAGCACCGGTTCTGCTTCTGGGGTCCCTCAGCCCACCTATTCCAAGAACCTCACTAGAGGAGCCACGCTCCTGCGACTGACATGCAGGGTGAGGGCCGCTGTGTCCACCCGCCAACAGCAGCGCTGCCCGGAACCTGCTGGGCTTGGCCGAATAAACTGACCCGCTCACTGCCTTTCTCTTCCCCCACTTTCCCTCGTCTTCTGCTTTTTTCCATGGCAAGGTCTAACCTTTTCTTAATTTTAAAACTGGGCGCTTTCAACTTAGCTTGTATTTCTCATAAATAATCTTCATCCCCCTTGTGGCCTTGTCTGGCCACAAGAAGAGCTGGCAGCTGTTGACTTCAGTCCTAGTGTAGGCTCCCAACCTCTGTTGGCTCACTGAATGCCTCAAGTCTATGAAGCAGACAGTATTGTCATCTTCATTTTATGAATGAGAGAATGCTGGGAAAGTGAGGTTAGGGAATCTATTCAAGACCACACCGCCACGGAGTGATAGAGCCAGGCTTTGAACCTGGGGTATGGCCCAGAATGTACACACATCCCCTCGACACGGGATGCATCCATTTCTTATTGGTGCTATAACAGTTTGCCACCCAGAGGGCAGCTAAAACCACGCACATTTACGACCTCACAATTTGAGGAGTCTGAAGGTGTCGGCCAGACTGCATTCTTTCTGGAGGTTCCAGGGGAGAATCCGGTCCTTGCCTCTTCTGCCAGCTTCTGGAAGCTGCCTGCATTCCTTGGCTCGTGGCCTCCTTCCAGCCGTGGAGTCATTGTTTCCATCCTCACGTCTCCTTCTCGGACGCTGACTCTTCCGCCTCCCTCTTCCAAAGACACTGGATCCACACAGATAATCCACGAGAATCTCCTCGTCTCCAGGTCCTTCATGTAGTCCTCTTCCCAACGTCCCCTTGGCCACATTTTGGGAATTGGTCTTCTGAGGGTTTCCAAATAACACCTGTGTCGTTTCTTCTTTCTGACTTTCTCCTCTCGCCCAGCATAAGGAACTCCAACTGATGGGCCTTCATCTCTTTAGCCCTCTCACTTATTCTCAGAAAAAGGCTGATGGGACCAGTCGTGTGTGATTTCTCTGCCAGTTTGTGGTCAGAATCCTTCAACACACTGCACGTGGAAGGCAGAGGAACCCGGGGAGCATTGAGAGGTGACACTGGAAAGAATAACTCTCCAGTGGAGAGGGCTGTGGCCAGAGTGCTTCCTAGCTGGCCCTTGGGGCCCTGAGCGTGAGGAGGTGGATTAGAGCATCCATTGACAGACCTGGCGGGCCTGTGGCCCAACGATGGCCCATGATGGGTTTTCTTCATCCCACAATGAAACGGAGCAAAGCAAAGATAAGCAGTGGGTTTTAAAATTAAAGCTAATCCATGCAATTTGATGTTTTGCTCTTTCTTCTGATATAATGTCCTTCTTCTATTGTATGCCTTAAAATGCCCTTCCTTGTATACAATGATTGTGGTCAGCGATGCTGGCTGTTCCTAAGTGGCTTTCCTTTTCAGTCATGTGGGACGATTAATCCTCTCCACTTCAGTTTACACGAGGTGTGACCCAAAGCCCGGTTTTCACCAATGAAACCCAAACAGAAAGAATGTGTCGCTTCTAGGCAGAATTTTGGAGAATTAATGGGTAATCCACTGTGATCCCCCTTGCCTGCCTTTGACAAAGAAACACGTGCCAAGACGCAGCCTCAGCCAGCCCCACCCCAGGTCCACAACTCTGACAGCCCCACTAGGTACATGAGAGAAATAACCGTTCACTGTAGGGAGCCATCAGATGCCTGGGGAGATATTTGTTCCTACAGCACTAGCTGACCAATAGAGTAGCTGGTGTTTTGCATGTCTTTATTTAGCAAGATGAAATATTGGCAAACTTCTGTTGGCTTTTTTTTTTTTTTTTTGGACATTTAAATGCCCCAGGAAATTACACTGCTGTGGATACTCTGAGTGTGTGTGTG
>NW_022111310.1:3890830-3907643 GCF_000313985.2 Echinops telfairi | reverse complement strand
GTGTGTGTGTGTGTGTGTGTGTGTGTGTGTGTGTGTGTGTGTGTGTTTCGGGGAAGGGCAGGCATAGGGTATGCAATTTGACAAGAACAAGTCTCTGACCTCCGTCTGGGGCTCCTCAGCCATAAGTCAGCCAGAAAACACCAGTTCTTCCTACGTGACAGGAAATGCCCAAGTCAAGTGGGCTTCTGCCCAGGATGCTGGCCTAAAGAAGGGTTGAATAGTGGGGAAAGAAAGAGGTGAACATAGCTGGGCAGGTTCTCGGCTAGATTGTGAGGACCCACAGGACAGACACAGCCCCTGTTCTGCTCTAGTTGCAGGTACTCCATGGCTTTCCATTCGGAGGGGGCGAGGCACGGTCTGCACCTGGGAGGGCCAATAGAAGCAAACAGATAAGTTAAGCCATGAAGCTACCCAAGAGCACCATGTGGGGATGGCGTGGGGTGGAGGGTGAGAAGAGCAGGAGGGCTTCCTTTCGTCCCGGGGTCTCCCACAAGCCCTCTTGGGTGGGTGATGGACATCTGGGTAAGTTGCCTCTGCAACTTACCTGGGGAGGTATTCCTGGGGAGGGCATTCCAGGAACCACACTCAGAAAGGGGTGTGATCTGCTCATGAGGCTGGAGCGTGGGGCTGGGAAGGAGAGAGGCAGGACACAGTTTGGAGGGGCCTTCAAACACTGTCCTCAGGCTGGCCGCCTCGCACCATCTCATGGCTTCAAGCCCGGTCCAAGACGCCCAACCTGGGCTATTGCAGTAGCCTGGCGATAGGTCTACAGCTGAGCCTACATGCTACTCTACTCCGGATGCAGCCGTCAGACAGCCTTCAAAACACAAGAGGAAGCCACTCTCCACCGCACACCCGCCGTGGCTTCCCATCTCGGGAGGCACCCAAGGTCCGTGGCATGGCCTTCAAGGCCAGTGTGCTCTGGGTGGGACCTCACCATCTATCTGACCTCACTGCTGCTTCTCTTCCTCCCCCGCACTCAGCCTCGACCCCACAACCCTTCCCGGTGGCTCTGAACCAGGAAGGCTTCCCATCAGAGGTTTGGTGCTTGCGTTTCCACTCTCTGGAATCCTCTCCATTATTTATTTCCAGGGACATCCTCCCGCCCTACACCCAGATTGTTCCTCTATAGTCACCATGACAGAATGGGTATCTTCAGACACCCCTTTCAGCAATTCTTTCTCCTCACCTGGGCGTTTGTCTCCATGTTCCAGGTCACCACGTGACCTACCATACACTTCATTGTTTGGGACCAGAGGTCGGCAAACTTTTCTTTTTTTTTTCATAAAGGGCCAGATGGTAAATATTTTAGGCTTTGCAGGCCATACGGTCTCTGTCACAACCACTCAACTCTGCTGGTGTAGTGTGAACGCCGCTATAGACGGTACGTAAATAAATGAGCGAGCATGGCAGCCTGCCAATAAAACTTTATTTACAAACACAGAGGGCAGGCTGGATTTGACCCTTGGATTCGGCATTTGTTATCTTCATCCCTTAATCAAATGCAAACTCCAGGAGATCGAGGACTTTGTCTTTTTCTGTCCCCTACTCCCTGCAGCAAGTACAGCAGTGCCCAGCACGTGGTAGGCAATCCTTTTATATTTATTGAACTCAGGGATTGACCGATAGATCACAAAGTTCTGGGGAGAATTCGATTCTAGTGACCTGATTAAGACATTTGGACTTTCTTCTTTATAAAAAAAAAGAGAAGAAAGTTTGAAATGAGCCTTTGCCAGTTTTCATAATGTTGGTGGCTTGCGATTGACAGCTCTTATCTGCTGTCTGCGATGCTCAGAGTGGAGACATTTTGAACAAATGACAGCCGCTTGCTCAGCTCGCTGTTTACTCTCATACAAGCTCTGTGTCACGCACATCGCACGTTGACTTGGATGTGTGATGCATCAGGCTCCTGCCGACAAAAACACATCGCAATCAGAGTCACGTCTGCAGGGATACTGCTCCAGATGCTTCTTGGAGCTAAGGGGCCTGCTGCAGGTGCAGGTCCAAGGGCCCACTAAAAGCAGAGAGGCCAGGGCTTGAGTGAGGACGAGCTGTGATGAGGAGCATCAGCCCAAGCTTGGAGTCCGGAAACCAGTGGAGCCAGAGATCAGCATGACCATCACCTTGTGGGGCAGGGCTGGTGGGGAGCAGGAGGGACTCCTGATTCTGAAAGACAGGCCCAGCTACAGTCGCCTAGATTCAACACTGGAGACTTTATACCAACTGGGCAGTAGGAAACCACTGAAGGTTTCTGAGGAGTCCGTGGTGACGGTGGTGGAAATTCGTCTGCAAAGGTTGGCAACGAAAGTGGGCACACAGACGTGAATGAATGGTGGAGAGTGAAGAGTAGACGCAAGATCAGAGCTGGATCCAGAAGGCACTGGGGCATTAGAAGTAGAGGGAGTGACATAATCATCCCGCTTTCTGCCTGAAAGGTGGTGGGGGTGGGGGAGGCACGGAAACCGCAGGAGAGATTTGAGACTTGAGAGGGAGGAGACTGGCACAGGAAGCCTCCCTGTCCACCTCCACAGTGAGGGCCAGCAAGTCTGCATGGCGTGTCTCTTTGCTAACCCTCACAGTCAGTTCCGGTACTCCTTCCCCAAGAAGCCTTCTGATTCCTCTCCTTGGGAGACATGTTTCCAACTTGGAGCTCCTGGGATCTTTGACAGGTTCCTGTCTAATTGCAAGGAAACAGACAGCTGAGTCTTGGAAGAATATAGGCAGAATGCTCCTTCGAGGCAAAAATAATGAGACTTCATCTCACATACTTTAGACCTGTTGTCAGGAGAGACCGGTTCTTGGAGGAGGACGTCAGGCTTGGTAAAGGAAGGAGGCAGTGAAAGAGAGGAAGACCCTCAATGAGCTGGAGTGACCCACTGGCTGTGCTGGGGGTCTCAAGCTTGCGTATTCTCTTGCGCACAGTCACTAAGTGTCAGAACCCATTCGATGGCACCTAACATCATCAACAATTGCCATGGTCACATTTTACCTCAGCACCAGCCTTTACCACTCAGAATCAGCTGTACCACTAGCTAGCTCTGTGGCCTTGGGCACGGCCTCTGTTTCCTCATTGATCAAATAAAACTCAAAAAGCCTCACTGTCATAGAGTCAAGTCTGACTTGTGGCTTCTATATCGGACAGGGTGACTTTCTGAGACTGTGACACTTTACGAGAAAGCCTCATCTTTCACCCTCAGAGCAGCTGGTGGTTTCAAACTGCTGACCTTGTGGTGAGCAGCCCGGTGTGTAACCACTACACCCCCTTTGCTCCTTCATCCATAAAATCAAGGTAATCATACCATTGTAAGATCACTGTAAGGGACCATCTAGCTCAGAAGCAACAAACCCATGCGGAAGAAGCACACCCGCCTGTGGGATCACGAGGTGTCGAAGGGATCAGGTATCAGGTGTCATCAGAACAAAAAATCTTACCATAGTGAATGAGGGGGGGAGTGTGGAGTGGAGACCCAAAGCCCATTTGTAGGCCACTGGACATCCCCTTGCAGAAGGGTCTCGGGGAGGAGACGAGCCAGTCAGGGTGCAATGTAGCAACGATGAAACAAACAAATTTCTTCTAGTTCCTAAATGCTTCCCCCACACACATACCCCACGCCCACTATCATGATCCGAATTCTGCCTTGCAAGTCTGGCTAGACCAGAGGATGTACGCTGGTACAGATAGGAACTGGAAACACAGGGAATCCAGGGCAGATGATCCCTTCAGGACCAGTGGTGAGAGTGGAGATATTGGGAGGGTGGAGGGAGGAAGGGTTGGAAAGGGGGAACCGATTACAAGGATCTACATGTGACCTCCTCCTTGGGGGACAGACAACAGAAAAGTGGGTGAAGGGAGACGTCGGACAGGGCAAGACATGACAAAATAATAATTTATAAATTATCAAGGGTTCATGAGGGAGTGGGGAGCGGGAGGGACGGGAAAATGAGCTGATGCCGGGGGCTTGGGTGGAGAGCAGATGTTTTAAGATTGATGAGGGCAATGAATGTACAAATGTGCTTTACACAATTATGTATGTATGGATTGTGATAAGAGTTGTATGAGCCCTAATAAAACGACTAAAAAAAAGATCACTGTCAGGGTTGAAACGGTTCATAGATGTGACCTGCTTAGAACAGTGCCTGAAGTATGGTGAGCGGTATGTCATCAATGGCTGTTATTATTAATTTAAATCATTGCTGTCCGTCAAGGGTAAGGCTGTGTTTTCTTATCTTTCTTGTCTCCCCCAGGAAGCAGCAAAATGCGTTCACATAGGATGTGCTTAATCAATGCCTGTGGAATTTATGAATGAATGATTGGATGAATAGATACCATCTTAAGAATTGATCGTCCCTCTAGAGTTGCAAGCTGAGCAGTGTTTTCAAAACTGAGGACTGTGCCTTGACTTCCTCACCCGCAAAACAAAGTTGTTTTTGTTGCTGCTGCTAGCAGGTGCCTTCAAATCAGTTCCAGCTCACAGTGCCCGCTGTACAAAGAAGGAAAGCCTGCCCTGGCCTGTGCCACCCCACCATGGTTGTGCGTGAGCCCGCTGTGGCAGCCCCTGGGTTAATCCGTCTCGCTACGGGTCTTCCTCATGCTCTCTGACCTTCTACTGTACCACGCAGAACAGGGAGGTTGGATTAAATGATTCTGAAAGTCTTATCTAGCCCTGGAGTTCTATTCTTGGGATCACTAGACTCTCAAGAGTCTTGTTTTTTGGGTGACTACACCATTTAGGAATTTCCTAGAAAAAAATGAGTGGAAGAATTTTTTTAATTGAAAAAATATTTCCAAAGGACGTTTAGTACTAGGACACAGAGAAAGATCTTATCGAGCACGGGGGAGCTAGTGTTCAAGGAGGACCCTCTCTGTTCTCTCTGTAATTAGAACTGACACATCCAGTCAGAGCGGGAATTCTGTCAGAAGTCTGCCCAGCAGCCACATTTACCCAAAGACGCCAGGCACTTAAAACATGAATCAAATCAGTGTCGATCGTTCCCAAGAAAAGAAGCTTCTGTGAATCGAACCCCAGCCCCCTGGAGACCTGGAGACCCACCGCCCCTGTGGAATCTGGTCTGGCACGTCAAGCTGTGCTGTTGTAAGGTGTTCTGGGGACTGAGGGTGAAAGGCGAAGACTCTGTGGGTGGTAAAAAAATGCCGTGGGGCTGGTAGGATAGGGCACCTGGACTTGACCACTTCTCCGACCCCACCCCACTGCTGCACCCTCTCCAGGTCTTGGCCACTATCTGCCTATGTAGCTTTCATTTGTGTTTGTAGGCATGAAATTCCCCAGGGAGTATGCTTATTTCTCTCAGGGCCCTCTAGGGCCTGATAGGTGTTCAACAAAGATTTGTTGAATGAATGAATGAATGACCAATCCTTAAAACCTAGCTTCAGGGATGCTGAAATGAGAGAGGAAGATTCTGGGTCTTACGGTGGCCATCCAATGAGAACTCATTTTTTAGTTGAAATAAAGTATGTGTGTGAATTATTAAGCAAAGGTAAAGCAGCCCACACCCATTCTTCCAAAATCTCTTTTCACGTCCCCATCAATCTGGCATGGGGATGAAGGGACCCAGCACGCTCATGTCGCATTGGGTCTGTGAGTCTACAGGGCTCTGAAATGCTGCTGGGGCACCCGAATCCTATTAGGGGCAACAAAAGACCCACCCCCCCACCTCCCACCCTCCCACCCCCCGCGATGCTTCCTGTTGGAGTTCTGCGTCTCCCACACACACCCTGCAGCATGTGATCTCCCCCCAAAGAGCCCTGCGCTGGGTTCTGAGTAGGGAGAGGAAAGCTCCATTCCCCCTCAACAGATGCCACCATAATTAGATAACTCATTAGATCAAGGAATCAGGGGAAGAGATTGACATGGATACAAATGTGAACATATTGGTAGCTTCTCTGCATGTGCGTTTGTGCAGTCTTCAAAACTGATTTCCTGGACAGGGCTCAAGGGATGAGTCAGCTGTTGGAGCCTGGGGAGATTTTCCACAATGAAATTCTAATCTCAGTAAAGTATCCGAAGAGCTTTTCACCCTGTAAACCCATTCCCAGGGGCGGCCATGGCTCAAAGGCAGTGTGGGGGCTTGCACCCACTCACCGGAGGAGTCCAACGAGGAGCCAGGGCCCGGAGGCGAAGCGGGGCAGGGGAGGCAGCGACACACTATGAGGCAGGTGTGTGGGCAGTGGTTGATGCTGATTCAGAGTTTGCCCACCCACCTCATCCACCAAGTCCAGCCCAGGGAATTAACTAGCCCCTCTCCTGCCATCCGCAATAGGGAAGACCAGGGGGAGGCTGGCCTGGAGCCCTAGCTGGATGAAGGGTCCTTCACAGTGCTCCCAGAGGACCCCTTTGCCCTGTTGGGGCAGCCATCGTTCTGCCATGTCTCTTGTCCCGGTGTCTCTTCTTCATGTGCTTGAACATGTGAGGATTTAAGCACAGGAGCCTTTCCAACTTGACCGTTCTAAAGGGAGAAGTGGTCCCAAATTAGAAAATGAAATAAAACGAAAAAGAAGTAGTGAATTCTAGCACATGCCCACTCTCTTGCTCAGCATGTCACAGCCATTATTCTTCCAGTGAGCAGGCAATGGTGGTTCACAAGTAGAACCCTTGTCTGGTGTGAGAAGTGCTTGGGGTCCATTCCTGATTGTTACACTTCATGAGCAGCCACCCCAAGAATGGAATGAATAAAAAATTAGACTGTGGCGCACACACGCACAAATCAACTGAAATCAAAGGACTCTGTAATACATAACACGATAGTATGAAGAACTAAACTTCGATGAATTTGAAAACTTAGAAGAAATGTAGAAACATGGACTGAAAGAGAAAATTCAAACACACCCAGAAGAAAAAAATGAAATTGATCAGCTCATTTAAAAACTCCCAACAAAAAACCACAATAGAATATGAAAATATAGATATTGTCTACAAAGGCAGTAAAGTGAAGCATAATAAAAAAATCATTTAGCAACTCATACTTATTTGGTGCAATATAAATACATTTAATTAGACAATTAGCTCTTGGGCATGATTGCAAATTCTATAAACATAAAATACATCTTGCTTCACTACGCTGGAAAGAAAAAAAAATGTGTGGGCCTAGACAGCTTCCTTGGTGAACTCCACCAAGAATTAGAGAGGAACCGACACCAATTCTACTCAAGCTGTTCCGAAATACAGAAAAGAATGGACCCTATCGCCCCCACCCCAAGTTCATCGTATGAAGGGAACATAACCCTGAGACCCAAACCAGGCACAGACATAAGAAAGACAGTCATAAACCAGTATCACTTATGAACACAGATGCAAAATCTCTCAGCAAAAGCCTGCCGATGAAATACACAGGAAAGAAAAATGCCTGACCAAGTGGGGTCCGTGTACCATTGTAAGGAAGCGCCACACTTTTCTACAGTTGTTGCCCCGCTTTTCAGTCCCGCCAGCAGGACACGAGGATTCCAGTCTCTTCACATCCGAACGAGTATTTATGGTTTTCTTTTTTTTTCAACTTTTCTATTCGTGCTATGGTGTAGGGAGATGTTTTTGTCGTTGTTTTGTTGGGTTTCTCTCTAATGGCTAATGACCGCAAGCATTTCTTCATTTCTGTTGGCTTCCTGAATGTTCTTTTTGATGAAGGGTCTGTTCATGTCCTCTATACATTTAAAATTGGATTAGTTATCCTTCTGTGAGGTGCCAATGCTTTCAATTTCCCTTGCTAGACCCATAACTTGGGATGAAACTGCCAGCCAATAGTGAGCGGCAGTGGTGATGAGAGATGTCCTTGGCCACTTCTCATTCTCAAGGGGAATGCTTTCAGTTTCTCCCTACTAACAATAGTGTTGGCCATTGGTTTTGCATACAAACCCTTAATTATATTGAGGAATTCCCCTTTATTCCTATTTTGTTGAATGTTTTTATTAGGAATGACTATTACATTTTGTCAAATATCTTTTCTGCATCTGTCAATAGAATCAAGTGTTTCTTTTCCTATCTTATACTTATGTGGTAGCTTATGTTTGTTTCTTAATAGTGAAAAGATAGAAACAAATTAAATGCTTATCAATGAAAGAATGGATAAATAAACTAGGATACAAATGCACAATGGAATACTATGCAACTTTGATGCATAACCCAAATCTGCAAACAGCCTTATAACAGGTGAACCCGGAGGACATGATGCTGAGTGAAATTAGTTTATAACAAAAAGACAAATATTGTTTGAGACCACGATTGTAAAAAGTCAAGAAAAAGTTTTTGCACCAAAAGAAACCTTCTTTGATGGTGACAATGGCGGGAGAGAAGAGAGAGTAAATCAATCGCCACAGGTAGACATGAGTAGATTTGAGCAAAGAAAGCAAAGAGGGAGATCATCAAACAATGATGGAGGCCGGAAAACCCTGGGAGGAGTGCAAGAGTTCAAGACACCAGATGTAAAGACAGTTATACACATAATCCTTCAATCACTGATATATGAGTCGTTGTTATTCATAAGGTTTGTCAGACAATATTCCACTGCTATTCGTAAGGTTTTCGGTGGCTAAACACTCAGAAATTGACAGCCAATTCCATCTTCAAAGACTGTTTTTATTCTGGAATTTCCAAGCTGAAGCCTATTCACCTTGGTGGCCCTGCTTGAATTCGAAATACCAGTGCCATGGCTTCCAGCATCACCGCAACACGCAAGCCACCACAGTACAACCAACTGGTAGGCAAGTGAAGGTGGGGAGGACGTGAAGTACTTGCTGATTAAAATCAAGGGCTATAGCCTTCAGTACAGATTATCACTCAATGTAAAGAAAACAAAAATCCTCACAACTGGACCAACTGAGAATGTGTGATAATCGGAGAAAAGATTGACGGTGTCACCGATTTTGTCAATGTTTGTGGAAGCGGCTGTCAAGAAATCAAATGACGCATTACACTGGGAAAATCTGTGGCACAAAGCTTTTTTAAAGTGTTAAAGAGCAAGAAGACCACTTTGGGGGTTGGGCATGTGAAAGTTGGACCTTGAATTAGGAAGACTAGGAATCAATGCATTTGAATGATCGTACTGGCAACGAACACTGAAAAGACCCTGGCCCTCCAGGAGAAGAAGCAAGTCTTATCTTGGAAGAGGTACAGCTAGAATGCTACTTGGAGGTGACGATGGTGAGACTTTGTCTCTTGGACTTTGGACCTGTTATTATAGGAGACCAGTCTTGGAGAAAGACATCATGCTTGAAAGTGGAGGGGCAGCAAAACAGTAGAAGTCCCTTGACTAAATGATCTGGCCCGGTGTCTGCAACAATGGACTCAAATTGAACAATTGTGAGGCTGCTGCAGGACTGGGTGATGTTCCTCATTTATCAGAACCTAAATGACATCACTTAACAGCTAATAACGAGTAGATGCATGGATAGGCACACAGACAAAATGGAAAAGACTTGATAGAAGATATTTTGTATATGAGTATTTATGTTGTCACCACCTGTCAGTTTATCACACTGTGTTGACTTGTGTGTTATTGTGATGCTAGAAGCTATGTCACTGGTATTTCAAATGCCAGCAGGGTCACCCAAAGTGAAGAGGTTTCAGTGGAGCTTCTAGACTAAGAACAGACAGTGGAGAGACTTGGTGGAGAAAGCTCTTCGGAAGAAGCAGCTGCTGTAAAGCTTATGCATAACTTCAAAGCATTGTCAAATGTTGAAAGCCTAAACACAGGAAGCAGGATATTGTCAGAAATCGTGCCAGAGAATGAGCCCCTTGGGTGAGATAGCACTTGCAAGGTGACTGAAGAGGAACTGATTTCTCGGAGGGGAGTTGACCATGGTGACATTAGTCTGGGAAAACCTGTGGGAGTGGACCCTTTGGGAGCTCCATTTATTGACAGGGCACAACTCAAGTTAGAGAGAAACAGCTGCAAAAATCTTCTAATGATTGGAACTTAGAATGTGAGAAGTATGAATTTAGGAAAATTGGAAGTTGTCAAAAATGAAACCGGACTCATGAAGATTGCTATCCTAGATACTGGTGAGCTAAACTGGGCTGGTATTGGCCATTTGGAGTCAGAAAATCATATGATTTACCACGCCAGGAATAACACAAGTAAGAGGGATGGCATGGCACTCATTGTCAGCAGGCTATTGCTAAATCCATCATGAGGTACAGTCTGTCTGTGGTAGAATTATATCTATCCGCCTTCAAGGAAATCCAGTCAATACAACTATTATTCAACTTTATGCACAACCACAAAAGCTAGAGGTAAAGAAATTAAAGCATTCTACAAATGACTTCAGTCAGAATTCAATCAATTATGCAATCAAGATGCATTGATAGTTATTGGTGATTGGAATGCAAAAGTTGGAAACCAAGAGGAAGGAGCAGTAGTTGTAAAACATGAACTTGATGGTAGGAACGCAGCTGGAGAGTGCATGCTAGAATTTTGCAAAGCCAAGGACTTGCTGTGGTAGATACATAATCGTTTGTCAATTTGAGGACTAAGAGTGTAGGGGTAGAGTCTAGCTTGTCAATCAGATCATAGCCAATGAGGCCTCTGGGTGGGCATGGCCTTCTCCTGAGAATTCTGGGAAATCCAGGACTTCCTCACTGGAGGCAGGAAACACTTTTCTCTCTCTGCTCACACCCTGGGAGACACAGCAACTGACAAGACACATGGACCCACCCTGATGCAGAGACTCTGCCAGCGCTGAGATGTTTCCGATGACACTGGATTCAAAGACTTTCTACCCACTGGCCTGTGATCTACATTCACCATCATTGCGTGTGTTTCATGAGTCTGAAGAGGACTTTATAGATTGGTATCGGACATATGGGCTCATATCGGACTTATGGATTTGATCTGGACTGGGCTGGGGTGTTTTCTCAATGTTCAATTGCTCTTGTATATAAATCTCTTTCTTATACACATATGTATGGCCATGGATTTGTTTCTGTAGTCTACCCAGACTAACACACTTGTTCATAACAAATGTCTTTTTTCAACAACAGAAAAGGCGACTGACTATACACATGGACTTCTCCAGGTGGAATAAACAGAAATAAAATTGACTACACCCATGGGAAGACACGACGGAGAAGCTCAATACCAGCAACTCAAACCAGACCAGGGGCCGAGGGTGGTACAGACCACCAATTTCTCATAGGTGATTTCAGGACAAAGCTGAAGAAAATTAAAACAAATTCACAAGAGTCAAAAGACCACCCTGAGTCTATCTCACCTGAATTTGGAGAACATCTCAAGAACAAGCTTGATTAGTGCTGAACACTGATGACAGAAGACCTGACGAGCTGTGAGAGGACATCGAGACCATCATTCATGAAGCAAGCAAACGGTCATTAAGAAGGCAGGAAAGAAAGAAAAGATCAAAGCGGACGTCAAAGAGACTCTGAAACGTACTCTTAATCATAGAGCAGTGGTTCTCAACCTTCCTCATGCCGTGACCCTTTACTACAGCTCCTCATGTGGTGGTGCCCCCAACCATAAAATTATTTTCATTGCTACTGCATCACTGTCATTTTGCTACTGTTATAAATCGGGCGACTCCTGTGAAAGGGCCGTTCGACCCCCAAAGGGGTCGCGACCCACAGGTTGAAAACCACTGTCATAGAGTATCTGAAACAAATGGAAGAAAGGGTAAAGTCAAGGAGCTGAATATAAAAGTGCGAAGGGGAGCTCGAGGAGACAAAGTCAAATATTAAGAAATGTGTAAGAAGCAACATGAGAAAACCCAAAGGAAGGAGCGCACTCAGCAAATCTGAAACAGAAAGAACTCAATAAAAAGTCAAACCTCGAGTTGAGATTGTGAAAGATTCTATAGGCAAAATATTGAATGATGCAAGAAGCATCAAGAGAAGATGGGGAGAATACACAGTGTTACTATAGCAAAAAGAACCAGGCGACAGTCCAACATTTCAGGAGGTAGGCTATGAGCAAGAACCAATGGTGCTTAAGGGAGAAGTTCAGGCTGTACTGAAAGCATTAGCCAAAAATAAGTCTCCGGGAATTGATAGAATGCCCAATGAAAGGTTGCAGAATGCTGAGGCACCACTGCAAGCACGCACTCATCCATGTCAAGAAATTTGGAAAAGAGCTACTTGGCTACTGGAAGAGATCCGTATTTGTGCCCATTGCAAAGAAAGGTGACCTAACAGAATGCTCAAACTATGAAACGATATCATTGATAGTGCATGCTAGTAAAATTTTGGTTAAGCTTATCCACCAACAGTTGCAGCAATACATTGACAGGGAGCTGCCAGAAAGAAATTCAGGGCAGATTCAGAAGAGGACCTGGAACAAGAGATGTCATTGCTGATGTCAGATGGATCGTGGCTCAAAGCAGAGAATACCAGAAAGACGTTTACTTGTGTTCATTGACTTGCAAAGACATTCGACTGTGTGGACCATAATAAGCTGTGGATAACTTTGAGCTTAATGGGGATTCCAGAACACTTCATCGTTCTCATTTGGAACTTATCCATGGATCAAGAGGTAATTGTGTGAACAGGATAAGGGAATCTTCTGTGGTTTAAAATCAGGAAAGGTGTGCATCAGGATTGTATCCTCTTGTCAAACGTGTTTAATCTGTGCGCTGAGCAAATTATCAGATAATCTGGATTGTATGGAGAAGAGTATGGCATCAGGATTAGAGGAAGGCTTAATAACAAATTGCAGTATACAGATGACACCACCTTGCTTGATGAAAGTGAGGAGGAATTGAAGCACTTGCTGATGAGGATCAAGGATTGTAGCCTTCACTATGGATTACAGCTCAATGTAAGGAAGACCAAAATCCTCACAACTGGACCAATAGGTAACATCATAATCAATGGAGAAAAGGTTGAAGTTGTCAAGGATTTTGTCTTATGTGGATCCACAATCAATGCTCATGGAAGCAGCAGTCAAGAGATCAAAAAGACACATTGCATTCAGTGATTCTGCTGTACAAGACCTCTTTGGAGTATTGAACAGCAAAGATGCTTCTTTGAGGACTATAGTACATGTGACCCAAGCCATGGTATTTTTAATTTGCAGCATATGCATGTGAAAGTTGGACATTGAATAAGAAAGGCCATAGAAACATGTATGCATTTGAATGGTGGTTCTGGAGACAAAGATGAAAGTACCCATGGTCTGCTAACGGGAGAAGTAAGATCAGAGTGCTCCTTGGAGGCAAGGGTGGCAAGACTCGACTTACATCTTTGGATCGATCGTCAGGAGAGACCAGGCCCTGTAGACGGACCTCATGGTTGATGAAGTGGAGGTGTGGAGAGAAGGAGGAAGGCCCTCAATGAGATGGATGGACACAGGGGCTGCATCAGTGAGCTCAGACATAGGAACCACTGTGAAGAGGGCGTGGGACCATGCAGTGTTTCATTCTGTTGTGCATAGAGTCGCTGTGGGTTGGAGCTGACTGGATGCCCTCTAACAACATTTACTTTTACTGAAAATATGTTCACAAACATGGTGGACTATCCAGGGGGCAACGTTAAGCAAACGTCTTAGACATAAACGAATACCTTGAGGATTTGTGTGGCTGGGCTGGGGACTCAGGGCCCTAGTTTCAGGGAACACCAAGGTCAATCGACATAGCATAGTTCACAAAGGCCATGTTCTACATCCTATTTCTGTCAGTACCACCTGGAGCTTTAGAAATGTGTGAGTGGCCATCCAAGGTGCAACTCTTGATCTCTACATTTGGGGAAGAAGAAAATTGAAGTCACGTGGAAATAATTTGTCCAGTGACCAAATGAACCATGGACAACATGAGTCTTCATAACCTGGAGATCAGAAGAGCTAGATGGTGCTCAGCTACCACCATCAACTGCCCCCAAATTGATCACATTAGAAGGTTATGGGTAGAGTGGGAGAAGAATGTGAAACAGTGATGTTGTGGAGATTGCAATCAATGACATGAAACAAAGTGTATATGAGTTATTTAATGAAATTTGCTCTCTAAACCCAATTAAAAAGTTCAAAAAATAAATTAGGGATATACCAAGTTGGCCCTCAAAACGAGAAAAGCCGATAATTCCTCTGAGACAGACTGAGTCAAGGATACCCACATCTAGCTGCAGCTGCTGACAGAAGGGCTTCCTGGCCTGTGTGAGACACAAAAGGACCTTTCCCCTGGGGATCCACAGTCAGATTGTTTCCACCCTCTAGGGGAGCCCTTGGCAGGAAACCTCTTGGTTCAGTGTGTTAGTCCGAGTAGACTAGAGAAACAAATTCATAGACACGCATATGTGTGTAAGAGAGAGTTTTATATACAAGAGCCACTGTATATTAAGAAAACATCCCAGCCCAGTCCAGATAAAATCCGTAAGTCTGATATTAGCCTATATGCCCGATACCAATCTATAAATTCCTCTTCAGACTCACAAAATACATGCAATGACCTGACTGCAGGAAAATCACAGGCCAGTGGGTGGGAAGTCTTGTGGCTCCAGTGGCGTTGTAAGCATCTCAGCATATGGCTCCTCCAGCTCCCAGGGCTCTGGCTGCATCACAGTAGCTCCATGTGGCTTCTTTTCAGGAATGTCTCACAGGGACTGAGCCTGTGTCCCACCTCCAGAGAGCTATTTATCTCCTTAGCACCTCCAAATGAGGTCAAAGTACTGCGACCTGATTGGCACGCTAAACTCCACCCCTTCACTCTTAATCCTCTCAAACTGACAACAGATTATGTAACTACCACACTCAGAGACTCTTCTCTTTTTAGATCTTCAAAGTATTTATGAAAATTGTTATAAAGTCTTATATTTTCTTCATATATATATAAAACAATCATTTTTATTGTAGGCTCTTACAACTCTTATAACAATCCATACACCAATTGTATCAAGCACATTTGTACATATGTTGCCATCATCATTTTCAAAACATTTTCTTTCTCCTTGAGCCCTTGGTATCAGCTCCTCTTTTTTCTCCTCCCGCCTGTGACCCCTTATATTTATAAATTATTATTATTTTCATGTCTTACACCATCCACTGTCTCCCTTCACCCATGTTTCTGTTGTTCATCCCCCATGGGGTGGGGGGGCATAAATACATCAATCATTGCAATCTGTGCCCCCTTTCTTCCCCTACCTTCCCTCTACCCTCATGGTATTGCTACTCCCATTACTGTTCCTGAGGGGTTTATCTGTCCTGGATTCCATGTGTTGAGAGCTCTTATCTGTACAAGAGTACATGCTCTTGTCTAACCGGATTTTTAAGGTAGAACTGGGGTCATGATAGTTGGGGGTGGTAGGGCAAGGAAGCATTAAAGAACTAGAGGAATGTTGTGTGCTTCATCAGTGCTATACTGCACCCGGTCTCATCCTTTCCTTGTGACCCTTCTGTGAAGGATGTCCAATTGTCTAGAAACGGGCTTTGTATCTCCACTCCGACCCTCCTTATTTGCATTAATGTGATTGTTTTAAGTCTTCTAATGCCTGATACCTGATCCTGTTGACACCTCGTCATCACAGAGGATGGTGTGTTTTTTCCATGTGGGCGTTGTTGCTTCCCTGATAGATGACTGCTTGTTTATCTTCAAGCCTTTAAGACACCAGATGCTTATCTTTTGATAGCCCAGCACCATCAGTTTTCTTCACCACATTTGCTTATTCACCCATTTGTCTTCGGTGATTATGTTGGGAAGGTGAGCATCAGAGAGTGCCAGTTTATTAGAACAAAGAGTTCTTGTTTGAGGGAGAGCATGAGTAGAGGCCCAATGTCCATTTGCTACCTTAATAGTTAACATATAAGTATATATACATAGACCTATAGCCCTATCATTATATATAAATATAATTACATATGTATGTGCCTATATTTACACCTCTATAAATGTCTTTTGCCTCCTAGTTCTTTCCTCTATTCCCTTTACTTTCCTCCTGTCCCACTCTCATGTTCCACCTTCATTTGACTCTCAGTTATTCCTCTTGGCTACATTGGGCTTGATCAAACCCCATTAGGCATTCTACACCATCCTTGCCATTGACTTTGATAATTCCTTTGTCCCTGGATTTTTTGGTTTCCCCTTCTTTTCCCCCATCTCCCCCTCTCCCATGTCCTCCGGGAACCATTGGTCCCATTGTTTTCTCCTCCAGATTGTTTATCTTGCCTATCTTATATAGATAGACATGGGGAAAAAAGCCTCCAAATAGTTCCAGGTCTTATGATGACCCTTACAAATGTATCCCACTCGAGTCCGATGAGGTGCCAAGCCCTGCCCACCAAGGCTGAAGTCTATCTCCGGGATTCCTCGAGGGCTTTGGTGCTTTGCTCCTCTTGCTGCTCTGTTGTACTCCCTTCATGGTGTGTGTGTGTGTGTGTGTGTGTGTGTGTGTGTGTGTGTGTGTGTGAAAGTCTTACATTTTCAACTGTTTATATTGTCCTCACACCTTCCATATATGTGCTTTTTTAATCCCCCCCCCCTTCTCATGTTGTTTTCTGGTTTTGCAATATCCACCTGTAGGCTCTGTATCTATTGCACAGTCTCCCGTACCAAGAAGAAAACCACTGCCATCTAATCAATTCTTATTCCTGGTGACCCTACAGGATAGAGAAGAACTGCTCCTTTGGGTTTCCAAACCTTTAAATATTTTAAAGTCTTCAGAATGGTTGGTGGTTTCAAACCACCAAATTGATGACAGGCAGCTCAGTGCGGAGCCAAGGAGCCACCATGGGTTCATATGCAGCTTCCCCTGGAAATCCTTAATGCCTACTTCTTTTTTTAATCAGTTTATTAGGGGCTCATACGACTCTTATCACAATCCATACATACATCTATTGTGTAAAGCCCCTTTGTACATTCATTGCCCTCATC
>NW_022111310.1:3845882-3890164 GCF_000313985.2 Echinops telfairi | reverse complement strand
TTCCATGTGGGCTTTGTTGCTTCTGAGCTTGATGGCCGCTTGATTACCTTCAAGCCTTTAAGACCCCAGACGCTGTACTTTTTGATAGCCGAATGCCTACTTCTTTTAAGGACATTTCTCACCTTCTTTGTCTTATCTTGTAATTTGTGGGTCCAAATTCTTCTTATGTTTAAAATTAGGATGATAAATCAGGGTCCCAGATAGCCCCAGGAACAGGCTTAGAAATCAAGACACCGAGTTATACAATGGTTTTGGTTTTGAGCTGTGTAACTTATTGGCAAGTCCAACCATGGGTCAGGAAAGTTAATCCTAATTAGTCTAACGCCAACTTACCATCCCCTTGGAAGCTTGACCGTTTATTCACTAACTCCGTGCTGCAACCTTTCCTCTGTTTCCCTTTATAGCCTAATCTGACCATTCAGCAAAAACCTTTTGAAACACCACCTCTCCAGGAAGTCATCCAGGGACTCTGCTTATCCTGATCCCTCCACGGGCTTCTCCTGGACTCAGCAAATTCCATTCCCTGTTAGAAAGATTAGTATACCTGTCCGGACTCTTCCACTCGATAAGGACATTTTCTGGGAAATAGACTCAGTCTGAGTCGTACGGGCACCTCCCTTGACCCCAGCACAAAGCTAATGAATGTGACTTACCAGGGAAGATATATATTGTTCCCAGGCACTTGTACTTATTATCTCCTTTAATCTTTCCAAAGCCTCGGAAGGTATTGTAATCCCATTTTACAGCTAATGAAACTGGGTCTCAAAGAAGTGCAACGATTTCCCCAAGATCACACAGCTAGCAAGCAGCGGAACTGGAAACTGAGCCCAGGATTGTGTGTGTGTGTCCCATTCCCCGCCCCACCCAGAGCTAACACACCCTCCTGCAGCGTAAGTGGAAGGGTAAGGTAAGGATGGACGTTCTGACTGACTTGTTGTTGTTGGGTTCTGTCGGGTCAGTTCTGACTCAAAGCGACCCTCTGCACAACAGGAGGAAACACTGCCCGGTCCTGCACTGTCCTCACCGTTGTTCTTACGTTTGAGCCCATTGTTGCAGCCACGACGTCAAGCATCTTGTCAAAGGTCTTCCTCTGTTTTGCTGCCCCTCTACTTCACCAAGCGTGATGTCTTGTTTTGTTTTTCCCCAGGAACCGGTCTCTCCTGATCACTTGTCTAAAGCATAAGAGACAAAGTCTCACCATTCCTGTCTTTAAGGAGCATTCTGGCTGTACTTCTACCGAGACAAGGTTTGTTTGTTTCTCTGGTAGTCCATGGTACTTTCAATATTCTTCTAACTTGCTTAGGTCCATAAATATTGTTTTACATGCACAGTTTCTTCCCACTAAAAGATGCCCCTAATGTCTCTCTGAAAACTTTCTAAGCCACTCTTGGGGAAATGGAATGAAAAGACCATGGGGCTTACCCAGGAACCTTCAGAAGGCCCTTGTGTGGACAAGGTTAAAGAGGGGACTCGGGGGAGAACGGAGATAAGAGAACCAGGAGGTTGGGTTCCTTGCGTCTCTGTTTCTCCGTCCCCTGTGGGGCCACTTGACTTGCAGATTTCCAGATAGAAGTGGGGGGAGGAGCGAGCCTGTGCATGTAGCCAGCGGTGCAGCTAGCAGGGTATGGACAATTTTGGAGAGATAAACGGTCAAAGAAGAACTCATCTGTGTTGCTTTCAATGACATATCCCCATTTTGCCTTCTGGCAAGAGACCCCAGTAAAAATCTAGATATATTTGTATTGCTTTCTGGATGTCAGACTGGTATTTCTTGTCAATATGACCTGACGAGGTGGGGCTGGAGGCCACCCAGCATGATTCAGGTTGCGTGACACTTTGTCCCCAGCGAGCCAAGCGGCTGTTGGCATCTCTAATTCATAGTATGTGGAATTGTATGTGTCAAACCTGCCTCTCCAGCCCCCTCGGCCCTCAGGTTGTTTCTCTGTGTTTCTTGCATCTCCCTGTTCTCCTGTGGGCTGGTTCTCCTGGGGTGAATCCTGGTTCTCCACCCTGGGATGCATGCAGGGGGGGGCGGAGACAAGGCTCACCTGTGCAATGCGCTCCTATGCCTCCAGCATGAGAGCATCCAAGAGGCTATCAAAGAATGCTGACTTCTGGTGCGGCACTGGCCTTCTGTCTCGGCAGCAATGGCAAGACTAAGAGCAATGGGATCCAGGTCACCACACCCCCAAGCTACACGCAACGTGAGCGCCGCTGCCGCAACAAGTCAGGCATTTTGGAGTGCAACGCCCAAGGTCACCATGCTATTTAAGCCACCATTACTGCGTTCAGTTCTAGGTCTCACACGTCTGTCTACTGAACTCTGACCAGTCATGGAGGATGACTCAGGAGATCTCGGCCCTGGCAGGGGTGGGACTCTAATCTCTAAAGGACTGTGCTGAGGCAAAGGAAACAGAAGCGGCCTTGCTTGGCCTTAGGTTGGAAAGCAGGATAAAGAAGCTTTCTGGTGGCAGCTCTCACCAACTACCAGGACTCTTTCTGTGGCTTAGAAAGCCTCAAAGATGGAGTGAATGGTGGTGATCTCCCTGTCCCTCAGTACGTCCAAGTTCAGACCAATAAATCCTAGGATTGGTGGGGCAGGGGCAGGTTGGTACAATCTATTCCGTATGAAATGTAGCCCCTGGGTTGTTCATTGCAAAGATAGATATTGATATCTTTGCATTGCAAAGATATTTTGCATTTTGAATTACTTACTCAAGAAAGCAGAATAGTCGGAAACTTTTTGGAATGTATACGGATCTAAGGTAGCCAGTTGCAAGTGACCCAGAAACCAAAGCGGCGCAAGTTTTTTGAGATTCGACTGCCACGATCATCATGCCTCTTTTGAGCATTCTTGCATCCTTAAGCAGAGATGGGCGTTTTCTGGCTCCTACTTCAGAAACAAGAACATACCCTTAGGGCTTGCAATCCACACGAAAGAAATCATTCGCTCAGACACCCAGCTCCGTCTGCGAGAGGCGTCAGCTCCCTCTCCCGTGAATCCAACAAACAGCAAATATTTACGGAGCACCTAGCTCGCGCAAGGCACACCAAGACGGTTAGGATCTGGTTCCTGCCATCCAGTCGCCAACAAGAGAGTGGAGGGGAGAGGACAGGTTTGCGAAAAGTGTAATTACACTGTCACCTCTTCCGGCACTTTCCCAACCGGTTGAAATCATTTGTTTCAAACTGCCAGCTGCCTCACTAGACTGTGAGTTCCCCAAGGACAGCAGAGCAGATTTGTTAAGACAGAGTATTTGTGCTTAGAAAACCTGAGTTTACATCCTTACCTGGCCACAGGCCAGCTACAACCTTGCCCAAATGGCTTCCCCACTCTCAACTGTCTCTCCTCGGCTGAGAATGGGAATCACGCAAACCCAACGCCAAGCACGCTGCCACTGAGTCAATGCCGACACAAAGCGACCTCCTGTGGGTTTCCAGGAAAGTAGCTGCGGACAGGAGCAGAAAGCCCCGCCTTTCTCCAGCAGAGCTGCTGTGGTTGTGAGGCCGGGTTGACTAGAGAAACAAATCCGGTGACACACATCTATGTGCAAGGAAGCACTTTCTATCAAGGAGGTCTTGTGTACCAGGAAAACAGCCCAGCCCAGGCCAACTCAAGTCCATCCGTCTGATACTCGTCCGTAAGTCCCTCTTCAGACTCACGCAGCCACATGCAATGAAGCAGAAGGCAGGAGCATCACCGGCCGGTGGGGGTAAAGTCCCGTGGAGCCAATGGTGGTGATGCATCTCCAGGGTTCTTGCAGGTCTCAGGGTGGCTAGTCAACAGGGAGGTGAAGGTAGAGAGAGAGGGGGAGGTTCCCAGGACCCTCCTTATGAGAAAGCCACACCCACAAGGAGGCACCATCAGGCTGTGACCTGATTGACAGGCTAGACTCCACCCGTACTTTATCCAATTGACATGAAATTATATAACTACCACACAGCCCAATGCTAACCACGACGCCACCTGATCATTGCGTGGATTCGATGAGATGGCATATGTAAAGCACAAAGATGCATCCCTCGGGTTAATGCCCAGGGTCAAAGGGAGGGGGCATGTTTGGGAGCCCTGGAAAGTGACTACTCGTAGTAAGCTGTAGTCTTTTCACCTGGTGCTGCAGCCCCAGCCCTCGGCATATGGAGGCAACATCACGGTCTTCCGGTTGGTTTAGTTTCCTAGAATCCAGATGACCAGCCATCCTCTCCCTGGAGAAGGAAGTGACCCCTCACTTCAGAGGGAATGTTTCCTACCTTCCCCGAGCCAAGGGCTCAGCAAGTCCAGCTTAGAGGGCAGCAGCGCTGCCACCCGCCCTTCTTTTCCCTCAAATTAATCAAGAAGTAGGAATTTCTGACAAATGCCATCTGCTGATTTTTCAGAGAGACAAGTTTCAGTGGTGTGACCAGCAGGTGCCTCTGCTTTTTCTAGCATGCAGTACCAAAATAGTCACCATGGCAACCCTGAGAGGGCAGCCTTCCAAGGAAATGCATTGTGAGTACAGATGCCCTAGAGTATTTGCAAGCAGGAAGGAGGCTTGGCAGGTGGGTTTCCAATGGTGGCAAATGGGCGCTCACCCCACACCCCAGGGCAGCTCCCAGGCGCCGGTGTGCAGGGGCTTCTTTGCCCACCTCCCAGAGAGATGGGGGCCTTGAGGAGTGAGGGAAGGGACAGGAGGAGCAGGCAACTCCTAGTATCTTGTGGGCTAAAGTTCGGTTGGCCTGGAGGAGGGGATAAAGGGCTGAAATCGATGCCCCTTCATTTACTAAACAAGTGGCCTTGAACAAATGACCTCACCTGAGTCTCTTAGTCTGTGACATGGCGGTGGTAATCATAGTCCCTTTTCAAAGCGGCACCGGGGCATGTGTCATTAGGCTTGTGAAAGTTCTCAGTGGGGTGTTCAGTGAGCAGAGAGAAAGCAAGCAGGGGCAGGGGCTGGAAGGCTGGGCTTTGCACCAGGATCTGCTGCTTGAAGTCTTAGAACCTTGGACTTCTCGGACCTTGCTTGTTCTCATTTTATAGTCACAAGATGCTGAACGTGTGAGGCCAGTAGCGCCTGGCTCCTGGGGTGATTGAGTGATGGGACCAGTGTGCACAATTGGAGCTGTCTGGTCTTCTCCACTCTGCCCTCTGCTCCTGTGGACTCCGGTAACTTCTTAATCCCAGAATCCTTTCTGAGGGAAATTTCGAACTTGTTACCGTGTTTAGAAGCAGATGCTGAGACAGCAGGATTAAACAATAATTGTACTATGGGTAAGACCCCACCAAAAAAGGAGAGGATGTACTGAAGTTGGTCCAGGGGCCAGAGTTGGACAACGGCTTGTCTTCACTGCGTCAGGAAGAGAATGAGGACCCAGGATGTCAAAGTTCACTCAGGAATACAATGAGAATCATGGGCACCACCAGCAAAGAGCATTGTAGTAGGGACACCCTTGTGAAATAAAATAGGGTGGGAGCTGGAAGAGGCTGGAAAAGCTAGGAGAGTCTTCATATCACGATGAGACCTCCAATAGCCGCAAAGGCAAGAAGGAGGGGAAGAAAGTTTGGAAAATGCCATTCCAAACTGATCTGGAGCCTAGGAGGATTTAGCAAGGCCATCAGAACATCCTTGATATGAAGTCACTGGTCAGAGAGGTGCCCTGTCCCTTGGAGACGCATCTACTGTTAGAACCAGTCACTGGCTGGCTGGGAACAGCCCGTAGGAAGTGGAACTTCAACACAAGTAGAGAAACCCAGCAGCTGGGTGTGCTCCCTGCAAGCTGTATCCTTCTGGAAGCTAGATCTACCTAGACCTGACACCTTACCCTTGAGCTCCACATCAGGGGCTTGGTCCACGCTCACATCTCCACTCCAGGAGCCTTTTGCCCCCACATCCAAGGTCCCCTCACCAAGAGCATTATAGGAACTTGAGTTCAATGATGTCTGAGCACTCCAACACTGGAAGAAACAATGTTCCCCACCTCTTGAAAGATTATATAGTTCAGGTTGACTAAAGAAACACATCCAGAGACACTCATATATATGTAAGAGAGAACTTTATATCAAGAAGTAATTATGCATCGATAAAACATACCACCCCAGCCTAGGCCAGATAGAGTCCATAAGTTCAATATTAGCCCATGAATTCCTCTTCAGACTCACACAGCACACACAATGATGCTGAATGCAGGAAGATCACAGGCCAGTGGGTGGAAATTTCTGTGGGTACAATGGCAATGGATGCATCTCCAGGGCTCTGGCTGCCATCAGTGTGGCTTTTCAACAATAATGTGACAAGCCTCTTCTGATGGCCGAATCAAGAGAGAGGAAATTCCCAGAATCCTCATGAGAAGGCACGCCCACACAGAGGCACCATTGGCTATGACCTGACTGATAGATTGATAGACTCCACCCCTTCATTCATAATGCCCTCAAGTTGACACGAGATTATGTAACTCCCACGTTACATATCAGAGGTGCACATGCCGAGTGTCTCTCTGTACTTGAACGTATAGGCATGTCTGTTTCTTGGTCATGTGCATACATGTATATGAATGTGTATGTCTACACAGGGGGATGGAAATTTGTATTTATGAATGTATATGTGATGCAATTAGCTAGGCCTTTCATACATATGATCTCTAAGCCTTACAATTCCTCAGAATGGAGAAGTATGTAGGTGGATAGGTTTCATCTTTTTTTTCAAATTAGGCGTTTTCCCCAGCATGCCATGCAGATAATTGAAGATAGTCATGGTTTGAACCAGGAGTCTTTTCCCTTAAAATATGAGCTCTTCTTTTCTACTAGTCTATCTGCTGACTCAAACAACCATTTATTTTAATTATACACACACACACACACACACACACACACACACATAAAAATGAAGAGAGAGAAGGAAGCTATACACAGAGAGGTATAGATTGATGATCAATTGGTCATTCTTCCAGAAGGCTAACCCTTTAAATATAATTCTACTCATATGTACCACCTAGGAACATTCTAACCACAAATAAGCTGGCCACAGCTAGGACGGCAATATTTTGTCTCACTACTTTAGACATGCTGTCAGGAGAGACGGGGCCCTGGGGAAGGGTATCATGTTTGGTAAAGCGGAGGGGCAGTGCAAAAGAGAAAGGTGCTGGACAAGATGGATTGACACGGTGGCTGCAACAATGGGCTCAGACAAAGAACCAGTGAGGACGGCGCAGGACCGGACAATGTTTCAGTCCGTTGTAAATGGGGTCACCATTAGTCAGAACCGACTCCATGGCACCTGACAACAACGGCTATGCCCACATTCTGTCTAGCCGAAGCAACTTGGGTATCTGATTCTTCTAGAATAATCCTACGGGAGCTCCTTTGTCTTGTCCTTCCTCAAAAGTCTTCTTTCTTTCCATGGCAAGTTTTACAGCTCTGTGCAGACAGCTTAGGAGTGTTTTTTATTTTAAGTTTTATATCTTAACATTTTAGGAGTTCAGTGGATTATAAATTGGGTTGCTAACTACAAGGTTAACAGTTCAAAACCACCAGGTACTCTGCAGGAGAAAGATGAGATTTTCTACTCCTATGAAGAGTTACCGTCTCAGAAATCCATAGGAGGCAGCTCTGTCCTGTCCTATAGGGTCACTAGGAGTCAGAATCAACTCGATTGGCCAAGCGCTTTTTTCGTTACTTTTAGTTTTCTGAATCAGTTGTCTTTGCTCATTTCCAGGCAGCATGAAATAATACTAGTCTGGAGAAATGGATGTGGAACCCACCTGGGTTTCCATTTATCAAGCGTAGGCACTGTGCTTGGAAATGCCACGTATATAATGACATTTGCTGTGGGTTCTCACCAAAGTGCCCCATTTTACAGAGGGGCCAACTGAGGCTCTCAGCAATTAGGAGACTTGCTCAAGCTTCCTTGACAGTCAGGAGGCAGGCCAGGGCTGTTCAGCTGGGCTCTGAGCACCTACTGCTCAGCTCTGTCTCCTGTAGAAGAAGCCATCTGCCCCGAAGCTCGGTTTTCTGAGCCTTCCACTAGCTCTACTGAATCCTGGAAGCCTACAAGGCCAGCCAAGCCCAGGACAGGGTGGCTCAAGGTCAGGGCAGGTAGATTTACCTGGCTGAGCCCCAGCCTGGCTATCAGGACATCCACTCTCTTCCCCTTTCCTCTAGCAGCCTGCTTACCCGGTTCACAATGGGAGCACCACCCCTGCTAACCATTCAAGTCTGTCTATATGTCTGTCTGTCTGTCTCTCTCTCTCTTAAAGAATTTCTATGAAGAACAACATCATGTGCTTAAAAGGCCCATGATATTCCAAAGTATGTGGAGATTTCTAGCTGTTAACACAGAGAGGTAGCACACATACCTTCTAGGACATCTTTATGGGCCTGAATGACAGCTCAAGTGGATGTGGCTGGAGTCTGGGCAGGGTGCCAGTCCAGCCATAGTGGAGAGTGGGGGAGGCTCGATATTTGTACAGCAAATGCTTCTAGCTCTGCTCTCTCCTGTCAGTCTCCCAGCAACCCTAGGGGGGATTGACATTACCCTTTTTCAGAGTGGAGGAAACCATTCAGAGAGGTAATGGGACTTACCTAAGGGTAGACAAGCAGAGCCAAGACTAACCCAGACCTCCTGAGTTCACAACCAGTGTCTCTGGATGTATCCAGGTGGTCTTCATCCCTGCATTGGGGACTGAGATAATTAAAGATTATTGTGTCAACCTGGCCATTAAAGACATGTGGGGTTAATTGAAGGGCAGAGAGATAAATGGCTTGGTGAACCTCACCTTTCTAATTCTCAGGTCTCTTACTTTCTGATAGTCAGACCAGGGTGCAGCTGCCTTAGCCAGTTCCCTGCTTCAGCTTGCAAGGCTCACTTCCTGCAAGACATTCCTGAGGAGAAGCCACATGGACCTACCCTGATGTAGCCCTGGGTGCTGGAGCAGCCGTGTGGAGACCCCTGCCAGCACTGAGATGCTTACACATTCACTGATTCGGCTTTCCTCCTGTAGTCGGCATCATTGGGTGTGTTTTGTGAGATGGAGGAGGACTTTGTGGATTGGTGTTGGACATATGGGTTAATGTTGGACTTGTGGGCTTGGGCAGCACTGGGTTGGGATGTTTTCTTGATGTGCACATGACCTTTGTATAAAACTCTTTCTTATACATGAGTTTCTGTGGATTTGTTTCCCTAAAGTACCCAGCCGAACACAGGGGCCCATGTCAAGGTCAGTGGGTAAAAGGTAGAAACATCTGTAAGCAATGAGGATGTCGAGAGGCCCAGAAGCCCTTTTCGTCCGGGCCACTAGCCTGGAACGATGTGACGCACCTGGACACAGCATGGACAACACAACCAGACCCCACCCTAGCAGTCACTGTCCCGTGGGGGAGCCCAAGGAAGGAAAGGCAGCACCAACACAGAGTCAGGAGAACGCTGGTGGAGGAGGTGTGTTGAAATCATATACCCAGTGGATGTCACGTGCTGAAAGCTAATGGAATGGAATCACTTTCCTTAATGCAAATCTACTATAATGTGACACATCAATCCATTGAGGTCATACAGGGTAAGGTGGGTCCTAAACCTAATCACACCTAAGTTCTACTGCACCAAGAGCAGCAGAGACACGGAGACAAGGATGCACACGGTGAGGAAGGTGCACGGCATGTGAGGCTCCTCAGGGAACCCGGGGATTCCAAGGACTACTGTGACAAGGAAGGACTAGACACAGGGTCAGGTCCCTGGTGTGCGCTTCCAGCTTCCAGAGGAGTGAGAAGTTGTATTGCTACCCTTAAAAGCCACCCCCGTGTGGTACTGCTATTAGAGCAGCATTTGGAGACATACAGGTTCCAGTTACCACCATGGGCCCCTTGGTTTATTTTCCAAGGATACAATAGTGATTTCCCCTTTACCACCGGCATAGAAAAGGGGGCATTGTGGGCAGGGTAGAAGACGAAGACTTCTCAGAAACGATAAGCAGCTTTGAAAGGTGGGTAGGATTTCAATGTGCAGCCATTTGGAGGAAAGGCAGTGTGGCTGGAAGAAACAGCATGGCCCCAGGCAATGATGGAAGAGGCAAAGCCAGGTGGCGGGGCCTGGGAAGACTACACAGGGAATCCTGGGAACCCCCCAAAGCAGGGTAGATTGCATGGTAGAGGGTAGACTGAAGGCCAGGAGGTATTTTCAGTGGGGCGGAGACTGCGGGGCTTGCCTTTAAAAAGGTAGTTTTAAGGGAAGTTCAGATGATGCTGGGCAGAGGCTGGAAGGCTGGGGCCCATCGCAGGTTGGAGTGCAGGTGAGAAGCAATAGGGACATCAGTGGTCCAACCTGGCCAGGAGCTGGGTCCGTGTGGGGGTGCCAGGCTGACAAGAGGGGGACGAAGGAGACAGCCAGCTCAAGCATGTCTGAGAAGAAGGGTTGATAGGTCACCCAGAGGAGCCACACCTGTCCTGGGGGGAAACTCAAGGCCAGGGCTGAGAGAGCGAGCAGAGGGATGGCGCGGGGCGAACACAGGGGCTCAGTGAGGGCAGCGGGCTAGACTGAGGGTGAAGCAAGGGCGTGAGGACTATGGCTGAAAGAGATCCCAGACAACTAGCTGAATGTTGGGGCGTGGTGTGTGTGTGTGTGTGTGTGTGTGTGTGTGTGTGTGAGAGAGAGAGAGAGAGAGAGAGAGAGAGGTGTATACGTTTGGGGCAGGATGTACAAGAGGGGGGTCCAGACAGGATTCTAAGGGCCCTATAAAGGGTCAAATGGTCCACACTGTCTTTGTACCCCCAGGGGCAGTCAGCCCTTGGCCAGCGGTATCATGGGAATGGAGACCAATGGGTTCCAGACAGAACATTCTGTACCCCTTGACCATGCCTTGCAGCTCCCAGGTGTCCCAGATGTCAGCAATCCAGCCCCAGACCCTGCTCACCCACTAAGTGCACGCTGCTGAAAACAACGATAAAGACCTATGGTCTTGTTGTTCAAAGACTATTGGACTCAAACTCCTAGTATTTTCCACAGGTTGCTAGGGGTTCTGTCGTTTGAACACCTCCTGCCAACTCAGGAGCAAGCAGCCTGTTGGACAGTGGACAAGCTCCCTGGTGAAGCTCCAGACGCGAGCAAGCTGCCTTTCCAAGACAATCCTGCCCAGCGCCTTTACCGCACAAAGATCCGTGCCTGCCTGCCTGCCTGCCCGGCTCGGTGAGAGTTTTCTGTCCAGTCCCAGAGTTCTGGAAGAGCCCAGTACCACCCTCCTGGCTGTCCAGCTCCACAGCCAGAGAGAGGCTGGCCGGCTGACCCCTAGCCTGCAGTGGGTGCCATATGGGGCGGTGGGGTTGTCTGTCTTCCTCCCTCCTCCTGCTGCTGACGCACACGTCCTATAATAAGCCGCTGTGACTTGGAGCTGGGGCGGCTCCGTAGTAAGCCAGAACCGCTACTATATTTACACCCTTTCCACATTTAGACAAAGGCTATTTTTAACAGGAGGTCTATTTGTGGGGGTTGCCCACGTCACACTCTGTTCACATGCATCTCGCCATCCTGAGTCTGTTATTCGGATTCCACACTTGCACCAGGTCCCTCGTTGTCGCTCCTCTCTTTCCTTCCCTCTATTCATTTGTTTTCCTTTCAGCTCTGCTTTGCCTTGCTTCCTCCAATTTCCTTTCCCCGCTCTCTTTTTGCCCGAAAGGAAGGTAGAAAGGGAGATCTTTGGCAGGAGGCTTGGCCAGAGCCCTCTGGGGACACGTGGAGCAGGGTAGGAGGTGGGGCCACTGCTGCTTTAGATGCCTGTGAGGATGGGGGGCACAGACCTCGATCCCCAGGGGATTCAGGACAGCCTGTGAATCTGCCTCTACACTTAGTCTGGACGGGATGCAGGGGTGGTCATAAACAGGGCTTCCTGCCCCCCTGGCATTACCGATCTCTCCGTGTGTGTGTGTGTGTGTGTGTGTGTGTGTGTGTGTGTGTAGGCTGGAGGTCAAAGGAGGTGGGTAAAGATTATTCAGAGCCACCAGTCACCAAAAAAAAAGAATGTAATCACAGTTTCCCAAGAAGACAGTTCTGTTTGTTTAGATGAGAGGGGGTTCATGCTTCTAGATGTATAACCCACTTAGGGAAAGAGCAGGGAGACAGAAGACAAGGGAATCAGTGTGTTTTAGCATGTCCCTAAGGAGCGCTGGTGGCATCATTGGTTACGATTAGACTGCTGACCTCAAGGTGAGTGGTTCAAACCCACAAGCCACTCCATGGGAAAGTAATGAGGCTTTCTACCTCTGTAAAGATTTCGTCTCTGAAACCCACAGGGGCCGTTCTATTTTATGGGGCCACCATGAGTCAGTTTCAACTCGGTGGCAGTGGGTGGCTAGCATGGGCCTGCTTTGGTCAAGCACTGCCCGGGCACTGTGTCAGCCTGGCCCCTGACACCAATGCAAACATGAAGTCCTGGTGGCCCCAGGTTCCAGGAGCCTAAGATCCCTGAGCTGATAAGCAGCCACACTACGTCCTAAATCCGTGGATCTGGATAGAAATTACATCCCTTCTCCACAACCCCTTATTACCTACCTGAAAACTAAGCTTGCCTCCTCACCCCAAGTGGAAGGGACCTGAACCCCCCCCCCCTTAGAGGCTCATCACCACTCCTTTGTCCATTTCTTCAGATCCTAAGCAGTGACCGACTTGAAACACAGTCACACTAGACTCTCAAAGGATGCCAGTGTGTAGGCTCCCCGGAAGGCCTTGTCGATCCTAAGGGGTCCCAGAGAAACCTTATATTGTCAAATACCCCCTCCTCTCTGCAGTCAATCACTGGAACCATGGCTTCCGAGTGATCGTTTGTGAGTGTTTCTATGAGCAAAAGGCACTGAGAAGGGAATTTGCTTCCAACTGAGGGTTAAGCATTGGGCTGCTAACCTCAAGATCAGTGGTTCAAACCCACCAGCCATTCCATAGAGGAAGATGTGGTAGTCTGCTCCAATATAGATCGACTGTCTTGGGAACCCACAGGGTCAATTGTCCTCTGTCTTCAAGGTCAACTTGAATCGGCATGGACTTAATGGCCATGGATTTGGTTTCAGTTGGGTGATAGAGGAAACAGGATACAGGGTTCATTATAGGAACACCTGCCTCCTTAGCCCATTTTCTATAGGGGTCAGAACACCCCTGGGAACCATATCTACTCTAAATCCCCACATCATGGCTTTTACATCACTGAGCCTAACTTAGACGTTTCCTAGACACTCAGAACAATATGACTGTTTACTTGGTCCCTTGGACTCAGAGCCCTAAGCCCAGAAACTGAGCAACTGCTTCATCCTTGCAAGTCGCTTTGCACACCATCTATTTCACTTCTTTGTCTATTAACAGTGGAGCCAAGAGCCTTGGTGTGGTGGGTCAGGAGTTTGAAACCACCAACTTCTCCATAAGATAAAAAAGATGAGGCTTTCTGCTCCTATAAAGAAATACGGTCTCAGTTCTCCCCTGTTCTACAGGGTTGTTATGAGTCGGCATCGACTCCGTGGCACTGAGAGTTTTGAGAAATTGGAGCTGGTCATGCCATCTTGCCCGCTCACCCACTCCACAGTTCACAGAAAATCTTCAGTGAGTTTACGTGCATGTGCATAGGCAGCCAGAACTGGTGTAAGACTGCTTTTTAAGCAGAGATGTGAAAGAGCGATCAGAAAGGCCAAGTGCCATGTTCAAGGTCACACAGCAAGTTCGTGGTTGAAATAACCCCTTGATAGACTAGTGTCCCTGTGTGAAGGGCAGCAAAGAAACCCCAGCACTAAGGGCAGGCTCAGGCGCTGAGCCCCAGCAATGGATGGCCCAGAAATGGGGCCACTGACTTCAGATGGATCCCGTAGCTCTCCCCAGCTAACCCTCCCTGAACCTTTGTTCCAGCAGCTTCTCAGGCTTCTCGGCTGTGTGGGTGTCCTGCTCCAGCCAGAGCCAACATCCCAGAGCAGTGAAAGGGGAGCCAGTGCCCTGGGGCTTCTGGTTTCAGGATATACAGGAAAGGTGAGAAGGAAGCTTGTCTTCCCATGGATCTGGGCCAGGGCTGGGTGGCGGGCCGCCGCTGCCAGGAGCTGGGATGTTCCCCAGGTGCTGGGCATCCCCAGGTCAGTAGGCCACCAGCGCTTTTCCACAGCATTAACTTGGGTCAGAAAATAAATCATTCAGCCCTTTGCAGGGAGCAAGCGCTTTGCCAGAGCAGGCAAAACCTGCCCCAGAATATGCAACCGTCTATCTTAATCTTAGTCTGGAAGCTCTACTTAAATTCATCCAATACGAAGGCTCATCCAGATGAAGATTAAGACAGACGGTTGCATATTCTGGGGCAGGTTTTGCCCTCCCCCCACCCACCAACTCATGATGAGCCGAGGCATAACGAAACAAGTTAGTGCCATCCCTGTGACGGTTTGTTGCTGGGGCTATTGTGATTACAGGGCTGTTGGTGTCTGATTTTTAGAAGTCAATCACCAGTAATTTTTCTTAATCTGTCTTAGTCTGGACATCCACTGACATTTGTCCACTGTGGGTGATTCTACTTGTATTGGAAAGGTTGGTGGCATAGCTTCCAGCAACGTAGCAATATGTAAGCCCCCACTGTCAGACAGACTGAGTCAGATGGTAGCTCATTCTCCTTGTTGTCTATTCTTGTTAAGGCCATCACGGCAGTTTTTCATCGTAGTGGTTCTGTGTACAACGGAATGAGAGACCACGCAGTGCTGCGCCCTCCTCGCAATTGTTGACATGTTTGAAACCATGGTGGAAGCCACTGTGTCAAGCCATCTTCCTCTACAGCAAAACTTTAGCCAAAAAAAAAATTTGTTTTTGCTGACTTGCTATTTTAGGGAGGATGAGGCCCTTCCCTAGGATTGGCCCCTCCTGAGGATATGCTCAATGTACATGAGCTGAAGTCTCTCTCTTCCCTTCCAAAAGCAGTCCAGGCAGACTTCTCATCTAGATCTGATTGTTCTCCTGGCAGTCCATGGTACGTTCAGTGGACTTTTGCCAGCACCACCGGAATTCAAAGACATCAGCTTTCTCCAGTCTCCGTTCTTCTCTGCCCAGACGTCATCCTCCGAGAGATAGGTTTGCTTTGGAACACTTTGACGAAGTCTTTTGCAGCAGATTTTCCCAATACAATACATCATTTGATTGCTTGACTGATGCTTCTTTGAACATTGATGGCGGCTTTAAGTGAAAATGAAATCCTTGCTAACTTGAATCTCTTCTCCGTTGATCATAATGTTGCTTATTGGTCTAGTTGTGAAAAATTCTGCTTTCTTGATATTGAGGTGGAATCTATACTTCAGTTCTGATTCACGGCAATTCCATGTCCAATATAATGAAACACTACCCAGTCCTGTAATCGTTGATCTTCATCAGCAAGTTGCTTTGTCTCTATCATTTGCATATATTACAGGTTATTAATGACCCTTTCTCCAATCCTGGTGCTGCATTCTTCTTCATATAGTTCACTTCTCCGATTATTTGTCAGAATACCAATTGAATCAGTGTAGTGAAAGGATAGAATCCTGACACACACCTTCCCTGGTTTGAAGCCATGCTGTAGCCCCTTATTCTCTTTGAATGACCATCTCGTGGTCTCTGCACAGGTGCTGCATGAGCACAATTAGACATTCTGGAATTGCCTTTCTTTGAAGTGCTAGCTGTAGTTTGTCATGATCCAGACCCACAAATGCCTTTGTAGCCTCCATAAAACACAGGTAGACACCATTCTGGTAGTCGCTGACGTCAGTCAAGATCCGCCTGTGTCAACAACGATATCCTTCCTTTTGAAATTAGATTGGCTTTCTGCCAGACCCCTCTCAACATCCTACTACAGCCATTTTTTAATTATCTTCAGCAAAACTTAACTTGTGCGTGACATTAAGGATTCCTAGAGATCTAATGGAATCATATGCATATGCCACAATAAACAGGCATCATTTCACACATATAAGCGATGCTAACCTTCTACCAGGGTGCCATGATTGAAACGTTACTCACAACTAGAAAATCAGAAGATGAGAAGAGACCTCAGGGGATCTAGTCTAAAGCTTAGCAGATCCATGTGTGGCGTTCCGCTGAGACAGGCCTCCATTGGCACATTTCAGTGTGGAGAGCTCCCTCCTTCCCCTTGTTGAAGGACTCCGCCATCCCAAAGTGCTTCTCCTATCCAAGTGTAATCTGACTTCTGCGGCTTCCCCTCACTGGTCCTACTTCTTTCCAGGGGAACACAAAAGAGCACAGTTCGGGGAAGTGTGAGGAGGAGGCGTGGGGAGAGATGTGGGGAGAGATGAAGCCAGAGGTGCTCAGAAATGCCAGCCAGAGGAAAGACAGGAAGGTGAAGGTTCTAAAACGGACCTGTACCTTGTGTGCTTACACGTTTTTGAGTTTTGTAACTAACTAGGTTGCTCAATTCGTTCTAGAAAACGTATCCATCCCAAATAATGTTGTACGTGCCGGAGGCTTGTGTGACTTATGGGGACAAGAAAGGGGTGGCCTGGAAGGGAGGGAGATTTCACAGAGAGAATGCTTGCCGGAAATTGGGTCTCTTGAGCCAGGAGAAGAATGGAGATGGCTGGGAACGTAGCTGCCTCTGAAAATCGTCCTGCATGAGACCAATTCCAAATGGAGCAAGGAACTGGATTTAGGGCAAAAGAACAGAAGATCAGAGAGAGCAAACGTTTTCTAATAGAGGCTTCCTACCCTAGGCTTCCTTGAGTAAGGGAGTGAGAAGCCTTTGTCATGGAGGTGTCCAAGCAGCAGGAGGGACACTCTAAAGCTAATCCATGCATTGGGTGAAGGCTGGACTAGATGGCTTTTCAACACACACACACACACACACACACACACACACACACACACACCTGATCACTGCAAGCCAGCGCTTCTTTATTCACTGAGGCACACCAGTGCAAGGGGACCAGGTATCCCTAGCTTTGCCTAGCTCTGGTCACCCAGAGCTGTTGCCATCGCGGACTTGGTTGTCAACAAGCAATCCAAGCCATTCCCCTCTCCTTGGGAGGAGCCGAGCAGATGGACTGGATCTGCCGAACTGCCCTGGCTCCGGTCTCCGCAGCAAACGCGCTCCTTCTGCGCAGTCTGTTCTGGTCGACAGCGCCGAGGGGGAGAGCTGGAGAAAGTCCCGGAGCTCCAGGACTGGGAGCCGCAGGGCGGGGCGTTGCTCTTAGACAAGATGGAGTTGATTTGCATGTAAGAAGAGAGCTGTTAAGTCCTTGGCTACCTAAACCTGCAGAAAGTTTGTCTCCCTTCCCCGGAGTCACTCAGAGATCGGGCAGTGCTACAGCAAGCGTCGATTGAGAGCAGGACTTGGATAAGAGGTTATAGTCCCGTGGGAGGGACACCCACAATCCACGCTGTCAGGGCTGCTGAAGTATGCTGGGAGGGCACCAAGGTCTTGCTGTGGGGAGAGCATGCTGTCCTCAAGGAGGGATGTTTAATAGCAATTTAGAAGAGCTAGGATTTAGGGAGCACCAAAGGACAGGAGAGGGAGGGAGTGTGCGCAGAGGTGCACAGGGTGGGGAATATTTGTTTATTTAAAGAGTCACAAGTCTTTCGATTTGGCCAGAGCTATGATGCAGGGAAAAAGTGTCAGGGATGAAGCTAAGAAGCACTTTCAACTGGGGGCACTTTTGCACCCTGGGGAGATTTGGCAGCGACTGTAAACATCGGCGGCTTTGTCACAAGGTGGGGGAGAGGGACAGTGATATTTGCAGCAGCTGGGAAGAGGCCAAAGAACAAGATGCAGAAACCCAGGTTGTACTGAGTGTTCCAGTCTCCTGGGCATCGGGTCGACCTATACTCCCTCCAGAGGGCTTTCAATGCCTGCATTTTCAGAAGTAAATCATCAGGCTTTTCTTGAGTGGATATGAACCACCAGCCTTGGTGTTGGTAGTTAAGCGTATTGATGCTTTGTGCCACCCAAGGACTCTGGGTCGGTGTCAGGGATGTTTCTAAACATCCTGCAAGGCATGGACCAATCTTCACAACCAAGAATGATCCAAACCCCTAGGTCAATCGTGCTGCCAAATGCCTGAGCCAAGGAGAGGCAGCGGCCATGTTATGATAGTCTTGAATGGCTCACTGGGTATTAGAAGTTTTTTCAAAGGTGCACATTTTTCATTATAATGAATATAAAAGTACTGAACTTCCACGGTTGTAGTTGCTACTATTAGATGCCACAGAATCAGTTTGGACCCATCGTGACCCTGGGTGCAACAGGACAGATCTATGTTTCAGCCCATTGTTACAGTAATCGAGTCAATCCATCTCCTCAAGAGCCTCCCTCCTTTTCACCGCCCTTCAACCTTACCAAGCATGAAGTCTTTCTCCAGAAATCGATCTCTCCCAATGACATGTCCCCGTCCTTGCTTCGAAGGCACATTCTGACTCTACCTTTTCCAAAACAGCTTTGATTGCTTCTCTGGAAGTCTATGGTAATTTCAGCATTCTTAGCTAATACCACAATTTAAATGTATCAATTCTTCCTTGGTCTTATTTGTTCCTTATCCAACTTTCACATGCTTATGAGGCATCCAAAAATGCCATTAGATCAGGTGCCCTGTAGTCTTCAAAATGTCACCCTGGCTCTTCAACACTTGAAAAGGTCCTGGCAGCCCCTCTGCTCAATGTGCCACCTCATTTGACCGCTTGACCGCCCCTTCCCTGAGCACTGGCCTGTCCATGATGGAATACTAGAAAGAAGGAAAAGAAGAAAATTAAAGTATCCAAGACCCACGTCCACGATCATTACTAGTTTGACGTGTAGTCTTTGAATCGCTTTACCTCTTTAAGAATAGTTGTTTAACCCTTCCAGAATTTTACCTAACATACAGTGCATACAAATGAAAAATTAGAACTCATACCTTATCATTCCTCTTAGAATTTTCCCATGTCATTAGTTACTAGTTTAGTCAACTTTTTAAAATGCCTGTCCAGCGGTGCCAGTCTCACAGAATCAAGCACACTACAAGGACTCTCTAATTAAGACAGGAGGGTAATGGCACGTGAGTAGACAGGCAGACCAGAGAAGCAGGATGGGAGACCCAGAAATAGACCCAAGTGCATGTGGAAATTAGTTTGTGGAAAAGGGACCATTTCCGATCAATAGTAAAAGATTCAAATAAACAGTGTTAGGGAAATCAACAACTAGGAAAAGGATAAAATTGGATTTGCAGCTCACATGTACACCTGTATTTATATTTTATGATACAACTGTTTAACAAGAACTAGCCCTTCCCTAGACATCACACTCACATCCTCCCATCTTCCCCCAAATGAAAGGTATCTAGAAACCCTGTCGCACTCCTGGCTGATGGACCACCAGCTCCTTGGGTTCAATGAACTAATTTAGAGTCTTTAGTCCAGGGTGTGCTGTTTTCCTTCCTAGAAGCATAGGTCAATTATCTTTCCTTCACTCTGACGTTAGAGTTCACAAGGCTGATATAAGGGTAAGTTAAAAATATTGCTCCAAAATCAGAGAAACCTTTGCTGAGGTTTAATGTAAAAACCTTATCAAAACGCGAAGCTATTGTTTCTCCACTGGATCGCTGTAGCTCTGAGGGTGTGCCCCCCTGTCCCTGATGAGTTCTGCACTCTTCTCTCTATAACATGTCAAAAAGGCAGTTTGACATCCTCACGGGAACAAAGAGAAGTCTGAAGGGGAAAGAGCAAGACTATGGGATGGATGGGGTCAGGTTTCCCAGTGAAATTCTCACAGGTTGAATGGGGGAGAAGGGGAACCGATCACAAGGATCGACATTTAACACCCCCCACCCAAGGAGGACAAACAACAGAAACGTGGGTGAAGGGAGACGGGATGGTATAAGAAATGAAAATAATAACAAATTATAATTTATCAGGGGTCATGAGGATGGGAGAGTGGGGGCGGGAGGGGATAAAAGGGGAGCTGATACCAAGGGCTCAAGTAGAAAGAAAATATTTTAAAAGGATGTTGGCAACATATGTACAAATGTGCTTGATACAATTGATGTATGGATTGTTATAAAACGATTTACTAGTAAATAAAATAATATTAAATAAAATGATTTGCTATTAAAAAGAAAGAAAAAAATTCTCCTAGGCTTACCCTGTCTGCCCTTGAAGGATGAGCAAGTGCATCGCTGTGATGGAAAACCAAAATTCCTTGGTCCAACTTTCCTGGACTTTTTCTCCCCAATGCATTGTTCAATTTCCTTAAAAATTCTTTCCACTAAGTCTCCTATGATCATTCTATATCTTTAGAGGATATTTATCAAGTTTACCATTTTGGGAGCCCACAACACAGACCACAAACCCTGCCCCAAGTTCAACTGCCTCAGCAGATCCCTTCAGAAGGCACTACTTTGATTGGACCTTTTTTTTTTTTTAAAGAGAGCACCCTAACAAGTTTAAGAAAAGTACATTATTGAGAAAATTTGTCTGCAGCCATCCACTGATCTCAGAGACATGTTTAAGCACATTTTGTTTGGAATAAACCCATACATGTATGAACGGAAATTATAATAGCAGTACTTTTTTTACTTAACCTGGTAACTAACCAAACATTATTTATCATTGTTTACCAGCTACCTCCTTTATGATAGGTGCTGTTCTCAACAATGAAGACACAAGTTCCATCACAGAACTTAAATTCTAGTGGAAGCAACAGACAAGAAATAAGTCAACAAATTAAGGGGGGGAAATAACCACCTTTTATTTACCACTCATAGGAGTCCCTGGATGGCATTAAGCTCTCAGCTACTAACCTGAAGGTTGGCAGTTTGAACTCACCCGAAGGGAACTTGGAAGAAAGGCCAGACCACGTGCTTCAGAAAGGTCATAAAGTGGAAAAAGCCGACGGAGCACAGCTCTACATTGAAACACATGTGGTTGCCATGAGTTGAACTTGACCGGAAAATTAACAAACCAGCTGGTTGGTTGGTGTCTAAGTTTCTTCATGCTGCTATCACAGAAGCACCACAAGTGGGGGCTTCAGGAAACCGAAATCCATTGGCTCAGAGTTTAGGGGACTGAAGTTCAAGTTCAAGGCACCAACATCCGAGGACAGCTCCCTTTCTCTGTCGCTCTGGGGGAAATTCTCGTCTCTTCTCAGCTTCTGTTCCTTCGTCTCTTGGCAAGCACCATGTGGCTTTTACCTTCCTTCATCTGTACCTGCCCACTTCTATAACTAATCTAAGGAGATTGGGTCTAAAGAGGTTGGATCCGACAGTGATCTTGCTGGATTTAACTATGGGTTGGTGAAGAATGTTGAAAGTGCCAGAAGACAAATAAATCTGTCTTGGAAGAAGCACAGCCAGAATGCTCCATAGAGGCAAGACTTGCCTCACATACTTTGGGCAAGTTGTCGAGAGAGACCAGTCCCTGGTGAAGGACATCACCTTGGGAGAGGGCTAACCAAAAGAGGAAGGCCGTCGACAAGGTGGATTAACACAGTGGCTGCAACAATGGGTCCAGACCTACGAACAATTGTGAGGATGTCACAAGACCTCAGATGCTGTAAAATAATAAACATTGTCCAGAATAAGCACGTGAGATTTATAAAAAATGTGCATATAGACTTACAGTTCTAATTTAACACTCTTTCTCAGACATGTAAATACCAGTCAAGACCCTCCACTCTTCACCTTCCACCTGTTCAATGACTAAGTACAGAGTGACCAGCGCCAAGAGGTGAGTTAACCAAGGTCACCTCACAGAAGACACTTCTTCCTACAGACAAAGGACATGTCACACTGTAACCACCAAATCATCAATACGATTGTTGATGTCTGTTGTGTTCTTTGCATTTTGTTTTTCAGTTTTCTGTCATGCACAGAAAATCCTGAAGAGGAAAAGAATTAAAAAAAAAAAAGACCTGCCTGATCTTCCATTCCTTGTAGAATAAAGTTAGCTTGCTGGCAACAAAAAATAAAGATAAGCAATATGTATGGAAAACACAGAGGCATGATTACATTGAATTCCCAGAGGAGATCATGCATGCATAGCAGTGGTGTTTATAATATTATAATGGTGGTGTTTAGCATAGCAAGACATAATCTAAATGTTCAACAATAAATCTGTCGCACTGAGTTGATTCTGACTCATAGCAACCCTACGGAACAGAGTAGAGCTGCTCTATTTGGGTTTTTCAAGGTTGTAATCTTTACAAAAACAAGTCACCATGTCTTTTTCCATTGAGCAGCTAGTGGGTTTGAACCACAAACCTTTCCATTAGCAGCCAAGGCACTGTGCCACCAGGTTTGCTATACTCAACACTAAGGATGAATACAGGTAAATCTAAGGCCCATGAGTGGCACGGTTGATTTGCATTTGACTCCTAGCCTAAAAGTTGGTGGTTCAAGTGCATTCAGTGGTTCTGTGACAGAAAGGCCAGGCAATGCGCTTCTGTACAGAGTGCAGCCCAGAAAACCTCATGAGCATTTCTATTTTGTCATGTGGGTTTGTCATGAATCAGGATTAACTGGAGTGAAACAGATACATATCTAAACACATGTGCCAGCATATGATGAAATTACACATAGCAATTAGAAACCGAGGTTTCACAAATCTATATCGAAGATATCCATGGTGTTGAAATTCATTCATCTCTGACCATATTTGGGTTTCCCATCCACACCCTTGGCCATGCAGCTTTTTATCTATTCACGTGGACTTTCCTAACTTGAAGGTCCAAGAGGAAATGGAAACCATTCAAATGGAAAAAGTAGATTATTTACAAATAATGGAAAAAGTGGTTAAAATTCTCATCTCCAACACTGAAATCTAGAAGACAATTGAGTGAGACAGATAACCTGCAAAGACAAAATGGCTAGAGACCAATGACAACTATTTATCCAAATTATCATTCATATGCTAGGGACATTATATCTATACCAAAAAATAACTGCTGTTCATTTGTTTTTTTGATGTGAGGGGGTTAGTGTATTTGGAGTTAATTCTACCAGGTCAGACTCTTAATCAAGCTTTCTATTTAGAGGTTCTGAAAAGATTGTGTTACCAGTCTGTGACAAAAAAAGGCCTGATTTGTGGCAGATTGGGGACTGGTTTTGCCACCACAACAATGCACCTGCACACACAGCCATCTCAGTGTGCCAATTTTTGGCAAAAAACCCCAGCATGCTTCTCTTTTCCCACACACCTTACTCACCTGACCTCGGTCTGTGCTACTTCTTTTTGTTTCCATGAATGAGGAGGAACATGTAAGGACAGTGATTTGCTGACCTAGAAGAGATGAAGAAAAAAAATGAGGGAGGTGCTGTTAGCCATTCAAACAGATGAGTTTGAAAATGCTTCCAAGAATGGAATCGCAGATTTGACAAAGTTATTCAGTGTAATGGAGAGTACTTCAAAGATGATAGGGTTGTTTTGAAAAAATTTTCAAATACATAGATTTGAGAAAAAAAAAAGCTGGATTTTTCTGCATACCCCCTTGTGTGTGTGTGTGTGTGTGTGTGTGTGTGTGTGTGTGTGTGTATCCCAAAAATGGAACAGCCACATGCTGTTCTCTTAAATCGACCATCACAAAAAATGAGGTTCAAGAGAAGCTGCTTTCACAAAAATATTCACTGTGACCTGCGAGAATCTTCCTAGGCAATGCCACTGAGTGCACTTGCTCCCCTAGCGTGGTGGTGAAGGTGGCGGAGTGTACCACAAAAGCCCCGCCCAGCAGAGCTTTTATCTGAGGTTTTTGGGGGTACCCCTCGTGTGTGTGTGTGTCTGAAGGAATTAGGTCTGTCTGTGTACCTTACTTATGGAAAACGTAGAAATTAAATTAAAATTTTGAATTTTTAAATTGGAACAAAGATGTTAGGGAAGTGCCAGAAGTGGGGGTGAGTGGTAATAATCCACTGCTGTGGACTTGATTCTGACTCATGAGGACTTCACGTGTGCAAAGCAGACCAGCACTCCAGAAGGTTTTCGAGCCTCAGACCTTTCTGAAGCAGGTGGCCAGGCCTTTATTCAGAGGCACTTCTGGGTGGATTCAAACCTCCAACTCCCAGTTAGTAGCCAAGTGTCACTCATTTGCCCCACCAGGGGTTCCTATCCTGGTACTAAAGAGTAAATATAAATGCCAGTGGTGCAGAATGCAAGAAGCATAGTTTTCATATTCTAAAGTAAAATTTTCATGAAATAACTAATCCTGTTTCTCAGAGATTTTTCTTCCACTAAAAAAAAAAAAGCGTAAGCGTGAGTCTAGATCATAAACCGATGCAATCATGGTACACAGGCCCGGTGAGTCCACAGTGGACAAGGGTTGATGGCATGGATTTATTTTCTGGTTTTGTAGGAACACAAGCGTACTGATGGAATAAAGTCTCGGGATACAAGCAAGCAATTCATAAAAAATATTCTCATGAAAAATTCTCCAAGGACCACTAATTACAAAGAATAAATCGTTTCAAATCATAGTGAAATGCACTTTTTTCAGTTCACAAAATGGTAAATCATATTTAAAGATCATACACAGAGTTGGTGCAAAATAGGTGCTCTGGTAACCCGCTGGTGAAAGTGTAAATTGATTTATTTCTGGAGTGTAATTTGGCAGGCTGAACCAAAAGCTTTAAATATGCACATGTCCTTTAAGGTAGCAATTCCATTTCTGGAATACTTATCCCAGGGAGGCAAGTAAGCACATGTGCAAAGGTTTATCTACAAGAGTGTGCATCACAGCACTGTTGAGAAAGAAGAGACTGTCACCCATCTGAATGTTTAAAATATAATAATACAGTATTGATTTAATAATGGGGAGAAAGCCATGCATCTATTAAATGAAGAGTGCTTTGGGAAGGAATTGTTTCATTTTAAAATGCCAATTTATTAAAGAATAGGAGTGGTATTGAATATTATTACACATTTTGCTGTATAGATTAAAAAGTATTAGCAATGGCTGACTGTGGTGGAGAAACAGATTATTTATAAAGTTAACTAAATATTTTTATTAGCTGAATCATTCGTGCTTATTGAAGAATTAGAAAATGTAGGCTACACATAAAATAACATATGGGTGTTTCTTAGGCTCTGTCTTTTTCTTATCATCAATTTCTGGTATTTAATAAAAGGCATGTATTGATTTTGCACACAAAAACAATGCTATAAAAGTCATTTTAATTTGAAGCGTGGGTGATGAAATACAATTCTTCTTCTGTGACAGGTGCAGAGGCCCGAAAAGAATGAGCACATTGGGATCCCAAGTTCTCGGCAGGTGTAGCCGGACACAACCCATTCACACTGTCTATGGACTAGAAGGTCCAATCCACACTCGCCCTTCAAAAGGTTAGACAGTGTTCTCTAGAGAGACAAAATCAGCAATGTATACAAAGAGTTCTATATCCAGGAAACTGCTCACTGTCAGCAAGCAAGGTCGTGACATCCGCATGTCACTTGCTGGTGAAGATCAGAGATTGTCATCCTTTAGTATGGACAACAACTCAATGTGAAGAAGACCCAAATCCTCACAACTTTACCAAAAGGCAACATAATGATACATGTTTTTTAAAAAGGAAGTTGTCAAGGATTTTGTCTTGCTTGCCTCTACAATCAGTGCTCATGGAAGCAGCAGTGAAGAGATCAAAAGACATATTGCATTAAGTACATCTCCTGCACAAAACCCTTTTTGAGTTTTGAAAAGCAAGGATGCTACTTTGAGGACGAAGATGCGACTGACCCGAGCTATAGTTTTTTCAATCGTCTCATACGCATGTGAAAGCTGGAGACTGATATGGAAGACTGTGGGAGAATCAATGCATTTGCATCGTGGTGCTGGAGAAGAATGTGGAAAATACCAGGGACTGCTAAATGGACAGACCGGTCTGTCTTGGAAGCTGTATGGCCAGCGTGCTCCTGAGAGGCAAGGGGAGGCTTCATCATCTATACTTTGACATGTTGTCAGAAGAGACCAGTCCCCGCAGCAGGACATCATGTTGGGGCAAGTGGGGGGGGGGTGTGGCAAAAAGAGGAAGGCCCTCAAGGAGATGGATGGATGCTTGGGCTGCAACAACGAGATCAAGCCTGGGAACGATGGTGAGGGTGAAGCAGGACCAAGCAGTGCTTCCTTCTGCTCTGCTGAAGGTCTCTCTGAGTCGGATGGAACTGACTCAAAGGCGCCTAACAACACTCCACTCTTTTCTCCCACGGCTGCTTGACGGCTCACAGTAGATCCCCTCATGGAATCTTATTACATTACCTTAGGTCTCATCATGGGGGAATCCTATCCCAGCCAAGTTGACAGAATACTTAGCTATCATAATAGGAAACATGGAGGGTGGTGGTTTTATGTTAATGGAAGAGAAACACTTTAGAAAAGGGGCCAAGAATGGTTGTACGCCCTGAAGACTATGAACAATGCCGTTGCATTGCATGTGTCCAAGCTATTGCATCACGGATGTGTCAGCAAGAAGTAAAGTCAAGTACATTCTTTTTAAAGTCTATGTTGAGCAGAACTTTCAAAAATATATCCAAATGAATGAAGGGTGACTTTGCACAACTTGCTTTTATCTACTTCATTTCTGCGCATCGGAAGAGGTCGTGTGAGGAGAGCAGTGGGTCAGAGCAATCCGGGAGGGCAGGGAAGGTGAGTGTTTGAGAGAAGTCACCACCTCTACGAACAGAAAGACAAGGCAGAGGATGGGAGGCGGCTGTCCGGCTCTCGGTCTTGGAACCTGACTTCTAGAGCATTTTGTTTTTATTAGTTGTATTTCTCTGGAATGACCAGAGGCTGTAGATAGACGGGCAAAGGAACCTGGAACTACAGCATCTGATCTTTGCAGCATGATATCAAATGTCGTTGGAAAATGGAGCAGAGGTGAAACCAGGACACTTAGGGTAGGAGAAAAAAAGATTTTTATCTGTAACAGCCAACTCTCTCCACCCCTCAGATAGATGCAGCATCAGGAAGAGGCCAGGGACTTCCGCCTGAAGGGAAGCCAGCGGATCTCACTGATGAAATGGCTTACACCTGAGATGGCAAAGAGGTTGCTACTTGCCTGTTGCCTCCAGTGCATTGGCTGTGGCTCCATCGGCGTGAAGGACAGTGGGCCAGCGGGGAGGTGCGCCAGTGCAGGGTGCAGGTGGAATGGTTGCCATCCAGGCCCACACTGCCCAGCACCCTTGGAACCATCCAGCGACTTGTTTCCCACCTCTTAGCTGAAGGAAACTGGGCTTTATCCACTGAGAGCTGCCCAGGCAAGGCTCTGTGATGTCTCTGACCCACAGACCACAGACTGGTCCAAGAGTCTGGTAGGAACAGAAAACAATGTGCTGCATCTTGTTCATCTCCTCCGCCCTGTCCATTTTCTCCCTGCGCCTTCCCTGCAACCTGCGGGCCAACGCTGGTCATGGCCATCTTTTGTAGGGACGGTTTTTTGGAGGTGTTTTCCCCCAGAGCCTTCACACTTTCTCTTTCTTACAATGCTTAAGTTAAATTTAGCACCGAGGCGTAGATGTGACCTCATTCCTTGTGAAACGCCATCATAGGCGTGCCTTGGGTGTGATTTCTCCATCTTTGAATACATGCATTTATAACTCAGGAGCCATCGAACCACTGGAATTATGGGTTTGGGAAAACAAATCGGATGCAGCCCCCTCATTTTAAGGGGTGGACACTGATGTCTAAACCCTAAGTGACCTTCCTGGAGACACACAGTTATTCAAAACGGATCCTAACCCCTGTATCCTCACCACATCCAAAGTTCCTTCAAGCTTGATGGCGTGAACTCACTGCCATGAAGTCTCTTCTGATACTCGGTAGCCCTCAAGGACAGAGTAGAACTTCACTTTTGTGTTCCAAGGCTGCAAAGCTTTATAGACCAGAAAGCCTCACCCTTCTCCCATGGGGCAGCTGGTAAGTTCGAACTGATTAACTTGTGGTTAGTAGGCCAACACGTAGCCCACAGAACGGAGACATACTCTCTAAAACCTAGTTGTCAAGTTAATACCAACTCATGGACCCTCATATATGTCCCAGTAGAACTGTGCTTTACAGGGATTTCAGTGGCTGATTTTTTGGAAGTAGATTGCATCTCTTGATGGATTTGTACGACTCGGGACTCTCTAATTCTAAGAAATGTTCAGAAGTTCCTTTCTCTGTCTTTTTCTCACTATGTTAGTGTGAGTACTTCAGAGAAACAAATCCACAGAAACTCATGAATAAGATAGAGTTTTATATAAAAGTTAAGTGAACTTTAAGAAAACATCCCAACCCAGTGCTGCCCAAGCCCACAAGTCCAATATTAACCCATATGCCCAACATCAGTCCACAAAGTCCTCTTCCATTTCACAAAACATATGCAATGACGCCGACTGCAGGAGGAAAGCCGAATCAGTGAACGTGTAAGCATCTCAGCACTGGCAGGGGTCTCCACACGGCTGCTCCAGCACCTAGGGCTGCATCGGGGTAGGTCCATGTGGCTTCTCCTCAGGGATGTCTTGCAGGAAGTGAGCCTTGCCAGCTGAAGCAGGGAGCTGGCTAAGGCAGCTGCACCCTGGCCCGACCATCACAAAACAAGAGACCCGAGAACTAGAAAGGCGAGGCTCACCAAGCCACTTATCTCTCCGCCTTTCAATCAACCCCCCATGTGTTTACCAACCAGGCACAATAAACATTAACTATCTCACTCACTTTGCTCAATATAAAATCATCATTCAAGATGTTATCGTTTCCTTTCTACCATATCTTGGCCAGTTCATCTGCATGAACCCTCCAAGGACAAGGACTTACTGCCTCACCATGAAGTCTAGTTCCTTTGGGGTCAGCTCTAAGGTTTCCACTTAGAATGAATGAAAGAAAGGAAGGCCTTCCATGAGATGGGTTGGCACAGTGACTCCATCAGTGGGTTCCAGCACAGGAACAATTGTGAGGGTGGCGCAGGACCGGGCAGCGTATCATTCTGTTTGCATGGGGTCACTATTGGTCAGAAGAGACTCAAAGGCCCCTCACAACAACACAGCTGACAACATTTTCTTTGAGGGCTGGAAGAGTAGGGAATCCCAGGGATACTTGTAAGTTAATTTTCGTTCTCTAATCTCACTCTTATTCTCAGACTGGGACAGCATGAGCAGACATAAGACCATGAGGTGGACAGGGTGGATATGGTACGTTCTGAGGAATGAAGGTCATGGGCACTAGTGCAGTCAGAAAGATACACTCACATGCACTGCACTTTGATTAAGAAACAAATTGCCTTTGAGCTTGACAATGTGAAGAGATACCATTACTTGTAGTGTAGGGGGATGTTTGAAGAGGGGTGAATGTACGCTTTGATGAGAAAATTCAAGGCTAAAACGGAATATGTAGAGGAAGTAGCTCACTCTCTCACCCCAGAATGGAAGGGACTGATCCTGGTACCTAACATACTCACTCACTTGGCCTGATGTTGCATGCTTGGACAATTCACTATGACAGTCAGATAGCCTGAATTGTTGCCGTGAACCTTCATTCCGCTCTAGAAAGAGCATTGCATACTCATATCATTGCCATGTCATTTTTCAGTGTCCCCTGTGCATAAGAAATGACTTCCTTGCCTCGAGCTGGGCTCAGCCACATGACTTGCTCCAGCAAGTAGGATGTTAGCGGAGATAACGCAGTGAGACTGCACACACGCTTGCACAGACAGGCTGCTCGTTCTCTTAAATGTATATCATCCATGATAAACCAAGCTCAGGCCTCTGCTGGTCCTAAAGGTATGAGAAGGACATAGAACAGACCATCCCCAGGTGACCCATGCCATGCAGTCCTAGGCTAACGCTGATGACTCCTTGCCAACCTGCAGATGAGATTGAACTCTGCCAAGTTCAACAGATTGGTTGCCCAGCTGAGCCCAGCCTAGACCAGCTGACTTCCAGCCAACCCATGGATGTGAGGGCTAATTAAATACTTATTGTTGAATGTCACTGGGACTCTGGGTGGGGTTGTTGGTTTTTACAGCGTGATCGAAACAATGGTTAGCCAACGCATGGACCAATCATTCTCAGAGACTTCTGTGTTATTTGGTAGGGTACCTTCACAATGATAGTAACCTCCCTAGGTATTCCAAATACTTTCCAGAGGGGAACAAAACTATTTGCAGAACTGAAAGGGTTAAAGGTGGGGGAAATATGGTAATCCAGAGATGGATAAGTGCAGGAAACCTCTACAAGACATGGTACTAGAGAAACAGAAAGGAGGGTGGTATCCTTAGAGCCCCAGAGCACACCTTCTGCTGATCAGAATGAAGATCACCATTGCACTGGAAACTTCTGAAGCTGCTCCCTTATCTGCTCATTGCACTAGAGTCTAGGGTCACTTGCAGTGGTTGGCTTTCACTCATGTCTGTGGTTGGAAACTCCGAAGACCCCAGTCAGGCCGTGTTGCTGAAGAAGCCAGGAGAAGCAAAGAAGAAAACACACTTCTACTCGGCACCACTTCTCTCCTTTCATCCCTGTGAAGACGAATCTCATACTCATAAAAAACAATGGAGAGGCAACGGAATACCAAAATGGGAAGGAGCGAGGAAGACAGATCAACTCGTTTGAGTGAGTCCCAGGCTGAGGCTCAAAGGACTTACAAGCTCAGAGATCTTGGGGATTTGCTTCTGGCATCATTACTAGCAGCTCCTGAAAAAGCTGAAATCCAGGAGGGGCTAATTTAAATTCGAATGGTTTTAAATATAGAAGGGCCGATTCCAGAAAGTATTATCTTGTTCCAGATGTCTTTTAGTATGTGTTATGAATTGAATTGGGCCCCACACCCCCAAAAAAAGATGTGTTGAAGTCCTAACCCCTAGTACCTGTGAATATGAAATTCTTTGGAAATTGGCTTTAGAAACTGTTGTCTTCAAAGCCATCAGCATGAGATGATATGGGAGTAGGGTGGGTCTGCATTACCTGAGTTCGCATTATAAAAAGAAGAACAGAAACAGGGAGAGATGCACAGAAAGGAAAGAACTGTGCAAAGATGCATCTACACACCAAGGCATGCTAAGGACTGCCAGAGCCACTAGAAAGCAGGAGACACGCATGTGAATGAGATACCAAAGAATCAATACGACCCAAGGTGGATCTATGGTGTGAGAGGTATGGCACGTGCTTTGGGTACCATTTGAGGGAGGGACACCAATGAGCAATTTCCCATCACCAGTTGTGATGGAACTAATAGCCACAGATGCTATAGTTGATACCCTACTTTGAACTTCTAGCTTCCAGACTATGAGTCAATAGAGCATGTGATAATCAAACAGAACTGTGGTACATCCATACCATGCACTCTTTACCCCTTGATAGTGAAAAGAAGCAAATGATTGATACGCAAAACAACCTGGGTGAATCTCCAGAGAATCCCGCTGAATGAGAGAGAGAGAGAGAGAAGTCAATCCCCCACAGTTTTTACCTATATCATTCCATTTATTTAACTTGTTTAAATGGGGGGAAAGATGACGTAAATAGAAACAAATGACTGGTTGCCAGTAGAACAGGAAAATCATAGCCCAAAATACCAAACCCCATATTGTCAAGTCAATTCCGATGCATGTCCAGAGGGCCTTCTGGATTGTAATCTCTTTCTTTCTTTTTTAAAAATCATTTTATTGTTGGCTCTTATAGCTCTTTTCATAATCCATCCATCCATCCATTGTATCAAGCACATTTGCATATATGTTGCCATCATCGTTTTCTAAACATTTTCTTTCTACTTGAGCCCTTGGTATCAGCTCATTTCTCCCACCCACCTCCTTCATTAACCTTTGATAATTTGTCATTTCCCCCCGATGTCTTACACTGACCGATGTCTCCCTTCAATCACTTTTCTATTGTCTGTCCCCCTGGGAGGGGGTTATATGTAGATCATTGTGATCAGTTCCACCTTTCTCCCCCTCCTTCCCCTTCCCCTCCTGGTATCTCTATTTTCACTATTGGTCCTGGGGATTTATCTGTCCTGGATTCCCTGTGTTGCGGGCTCTTATATGTTCTGTTCTAGTCAGATTTGTAAGGTAGAATTGGGGTCATGATAGGGGAAGGGGGGGAGGAAGCATTTAGGAACTAGAGGAAAGTTGTATGTTTCATCAGTGCTATACTGCACCCTGACTGACTTGTCTCTTCCTGTGACCCTTCTGTAAGGGGATGTCCAATTGTCTACAGTTGGGCTTTGGGTCTCCACTGTAATCTCTTTTAAAAAATAGCTTTATTAACATAATTCACTTATCACACATTTCAGGAGTCCAATCATATTTAAAAGAGTTCTGTAATCATCACCACAATCAATTTTAGGGCAATCCTTCTTCCTTGTACTCAATATTGTTAGCTCCCCGTTTCCCACCACCCACTCCTGCTATGCCCCTAGGAAACTATTGATCCAGTGGCTGTCCATGGGGATTGGCCTTCTCTCTCTCATTCAGTGTGACTCTCTGGAGATTCATGAGGTTGTATGATGTATCAACTGCTTGCTTTCGTTCATTACTGAGTGGGAAATGAATGGTCCATGGTATGGATGTACCAGTTTGTTCAACCATTCACATACTATATTGACTCCTGCTTCTGGAAGCTGGAAGTTCAGATTAGGGCATCAGCTATGTCCAGCAGCATAACTTCGAAAATAGCATCGGTGTGACACAGATTTACCTATCCTAGATTTCATATACAGAAAAACATACAAAATAAAAAACCCAATGTGTTAGTCTAGGCAGACTAGAGAAACAAAACGCATAAACACTCATATTTTATAAGAGAGAGTTTTTATCTAAAGGGTAAACATACATTATGTATCCCAACCCAGTTCAATCCAAGCCCCCAAGTCCAACATTAGCCCATAGGTCTGACATCGATCTACAAAGTCCTCCTCAAACTCACAAAACACCTGCAATGACACCCAATGCAGGAGGAAAGCCGAATCAGTGAGCGTGTAAGCATCTCAACACTGGCAGGGGTCTCCACATGGCTGCTTCATCACCCAGGGCTGCATCGGGGTAGGTCCATGTGGTTTCTCCTCAGGGATGTCTTACAGCTGAGGCAGAGAGCTAGCTAAGACAGCTGCAACTGGTCCGACCAACAGAGAGCAAGAGACCAAGCAGGTGAGGCTCACTGAGCCATTTATCTCTCTGCCCTCCAATTAACTCCACATGTGTTTATGGGCCAGGTTGGCACAATAAACGTTAACCATCACACCCAGCAACAATGACAGGATAAAACTTAAAAACCTCAATGGAAAAGAAAGCAGAAAATATATATATATATATGAACAATTATACATTAGGTTAAAAGTGAGGTCAAATGACAAAGTGTCACATTTTAATCCAACTATATCTATAATAATCCACCCTACACTTCACTCTACTAGCATGCCCATTCCCATCCCTAGTTCATAGTCCAAGGGGATTGGGGCTTACTCCACTGGAGGACTGCAGATGGCTTTGGGGTTTTCACCGTCATCCATAGCCTTCTGCAAAACCCAATGTTCAGAATTTTAGCTCTAACATTGTTCCACCCTCTGAATTGGAGTTTTATTATTTACAATCCTTGGATCATGCAGGCTGATGTGCTTCTTCCATGTGTTCTTAGCTGACACCTCACTTAGATGGCTGCTTGTTTTAAGACAAGTCTTTAGACCCTAGACACTGTTCTTTCTGATAGCTGTGCACCATCTGCTTTCTTCACCACTCTTTGTTACAACACCCATATCCTCAGTGATCTCTTCATGAGAGCAGGTTCAAGTAGGGCCATGTCATAAGAACTAATTGTTCTTAGATTAAGAGTGTGCTCAATAAGGGGAAACTGATCACAATAATCGATGTATGCCCCCACCTCCCAGGGGGATGGACAGCAGAAAAGTCAATGAAAGGAGACAGCGCTCTGTGTAAGACATGGGGGACAAAAAAGAAGAATTTATAAATTATCAAGGGGACATGAGGGAGGGAGGGACAAAATGAGGTGCTGATACTAAAGGCTCAAGTAGAAAGAAAATGTTTTGAAAAAGATGATGACAACATATGTACAGATGTGTTTGACACACTGGATATAAGTATGGATTGTGATAAGAGCTGTAAGAGCACCCAATAAAATAAGAACTTTAAAAAAAAAGAATGTGCTCAAAATCCATTTGTGAACCTATGGTTTATATATGTCACTGGTTCACTTAAGAGATAGCATGATTATTTTATTGGCGAATATTCTAAGTGGTCAGGCCTTTCTTCCATGGGGCTATTGGGTGGGTTCAAAGCATAAACCTCTCTGTGAGGAATTCAACACGAACCATGTGCGCCATCCAGGGAACGTAGGGGAAATTCAGATAACTTTATTCCAGGGACAGCCTGGTACCAGAGAGGCAAAGCTGACATCACATCCTCCTCTAGCACTGGTTCCATTCCAGAGCCACCGTCCTGAAGGCCACTCGGAGGGGCGGCAGGAACAGGTGATCAGGGTGTTGGGGGGGGCCTTCTAGTCTTGCCATCGGGGCTCCCCTCTGCATGCCCTGCCAGATACATTTTCTGGGCATGTTTGGTGAGCTTGTACATCGCTCTACATTGTTGGCAAAAATACTAAAATAAAACAAAAAGAAAAAATGGAATTCTGGGCTCAAGCAGAAAGAAAATGCTTTGAAAATGATGATGGCAACAAATGTACAAATGTGCTTGACACGATGGATGAATGTATGGATTGTGATAAGAGTTGTATGAGCCCCCAATAAAATGATTTAATATATATTAAACATTAAACATAATATATATTATATAAAAATATATAAATTGTATAAAATATAAATATATATTAAAAGGAAAAATTCCAAATATCAAGCGGCAAACAATGCCTTAGATTCACATAACATCATTCAACACACAAGGCATTTTGCATCCATCACATCTTCCTCATTCTGCAATGGAGAACAATGAAGCTCAAAGACATCCTGCAAGCTAGGAGTCACTGAACTGGAACACAATCCGCTCCCACCTCTTCTCTTAGGCTGGTTCCCGGGCCCTGTGGTTCATCTTCCTGACCACTGGAGATGTGAGAGTAGCCTGCACCTGACCGTGAAAACTCTCTGCCAGCAAGTCGACTGCTCAACGCGACCCTAGAGTGAGGGGACCAGATGTTCACATTGGCAAAGCGGGACAAGAGCGGGACACCATTGATAAAACTCATATCCTGGCGAAATAGCCACATGGCAGCCAAAAACTGGATACCCGAGCTTGTCGCGCATTCTTTCCAAAAATCGGGACTTTTTTAAAAGGCGGCGGGATGCAGGAAAAATTCTTAAAAATCGGGACTGTCCTGCCAAAAGCGGGGTGTCTGGTCACCTTACCCTAGAGGACAAAGCAGGAGTTTCCCTGTGAGTTTCTGAGACTGCATTGCTTTATGGGGGTAGACAGTCAAATCTCTCTCCCAGCACATAGCTCACTATGCTACCAGGACCCCTTTGTAGTATAGTGGGCTGTGCGCTGAACTGCTAGCCACAAGATCCGTGGTTCAATCTCACCAGCTACTCCATGGGAGAAAGATGAGGCCGTCTACTCTGACAAAGATTTAAAGTTGCAGAACCTACAGGGGCAGTTCTACCTTGTCCTATAGGGTGGCTATGAATTGGAGTCTATTCCATGATCGTGAGTTTGGATCCTGACCACACAGGCCTCCTGTCCAGCTTCCTAGGTTCCCATCTCTGAAGGGCCAAGAGCAGACCCCCTGACCTCCCACTGACCCTAGTCCTGGCACTCACACACCTTTCTGTCCACGAGAGACCTCACACTCCCCACGGTGAGCTGGCTGCCTTGGTAAGTGGACCTCTCATGACTGGTTTGTCAGGGACAGCTGCTCAGCTCAAATTCTCTGGACAGGAGGCAGGGCTGACCCTGTGATTTGGTCCTTCGTCCAAACTGGCAGGTGGGCAGAGGTGTCTCGTTGTGACATTGCCCTCAACAGAGGGTGTCTGGCCAGGAAAGCACACACACACACACACACACACACACACACACACACACACACACACGGGAGGACACAGCAGACGGCAGCACAGTCAGCTGAAGGGTGAGCTCCATCCCAGTGAACCCCAAATACTGCTGCTCCAACGTGCCCCAACACTCCGGGACACAGTAGTAAACCAAACCAAGTCACACACGGCAGAAATCCTCCGATGGACACTGGTTATACTAACGGCTCGTTCCAGGCCTGTGTGTCTGTGTTGAGATTTACAACCTGGCCGGCTTCTTCCCCAGTGACCCATCGGGGCTGATTCGCTGCATTCCTGGGGTATCACCATCTCCCCAGTTCTTCTGGGGAAAATTTCCCTCTCCTCTTCATCTCCCACAAGGAACCAATGACAAGCTTAAGGAAACATCATGAAGGGCAGTGAATCTACATAAACTAATCAACCCTCCCTGGAGCCGGCCCAGCTGCGCCTTCCCAACACTGCCCTGCCCTGCCCGACCTGGCGGCAGGGTCTCAGGGTGGCTCCATGCTGTCCTTGCTACAGCTGCCCCTCCCAACAGTGCGGCCCCCCGGCTCTCCCCTTGTGCCCAGGGCTTCGTCCTTCTCCTTCTCTGCTGTGTCTATCCTCTCGGTCAAGGCTGGGGCGGGAGCCTGACGGCTGGCAGCGAGGTGGGATGGGTAAGAAGGCAGGACGAGAGAAGCTGGAGAAAGCTAAGTTAGAGGGGGCACAGAGCAATGCAGATCTGTGGGAGATTGGGGAGATGCAAGGGGGGCGGGGTGCTGAGTCAGAGCTGACTTGACCTAACCACAATAACAGCATTGGAAGGAATCTCAAAAGGAGGCTCAAGCACCCGATGGGATGAAGGAGTGAGGGGACATGTCCCACTTCCAGATCTTTGAACACTCAAGGGGAGCTACTTTGAACTGGCTACAACAGCCTGGCAGTTGGTCGTTGTGTCACCCGAAGTTATGACACCAGTATTTCAAAAACCAGAAGAGTCCTTGATGGATAGGTTTCTGTGGAGCTTCCAGACTAAGACAGGCTAGGAAGAAAGGCCTGGCAAACTGCTCCCAGAAATTAGCCAGGGAAAACCCCACGGATCACAACAGCATCCTCTGATGTAGGGCTGAAAGACTAGCCCCTTAGGGTGGAAGATAGTCAAAATCAATACACGACGGCCTCCAGGAGGAGCCCCATCACACCGGCCATCACAGGGACGGTTCAGGCATGGGCAACGATTAGTCCTGCGAGGAAGCAAGCTTATGCTGACCTGGAGTGGACCGAGCAGCCGCTAACAACAGCAAGAGCTGTATGTGACTCTGGTCCCAGAGAGCAGGCGCTTCCTCCCAGGGTGCAGTACAAGGACACCCATTTCTCCGAGAACCCATGCTGACCCTGCCTAGTGGAGCACTCCCCAGGGGCGCTGGGGGAATGATCATCACCCAAGCCACTGCAGAGCATGATTCTTGCCCAGGGATCGCCTGCTCAGCAGGGTCCTGAGGGTCGAGAGGCCATTCCTCGCACAAGAGGTTGACCTGGGGGGTGGGGAGGGGGGTGGAGAAGCCTGCATCAGGACATGGGACACTGTGACAGCAGTGAAACATCCACAGTGTCAAGTGGCTGCTCTCTCTGATGAAAAGTCTAAAAATAGGCCCCGTTCTGCTGCTCACCGGCATCGGCCCAGCCCTCGTGAGCGCCGGGCAGACAGGCAGGTGCGCCTGCTCCCCCCTCGCTCTCCCGACTGCCCCTGCTTTCGGTCATCATCTACTCCCCCTGGATCATTCGCCACTGGACCTCTCCCCTGGTCCACACCAACCGCCCAAAGAGTTCCTGCGGCACGTGGGAGCCTGTGAGGACCCACACCCGCCACCAGGCCGTCCTCGCTCACTCATACAGCTATTTCACATGTATGCAACATAGTGTTAACACGCAAGTGTTGAGTATCTTTTCTAGGACAGGTATTGTGGGAAAGGCTCCGGGTTGCCTGAGCAAAGCCAGGCACAAGAGAGAGACATACTGCTATTGCCCAAAATGCACTGTGGAGTGCTTACTTCGGCGGCAAGTAGGCACAATCCACAGTAGATACATCAAGGCTGTGGGGATGGAGGGCAGAGCACCAGTGAGTTGTTGGCGGTGGGACTCTAGGCATTGACTGGGACTGGCCAGGAGTGAGCTTTCTGGCATCTAGCAGGGGCTGTATTTTGATCTGGGTCACCAGAGCATGTGCTGTAAACATTTATGCAGATGGACATGTAAGGTCGTGTGCATTTAAGGTCGCATGCTCTTTATGGTACAGATGAGGGGACTTTCAAAAGCTCATAGGAGAAAATCCAACATCTTTGCATTCCACTTCTCTATGCGCTTTTCAACCTTATGCCTTACACTTTCGGGGTTTTTTAAAAGATGCATTTAGAGCAGCGGTTCTCCACCTGTGGGTTGCGACCCCTTTGGAGGTCGAATGACACCCAGGGATCGCCTGATTCATAACAGTAGCAAAATTACCGTGATGAAGTAGCAACAAAAATGATTTTACGGTTGTGGGGGTCACCACAACATGAGGAACTGTATGAAAGGGTCGCAGCAAGGGGAAGGTTGAGAACCACTGATTCTGAACCACTGATAGTTCACAACTACCTGTGAGTCCTGAGCAGGTGAGGGAGCCATACCCCAAGCCTCTCACAGGGGTTGTCTGATTGGAGCGCTGGTGGCACCATGGTTAAAGCTCTGGTCGCCAAGTCGAGCCTGCCAGCCCCTCTCGGGGACAAAGATAGAGCAGTTTGCTTCCGTAAGGACTGACAGCCTTGAAGTCAGCCCTATGGGACTGTCCGACGAGGTCCCACAGGGTGGCTATGAAGGGGTTTGGTCTGGTTTCCCTAGGTGTGAGAGAATACACTGAAATGTTCATTTCCTCTTAGACACTCTTCCGCCCTTCCCGACTGTTCTATCCTGAGCAGATGTGACGTTTGTGGTGAGATGAAAGTGCTCACAGCAGCTAAGGACCACAATGACCCGGGCAGCAGCACCAGAGGTGATCCACTGGGCGAGCAGGTGGCTCCTTCCCGGAGACAGGAGGAGTCGGCTCATGAGCTCTGGGCCGTGAGGACAGGGGTCAGGGGGCTGGCCCAGCTCTGTGGAATTGCAGCTCGGCTAAATAAAGCCGCTGGCCCCCGGGGGCGGGAGTGGGGGGCGGTCGCTGAGGCACTGCCATGGGAGGAACCCTCTGGGCTCTCCTCTCATTCCTGAAGGAAGGAGGACCCAGGCGCTCCGCAGAGGCCTCCTCGGCTGGGCTGCTCTCGGCAGCAGGGAAGCTTGCCTGTCTCCCTTCACCTCCATGCACTGTAAGCCTGTAAGAGTTGGGGTGGTTTTAGAAACCCCAATGCATCCTTCAGCATGAAGTGCCTGCCAGGGTGAGAGTTTGGGGTTCCAGCGAGGTAGCGTGAGCTCCTAATGGGAGTCGTAGAAAGAGAACTCAGACTAAGACCTGGAAACCTGGCTGAACGCGCAGCCATCAAGCTGATTCGTGATGACCCTAGTGGACAGGGTAGAACTGTCCGTATGGGTCTCTGAGACTGTAACACTTTACAGGAGTAGAAAGCCTCCTCTTTCTCCCACAGAGCAGCTGCTGGGTTTGAACCGCTATGGGACCTGGCAAGTCACTGTAGGCCTTGGTTTTCCCATTGAGCTATGAGACTGTGAGGAGAGGAATGTATGATTGAATATGTGGGGGGTCCAGGAACTGGGGGCGGGCATTGAGTCTGTGTTCAAGGGGCCTTAGTTGTGTTGACATGGGACGTGGGGGGGGTGGAGGCTGGTTAAATGGCTGGCTCGTGGGGATCCGACTCCAACCCCAGTGCCCCGCCATGCTATCGCCTGCACACTGCAGGGGTCGGAGTGGTTTATTTGCGCCTGAAGCCCGGGTTCTGCATGGGCAGAGCCACTGCAGTCATGTGATACACACCAGCTTGTGACTCATCCGTGTATTTTGTATTTCCAGGCTGGATCCTAAAAACACTTCCACGCCCACCCCACCCCCTCCTCTGCCGCTGTCATGCAGGCTCTCACGGAGAAGTCATGTGAAGCCTGCTCAGATGGAGCCAAGGGATGAGCCAGCAGTCCTACTCTGCCCTGTGACATGCACCGCCTCCAGCGGTCACAAGGTCTCCAGCTGCCACCACCTGCCCTCTGTCCCCAGCCCGGTGCCCTCTCCCTGGCAACCTTCCTGAGCTGACTCGTCCCTCCAGGCAGTAGCCTGGCAGACAGCCAGTTAAGGGACAGAGTAACAGGCTTTGGCAGTGCTGGCCCCAGCAGACCTCTGATGGGAAGCAGGCCAGGAGTCTTCCTGGCACCACATGGTGTGCCCCAGTGGGGATTAGGTGCCTTGCTGGCCTGAGGCAGAGGTGGGGAGCTGTTGGCAGCTGGTTCTTCCACAGCCAGGCCCAGCCCCTGTCCCTGTGAGCAGGGAGCTGGAACCACAGGTGCTGAAATGAGGCTAAGCAGGAGCCCCCGAGCCCCCTGCCGCCTGCGTGCCTGACAGAAAAGCAGTCATGCTCACGCTTTAGAGGGAGGGAAGAGGGAAAACCGCAGGAGGGGCCAGCAGTACACACATTCCCAAAAGATCCTCTAGAGCAGCGGCTGCCCACTAAAAGCATTTTTTGCCCCCCCCCCCCAGGACACTTGGCAATGGCTAAAGACGGATTTGATTGTTGTAACCAGGGAGGTGCTACTGGCATCTAGTGGGAAAAGGCCAGGTGGCTGAACATCCTACAATGCACAGACAACTGGAACAGAGAATTAATTGTCCCTGGTCGGGCCAAGGCAGAGAGCCTCAGCTTTGGAAAGACAGCAGCTTTTGGGGGGAAGCCTTGAGCGGGGCCTCCTGGTTGGACCCATCGGCTCCCCTGCAGCCACAGTGAGCTCTGAAGGTCACTCCTAGGCTTAGAACCCATCAGGTTCCAGGGCCTTGGGACCCTCAGGCGTGGGCTCTAAGTCCTTGCTTGTGGACCACGCCTCCCATGATCTGACTTCAGCCTCTCTCTCCTGCCACTGGGCTTCGGTCACGCCAAACCAGGCATTGTTGGTGGATGCTGTTGAGTCAGTGCCGACTCATAGCCACCCTGTGCGCAACCGAGCAATAGCCCACCTGGCGCTGCTTCATCCTCACAATTGTTGTCATGTTGGAGTGAGCCCAGGCTCAGACGCTCCAAGGTCTTATTCCCCGAGGCAAGGAGTCTTTATGGAAGCAGACTGCCACAGCCTCTCCCTGAGCTCGGTAGGTAGGTTTGAACTGCGCACCTTTCAGGCAGCAGTTGGGTACTTTAACCACTGCATCCACAGGGCTCCTTTCAATGGTCATTAGGGGACTGAGGTAGTTAAAGTTTATTATGCCAACCTGGCCAATAAACACATGTGGGGTTACTTGAAGGGCGGTGAGATAAATGGCTCTGTGAGCCTCACCTTTCTAGTTCTCGGGTCTCTTGCTTTGTGAGGGTCGGACTAGGGTGCAGCTGCCTTAGCCAGTTCCCTGCTTCAGCTGGCAAGGCTCACTTCTTGCAAGACATCCCTGAGGAGAAGCCACATGGACCTACCCCGATGCAGCCCTGGGTGCTGGAGCAGCCGCATGGAGACCCCTGCCAACGCTGAAATGCTTACACATTCATTGATTGGGCTTTCCTCCTGCAGTCAGCAGCATTGCGTATGTTTTGTGAGATGGAGGAGGACTTTGTGGATTGGTGTCGGACATATGGGTTAATGTTGGACTTGTGGGCTTGGGCAGCACTGGGTTGGGATGTTTTCTTGATGTGCACTTACCCTTTATATCAAACTCTCTCTTACACATATGAGTTTCTATGGATTTGTTTCTCTAAATTACCCAGACTAACACAGGGACGATACATAAATGCTTGCTATGTGGATGAGGGAATGTGGTAATTTACACCTGAAAACAGCATCACTTTCATTAAACTTCAGCTCCCGAGGAAGGCAAGGCAACAAGGGGCATTGCCATTTTGTGGATGAGACTCAAAGAGGTGAAGGACTGTCACCAAATGTCCAAGCACTACTTTCCCACGACCTTCCCTTTGGGGCTTGCACCGTTCTTCATCAACTAGGACAAGGTCTGCCAGCTCATTCAGCCCCACTGGTTTGACTTCCATGAGCTATCCCAAAAGTCGACAGAAAAGAGTTTTCCAAGGCTATTGTCTTGTATGCTCAGATATCACAGAATTTCTCTCTCTCTATCCAAGTTAAAGGTGACTTCCAATAAAGTGCATCTCATTATCTCATTAAAGAGATGAACGTTGACACATGTGTATAGACACTCATGAAACTGTCACCACAATCAAGGTAATAATTGTCTCACTAACTCCCCAAAAGTTTCCTCGTGTGTTCTGTCAGCCATCCCTCTTACTGGCCACACGGCCCTCCTACACACACACACACCAACTAACCTGCTCTAGATTTGCTTGCATTCTCTAGAAGTACATATAAATGAGATCAACAGCATGTGCTTGCTTTTGCTGGGCATCTTCTGTTCAGCAGAATTACGCTGAGGTTCATCTATGTTGGGCACGTATCAGAAGTTGATTTATTATATTATTATTATGAAGTGACAATCCATCGTATGGACATGCCATCATTTCTTTCTCCACTCACCTCGTAGGGACATTTGGGTTGTTTCCTCCTCGGGGCTGTGAGAAATAAAGTTGACATGAGCACTGGTGCAGTGGTGCTGTGTGCACAGATGGTGTGCACACATTTTTATTGGGTAGATTGCTTGGGTTGGGTTATATGGCTAGTTTATGCTTACTCTTTAAAAGACTGCAAACTTTCTGCCCAATGATTTTTATATTCTCACCAGCAGTGCATCAGAGTTCTAATTATGCAACATCCTTGCCAACATCTGGTGTGGTGAGCTTTTTTTCATTTCAATTAGGCTAATGATTGTGTTGTTGTTGTCATTAGTCGCTGTCGAGTCAGTTCTGAGTCATAGCAAGCTCATGTGTAAGAGTTGAACTCTTCCACAAGGGTTTGGAGGGTGTGGCCTTTGAGAAGCAGGTCACCAGGCTTGTCTTCTGAGGCACCTCTAGGTAGATTTGAACTGCCAACCTTCCAGCTAATAGTTGAGTGTGTAACCGTTTATGCCGCCCAGGGATCCCAATAATGGTTATGCAGTGGCATCTTATCGTGGTTTCCATTTGCATTTCCCTACTGACATGATCGTCAGCATCTTTTCATGCGCTTATTTGCCACCCCCATATGAAGGCTCTATTAAAACCCATATTTGTTTAATCAGACATGGTAAAGCACACACTGATTCATGGACTTTTGAATCTGCCTGACCTGACTTCAAGTCCTGGCTTAGCCATTTGCTGTGCAACATAGGACTAGTGCCTTACTGTCTCTGAAATTCATTTTCCTAATGTGTAAAACTTAGGATAATTATTGAACCTAATAGGGTTTGTGTGAAGATCAAAGACTAAATGCTTTAAAGTGTGTATCATAGCACATCTCACTGCCATCAGGTCAATGATGACTTTTAGTGACCCCCTGAGGGTTTCTGAGATGGGAGCTGTGTACAGGAATAGAAAGTCCCAGTCTTTCGCCCTCGGAACTGCTGATGGGTTCGAACTGCTGACCATGCAGATCGAACCCCAACGTGTAACTGCTATACCACCACGACAGAGCACACAGAACTTAATAAATATCATTAATAATGATTGTGATCGCACCCTTCATTGGTCTGATTTAAATGGTAACAGCTAAGGGCACTGGCATTGCACAAAACTGTAACCTGCATGGGGAACAACTGGCACTTTGTGTCTAACACAATTTCTTAATGTTAATCCTATGTTTGAAGAATGAACTTTTGTGAAGTCAAGCATGTGTCAGGCCTGCGAGAGCACTTAGATTGAAACCAGCCCATGCTTAAAGTGAGGGCCCACGAGCCACCCTGACGAGTGGCAGCCCCCGAGTTACACTTAAGGAGTCCTGGCTCACCCATCGGGCTGCAAACCACAAAGCCGGTGGTTTGAAGCCATCAGCCGCATCTCAGGAGAAAGGCGAGCCTTCTTGCTCCTGTAAAGATGTACAGCCTCCAAAACCCCAAAGGGCAGTTCCCTCTGTGCTATCGGGTCCCACTATGAGTTGTAGTCCTTTCGGTTTGTGGGAGAAACTAGGGCCCCATAGCGAAGAGTCCCCGCTCAGCCAGCCCGAATCACATTGCCTGCTCTTGCCGGATTCTTTCTCTCCACCGCCCTTTGCTGCCTCTTGATGGGGGCCCTTATGTGGGTGCTTTTAGGAATATGGAAGCCGCATTCAGAGAATCGCGTGTGTCACCCACAATTCTGAAATCAAGGTTTGTTTCCCTCTCCTCCTGGTGGCCAGATCGGCTCCAAAGATCGCCCGGAGCGCACGTCACTGCGGGGGCC
>NW_022111310.1:3821053-3845782 GCF_000313985.2 Echinops telfairi | reverse complement strand
CGCCGCCTTGGCAGAGCATCATCGGCAGCGGCCGTAGCGCGCAGAATGAAAAGCAGTTAGAGCCTTGGATCCTGTAAAACTCTAAAAATATCCAGGAATGTGTGCACATATGTGGCCCTTCTGTGATCAAAACATCTGGGGAGAAGATCAAATGCTCCAGCCTTCATTTGCCTAACCTTCTGCGAGGCCTTTGGGAGGGGGAAGGAAGTTGAACGTCGTTGACCCTACTGGGGGCAAGGACGTCACAAGCTATTTGGGCGTTTTGAAGACAAAATAAGGTATGCGTGTGCAGGGTCCTCCCCGGGGATGTCCCAGACCTCTGTGTCCTGGGATTCTGGAAGTTGTGGCTCACATTGGGGGCCGGAAGTTCATTGGCTTTTGGCCTGCATTCCTGATTTGATGCCTTTTAAAAAAGAAGATTAAAATGCCCAGTCGCTCGATTAGAACATTAGGAGGTATGATCATGGAGTAAATCATTAAATGTCAGATTTGAGGGAGGCCTGCTAAAGCCCACGGACTTGGCAGATGAGGGAGCCGAGACCCAGAGCTCTGGTGCTGTCACATTGAGGGTGGTGAGGGAGGCGGGGATGAGCGGGGTCCTTGGGAGGACCAGCCAGGGCTGAGGGACAGGCTCGTTCTAAGCCACGTGACCATATGTGCACCAAAGATGGTCATTGTTCCCTTTACCTGGAAGAAGCTGCGATCGGGACTTCAGGATCTTGAGGGGGGAATTCTCCAAGGATGCCCGACCTTTCCTTTGACCCTTCTCCTCCTGCTGGATCCCAGTGGGAAGAGCTATAGGAGTCGGGGTGGAAGCGGGGTCCCTGGAGCATGAACAAGAGCAGGTCCATGCTCCCCTCTCTTCATTACTCAGCATCGCATCAGGCCCTAAAACAATGTCCCAGTGGTTTGCGCTGACTGCTATGTGAGGCCAGGAGCCCTGGTGCTGCAGTGGGTTATGCATTGACCTGCTAACCACAAGGTCAACAGTTCAAATCCTAAAAAGGTTCTGCTCTTCAAGAGGGGTTTTGCTCCCAGAAAGATGGACAGCCTCCAAAACCTACAGGGGCCATTCTACCTTGGCTTACAGGGTCACTGTGAGTCAGCATCACTTGGGGACAGTGGGTTTGAGGTTTTTGAGATGTGTGAGCCCAGAATTCCTGTCGCTCCCTTGTATGAATACTTCCCTGGGGCAGACTAGTGGTCTGAAGAGTGCTCTTCTTCGTGCTGTTTCCTCCCTCTAGACAGGGAATCCAGCCCCTTCCCCAATGCCTATGGCAAACTGAGTTAGCACCCCCATCCCCGCTTCTTTTCCCCTGGGTCTCGCTGACTGGCTTTTGGAAGGCAAAGGAAGCGTAGCTAAGGATAATAAGAGCAACATTATTTCCCAATGGTATCCCCTAAAGGTATTTCCCCCCCCCCAAAAAAAAAAAAAACAAACAAACACCTACCTTGTTAGCTTCTCATCCTGTAGGTGATGAACGGAAGGCCTGGAGTGGAGTCCTGAAGCGAAGCTACAAGGGAGGAAGATCTTAGTCCATCCAGTGACCCAGCCTCGGGAACTTTTTATCCTGCCTGCTGCTCATCACTGAGAATGCCAGCTGGGGAACTGGAACCCCAACAGGCCCTGGACTTGGGCACCTATGGAAGCAAACTGCCTCATCTTCTCCCACAGAGTGGGTGGTGGATTCGAACGGCCGACCTTCTGGTGAGCAGCCGAGCACAAAAGCACTCGAGCCAGCAGGGCTCCAGTGACTGAGCTCCTGTTATTCCAGTTAGTCTAGTTGGCCCAGTGGCCAGGCCAGACAGGAGAGAGAAAATCATGACGTTTCAGAACAGCCTCAGTGTATCTTGATAATTAAGATTTTTCCAACTTCCCACTCCTAGTGCCATAGAACCATGGAGTTGCGGGGTGGGGTGTCAGACTCCCAAGGTGTTTGTGAGTGCTTCTTATTGCACCCCACTCTCTATACTAGGCTGGAAAGTCGTATTCTCGCACATGAACCAGGAGGCTAACCAACTGAAGACCACAGAAGGGCCATCCACGAGCCACAAGCCTTGATTGTAACAGAGGGGCCCCAAATTTGCCACCATCCTATCAAGTCATCATTGTATAGTGCTTGTTTTAATGATTCCCTTGAGACCACAGAAAATCAAAATAAGCATATAGTGTCCTGCCCTCGTTCCCCCTCCCCCAACACAATCTCTTCTAGAAAGAAAAAAGAAATCTTCAAAGTATGTCAAAAGCTTCCCTTTGCCCCTGGTTCTGTCTTATTTTGCTTGAGACCAGTCGAGACACTCACTCCTAGGAGTCAGGGGAAAGTAGGGCTCTTTCCCGGTAGCTGCAGACAGGGACATCTGCAGTGACAGCTCTCCTTCCTCCTGAGCTGGAGCCTTGCCACACTCACGCTCACGTGCCCCACTTTCCCAAAGTCCCAAGAGTCAGCAGGACAAATGAGAACATCCCTGTGCCAGGACTCACTTGAGGAATTGGAAAACAAATTTCAAAGCTGAATGCCAACCACATATTCCAGCTTCCAGGAGATGGATGGAATTAAATGTATGAGTAGACTCACTCTCACAGTCCTCAATGGGCAATACTGTTGCTGCTGCTGTTGTTGTGATTGTTGTTGTTGCTGTTAGCTTCCCCTGACTAATGGCGACTCGGGCACAATAACACAAAATGCTTGTAGGTCCCGTGCCATCCTCGTGACCTGTTGCAGACCAGAACGTTAGGATCCACAGGGTTTGCCCTGGTTGAGTTGCAGAAGAAAATTACCAGCCTTTTCTTCCCAATTCATCTTAGTCAGGAAGCTCGAATGGGACCCATCCAGCATCATAGCAACATGCAAGCTTCCACCACCAGGTGGAAGATTGGAATTCTATCATTGATCATAGGCCCCAACAATGAACCCTTAATAATGTTGTCACATTTGGGGGACATAGGAGGTGAAGAGAACAGAATGAATGACAATGTGGCACAATTTACTATCCAAGCTGATGCTGACAAAAGACATTGGAAGAGAAAGCAAAATAGCAGGCATGCATGGCCAATATTGGAGGTAAAGATGAGGTCATAAATATTTTAAATAGCAAACATGTGTATCTGTATGTAGCTCCCATTCTGCCTAATGTGCCAGCTCACACCTCTGTTTTCAGCGATGGTGTATAATTGTATAATACAATTGCTCGACCAGCTTTAGGAGATGCCAAATATTTAATGATACCCCACCTAGAAACAATAAATACATTTGAGTCAGTCTTAGACTCCTGGGGAAAGGGATGCTGAAAATTTGATGAACGGGATTAATAAATTATAACCAGGCTATTAAGATGTGAATCACAAAAGACTCCTGACACTCTTTTCCTTTCTCTAATTAGAATTAGGAAACAAATAAACAGACCCACCTCCCTGTGCTCAGAATTTTGACTCCCTCCTTTCTGAGGCCACCTGGTCAGTCTCATTCCTGGACTTGCACTTAGACCTGAAAATACCTTCACCAACTAGTAATAAGTTTAGGGGCACACTCCCAGTCCCTAACCGAGATGCTGTAACCATATCGGTGAGCTGCCAATCACACAGCTGGGGCAAGAGAAGGTCCAATTTCTTGGCCACGGGGCATCGTCACCATCCAAGGGGCCCTGCTGATGGATTCAGGGGTCTACTTCAAACTGTCATAGACCCAAGCTTCCTAAAAAGAACCTCAGACATACTCTCTTTCCACCTCCTCCTTTTTGTATGGGCCAAAACTGGAGCTGGAGGAGAGGGAGCAAATTGCCCAAGTTCCTGCAGCCTTTGTTAGCAAAACCCACACATGAACCTGAGCCTCCTGGCTCCATGACCACGGCTTCATCCACACTTAGTCGCCCACTCCACACTGGGGGCCCGAGTCCAAAGAAAAAGCAATCCCAAGGTTTTGTACATCTGTGGTCATTACATAATTGGGTGTCAATTTAGGACTCAGGAGGATTAAGAGTGAAGGGGTGGAGTCTACTCCATCAATCGGGTCATAGCCAATAAGGCTTCTGTGTGGGCATGGCCTTCCCCTAAGGATTCTGGGAATTCCGGTATTTTCCTCCTTGGAAGTATGAGACACTTCTCTCTCTCTGCTCATTTCCTGCGAGACATCCCTGAGGAGAAGCCACAGGGACCTACCCTGATGCAGCCCTGGGAACTGGAGAAGCCACAAAGAGACCTCTACCAGCGTTGAGATGCGTACGATGCCACTGGATCCAAAGACTCTCTACTCGCTGGCCTGTGATCGTCCTGCATTCAGCGTCATTGCATGTGTTTCATGAGTCTGAAGAGGACTTTATAGATTGGTAGCAGGTATTTGGCTAATATCAGACTTATGGGCTTGGACTGGACTGGGTTGGGATGCTTTCTTAATGTACAATTACCCTTTATCTAAAACTCTCTCTTGTACACATTTGAGTCTCTATGAATTTTGTTTCTCTAGTCTACCTGGACTAACACATCATCCCAACTCTTTTATTTTTTTTGCTTTGGAGGACAACTCCAGGTGTTAGGAGACAAGTCCAGCCCCTCAGTGCAGGTGAAGCATCTGAGGCCCCTCCCTCTGGATGCCCCCATGGAGAGCTGTTGCCACACTCATCTCAGACGCAGACAGGGCTCTCCTCCTCACCTTTCTATCCCAGGGCCTGAAGCAATGACAGTATAGAGGAGCCTGGAAAGGAGGGGGATGCTTAATTGAATGAATCATGAGGGTTCATCTAATTTCAGAATCTCTCTCTCTCTCTCTCTCTCTCTCTCTCTCTCTCTCTCTCTCTCTCTACCCTACCCCCACGCCCCATCCCCCGTGCTCAATGACTCAAAGCCAAGAATGGCTTAAGATGCAATTCTCTGCAGTATTTCACAGATTCTGCTTAACACATGCTAGATGCTAGGTGCCCTGGTCAGGGAATGGGTCAGGCTGCCAGGGAGCAGATGAGGCTTTCTGCGTCCACCCAGATTCACAGCTCTGACATCGGAGTGGACCCAACAGCAGTGGGTAGTGGAGGTACTGGGTGAGGAACCCTGGTAATACAACATGCGCACACTCAGCTGCTCATCGAAAGGTCTGCACTTTGAGCCCACCCAGGACCTCCATTAGGGAAAGACTAGTAGCTTTTTTCATGTGTTTGTTTGTTTGTTTGTTTGTGGGCGGGGGTGGTGGGGTGGTTCCAGGAGAAAAAACAACAACACAGAAAACCTGCTAGATAAATTCCAAAAGAGCTGTAAGACTAAGACGAGTGTTTTGCATCAGTAAAAATTACAGCCTGGGAAATTCTGGGAGGCCCATGAGAGCAATAGATAACCCACCCTTGTAATCCAGGATGATGGGACTCCAAGCGAACCTGGAAGGGCGCCACAAGCAGAGGCACGTGGGGGGTGGGGGTGGGGTGCCTCAGGGGAGGTGAGAGCTGAGTGGAGTGTTGAAGGACAATCACCATGAGTACAAAGCATGACCAGGACAAAGCATGACCAAAGCGGTAGCCACAGTGCGACTGGTAGATGTGAGCATGCACAAATGAAATGGACGTTTGCTTATCTCCTATTGGGTTGGATTTTCCAGAAGGGATTGTTGTCGAATACTGGAAGCTTGCATTGACTTTGGGAGAGGAAAAACAAGAAACACGAATGATCCCATTTATAGTTGCCCCACCCGCACTGGCTATGCGGGGCTCTCCTCCTACGCAGTTACCGTATGACAGAAAAGCTCTTCTACCACCCTGGTTTGTAGGTGGGGACACTAATGCTCCGGGAGTACTAGCCAGCACCGGCGCACTGCTTTCCTTCCTTGTCCTACTCATGGGGACTCAGAGATGTACCAGGATTAGATTCAATCCTTTAGATGCAAGTTTAAAGTAATGCTAGTCTCCCTGCCACCAGAATCAGTGATCCCTGGATCTTCCCCGAACTAGCTCCGTGATGCTTCCTACCGGAGCAGCCCAGGACCTTCTGAATCAGGGGAGACCACTGTCTTGCTAATTCTTCAGCTCGGTCACCTGAGACACTTCACAGCCAACTTGCCTCCCAGACATGGAACGGTGTGTGTGTGTGTGTGTGTGTGTGTGTCCCAGTCTCTTCCAGTTTCCTGCATTCTATCTCACTAGTCCGTCTATTCATCTCTCCCTTGTATGCTTCCTCTCCTGTGGAGCTGCCGCCCCTGATGTTAACAATGACCTCAAACCAAACCTAAGCCCACTGCCGTGGAGTCTATGCCAGCTCAGAGTGGCTGTCTAGGGTTTTGGAGACTGTATGGCTTTATTGGAGCAAGCAGCCTCACCTTTGTCCTGTGGACACATAGGTGGGTTCGAACTATGCCCAATGCCTAATCCAGAGTGCCTCCTTCCAATGACCGAGCCATGCTTAACATGCAGCACAGAGCCATCGTTCTTGCAGAGCCCTGTCCTTGCTCACAGACAGATTCACGCCCTCCTCTGGGTTTTGCCTGCTCTTTGGGGGCTTCCCTACCATATTTCATGGTTCAGTCTGTTCTGTGCTTCACAAGAGACAGGGATTCCTGGAAGATACGAACTGTCTCTGATTCACCTCAGTAGCTCCAGAACCAACTGGACTAGTACTTGGCCTTCCGTATAGAAATATGCTAAATTCCAGAGAAAGGTCCAGCCCAGGCTCTGTCAACTCCTTGCAAAGGGCACAGTCTTGCATGGAACTGGTGGGAAGCAGGGTTCTCACCTGACTCAGGGTGGTGCAGATAATTAACTCCCTCTATACCAGCGGTTCTCAACCTGTGAGTTTCAACCCCTTTGGGGGTTGAATGACCCTTTCACAGGGGTCGCCCAATTCATAAGAGTAGCAAAATGACAGTGATGATGCAGCAACGAAAATAATTTTATGGTTGGGGGGTCACCACGAGATGAGGAACTGTATGAAAGGGTCGCAGCCTTAGGAAGGTTGAGAACCACTGCTCTATACTATCTAAATGGTTGGAGATTGGAGTCCACGCGGAGGCTCCTTGGAAGGAAGACACAGCCATTTACAGTGGCTGAAACCCTACAGTGGCCCCTGACACAGATGCAGTGGCCGTGAGTCAGCATTGACTCCCACAGCAACTGGGTTTGCTTAGCTTGGATCACTTCCACCTTCCTTCCAGCCACCGTGTGGGCCAGGAGGAGGCAAAACCTCCTGGGATCAGCTTCTGCAGGACCCATCCTCTATCCCCAGGCCATGTGCTGAACCCAAACCAACTTGTCATTTCCTGGTGCCATGATTGCAACTCCAGCAGCCCCATCACCCCCTCAGCCCAGGCAGCTCTCCACTAGTTCCTGCAGAAAAAAACAAACAAACCCTCTACTCTCTGAGACTGAGGCCATGCGGACTCATGGAGACCCTATAGGACAGAGTAGAACTGCCCCTGTGGGTTTCCAAGACTGTAAGTCTTTACAGGAGTAGAAAGCCCAGTCTTTCTCCAGAGGAGAAGCCAGTGACTTCGAACTGTGGGCCCTGTGGATCGCAGCCCAGTGGGTAACCACTCCGCCACCAGTGCTCCCTAGTCTAGTGAAGGGTAGCACCCGCCCTATTGCCCACTCCATCGGTTGTTTCCTTTTCCTTCCATTTTTTGAGATTTGGGATCGCAGTGCAGTAGAATGCATGTACTCAGATTTGTATTCTAGACCCATCAAAGTTTTTACTCAGGAGGATTTCTCTTCCGGAAGATTTCTAGCCAAGGAATACTCACTGTTCCGACCCTTTTGATGGCTTCTCCTCTCCTCATCAGGGCTGGCATGCCAACTCCTCCCATGACCAGCTGCGTCGTCTTGAACCAGTGCTTCAACTCCTCTGAGTCCATTAGCCCATCAGTAAAATGGGAGGAATGCCACTCACTTCACAGGGTGGCTGGAATATTGAGAACCAATGACAAATCACACAGAATAAGCGCTTGGTTATTCATTCTTCTCCTTTGCTTAGGAGAGGTGTGATGTTCTCTGCAAACACCTCTTTGTCCTTATCACCATTCTCATACTCTGGAGGGGGAAAAAGAAGTACAGTATCATCAAATCCCACATTCTTCAAATCAAGTTAAATAAACTAGTCGTCAGATGTATCCATTGGATTTGGAAACTGGGCCTTTCGTTGGCCGAGTAAGACGCGTTCCACAGAAAGCATGGGGTTGGAAAATAACATGCCTTGCAGTTGTGTGTGAACGGACCACAATTCATGCTTCCCCTCTATCCTTAAATCACTGCGTCCACATCAAACTCCCACACTCGAATATCAGACAGCGGTTTCCAGGCAAAGCGCACATCTCCAAAGTCCCAACCACCATCAGGCCAGAAATGATCATCGCTTGAGAATGTTAATTGAATGCTATAATTATAGTTGATGCGTAATAGGCATTTTGCTCTGATGTTATACACTGCCAAGAAAATATTTACTTGGCTAACTGAAGCTCATGACCAAGTCTATTTTGTTCACAACAGAACTAATGCTCGAATTTGGCACCACCAGACACGTGAGTGTGAAGCATCCTCGGGCATCTCAAATGTCACCGGGATGTCTCTTACACTTTTGCCTTTTAGAAATCATCCACCTCCTTGCTTTGCAGGATCTCTCCCTCGGTCTTGTGTGGGCTCTTTTGTGATCCTTGTTCATCTTTTAATGAGATCAGTTACTTATTGAAGATTAGTGTGGATGGAGTATAAGAAGAGACCTGGAGCTTTAGTTCAGGGCTCTTATCTCAAATATCCCTTCATCTAATCCATTATTTTATTTGCACTGGATGCTCTAGTTCCCTATAGATAACTGGTTCCTGACACTCGCTTCTTAAATCCAGGCTCTCTGGCACATAGAAAATGCTGCCTCCCAAGTCTCTCTCCACCTACTTCACCTCTAGCATTGCTCTTAGTCCGGGGTCAGATCATGGAAATGGTCATGGTTGTTAGTAACCATGGAGCCGGCTCCAATGTAAGCTGGCCCTGTGTAGAGGACATCAAGGACTGCAGCCTTCAGTATGGATTACCACTCGATGCAAAGAAGACCAGAATCCTCACACTGGACCAATAGGTAGCTGCATAGTAAATGGAGAAAAGGTTGAAGTTGTCGGGGATCTCATCTTGCTTGGCCCCACAATCAATGCTCATGGAAGCAGCCATCGAGAGATCGAATGATGGATGGCATTGGGTAGATCTGCTGCACAAGACCTCTTTAAAAACTCCCTCACTGCCGCTGAGTCGATGCAAACTCTTAGCGACCCTGTTGGATAGGGTAGAACTGCCCCTGTGCATTTTCAAGAGTCTAACTGCTTACAGGAGTAGAAAGCCCCATCTTCAGATTTCTTTAGAGTGTTGGAAAGCAGGGACTACTGTAAGGACGAAGGTGTGCCTGACCACAGTATTTTCAATTGCCCCATAGGCATGTGAAAATTGGCATTGAATAAGGAAGACTGAAGAACCATTGTGGTGCTGACGAAGAATATCGAAAGTACCATGCACTGCCAAAAGCACCAACAAATCTGTCTCGGAAGACGTACAACCAGGGCGTTCCTCCGAGGCAACGATAGTGAGATTTCAGCTCACAAAATGTGGACATGCTGTCAGGAGAGGCCGGTCCCTGGAGAAGGACATCGTGCTTGGTAAAGTGGAGGAGCCGCAAGAAGAGGCAGGCCCTGGCCAAGGTGAATTGGCACAGTGGCTACAACCGCGCGCTCAAGCAGAGGAACACTTGTGAGGGTGGCGCAGGACGGGACATTGTTTTGTTCTGTTGTGCAGAGGGTCCAGGTGGATCAGAACCGACCCCATGGCACCTAACAACAACAACACGTACTGCAGAGCAGCACCGTGTCCTCCTTTGACCCATCTTTGTAATCGTGTGCCTGGCTCCATCCCTGGGGTTATTGCGACAATCGATTGCTCTAAATGTTCCCTTCATTTGTGCTGACCTTCTATTTTACTACACAGGGTGTCCTTTTGCAGCGATCCATCTTTCCTGATGATGCTGCACCCAGGAACTCCCAAGCCATCCGTTAGGGGCTGTGGGTATAAAGAGTCCCATAGGCAGCAAACGGTCAAGCACTCAGCAGCTGACAGAAAAGCTGGAAGCTGAATCCATCCAGAGCACCGCAGATGAAAGGCCGGGCTGATCTCCTTCCGAAAGTTCACAGCCTGGGAAACCCCTGTGGAGCCCAGCTCCACTCAGAAACACATGGGGCCCCAGGACTTGGAATCAACTCCATGGCAGCTGGTTCGGTTCGGTTCGGTTTGGTTCGGGTGCATAGATCAATGCCACGTTCTTCCTTCCAGGTGCCCCTCTCTAAACTTCTATTTCTCTTTATCTCTTTGGACGCCTGCTCATTTTTCACGTTCTTTTCTGTCTCTTCCCTCCTCCAGTCTGGAAGCGGTTCCTATTCTCGAAAATAGCCAAAGAGATAGTATTCCTTGGGACCTCTAGCCAGAAGAGAGGTGCTTCATTCTCTCCCTTCCTGGCCACACCGGGGTGGTTCCTACAATGGGTTCCACCTTGTCCATTTGGTCTGGATCTTTCCATAGCCAGTGGGCTCCCCTGCTGCTCTCCACCACTGCCATAGAAGCTGCCTCTTTCTGGCCTTGATGGAAAGAACTTGTGGAGAAACTGCTTTCAGGCAGAGCTACACTGAGCCCCTTCTCTGCATGTCTGCTCCGCGCGGCAATGGCACGACCCCTGTTAGTTGAAGGGCCCCCTTTTCCCTCCCACATCCTCCTCCCCTGGGGGCCACTGAGCGGTATAAGCGTGGCAGAAGCAACATCCTGCCCACCAGAGTCCCCACCTGCTTCCGCACCTGTTTTCTTGGGTTCCTGAACCAAGAGGGAAGAAACGATGGTTCAACCTTGCATGTATGTTTACACTGCTGCGGAATGTCATTAAGTATGGAAAATCATGCAAGAAAAGTTCCAGAGAAGTGGATCCCTGGATTGACAACCCCCCCTGCATCGTGGTGCTCACAGCTGAGAAATCTGGCTTCCTAAAACAGCTCTTTTAGAAACCAGAGTGGTGGGAGGAGGAAGAGGAAATTGACCTCCTCGTGCTAAGGCCGGGGGTGTAGGGGTTAGAAGTCGGACTGCGATCCACCCGGTCAGCAGCTGGAAACTACCGGCCACTCCATGGAGTAAAAGACGGGCTTTCTACTCCCCTTAACAGTTACAGTCGTGCAACCTCACAGGGAGGTTGCCACCAGCCAGCGCACACTCAGTGGCAGTGCGTTTGGTTTGGGCTCAATGGATGATGGAGCAGCCAGATTTAGAGTTAGTGAAGAAGACAGATTTGGGGGCAATAACTTCTACTACGAGCCACCAAGATGCAAATTCCATAGGGGCGGTGGGGGGGGGGGTGTACCTTTTACATTGTGTCTCCTTCAGACCTACCAGTAATCCTACAAGATAACACCCCCATTTTATGCACAACGATATTGATATTTCTGGTGGAGAAAGGATGGGAACACGGAATTATATGTATAATGGATTACACTGTTGTGATTGCTGGATTTTTTTTTTAAGTGCGGCTTTAAGTAGTTTTAAGGAAGCTGAAAATTGAGAGGTACAGTATAGGGCTGACTTGAGCTTCATGCCCTTATGCAGTTGGGGCTTAGAAACCACTCTCTTCTATGGTGATTTGAGTGTGGGAATTAAATCCACATGTCCTCCAAGCCAAAAGATTCTTTCCAGCGTCAGCTACGGATGTCAGTAATCCGTCCCATGAACTGTTTCTATTACTCCAACTGTAAGGATGGCAAATGAGTGCTTTCCAATTATATCAAAGATCACAGGGCTCTTGACCTGGAACCTTCCTAAGGCCACGACCCTTCAATACAGTACCTCATGTTGTGGTGACCCTCCAACCATAAAATTATTCTCATTGCTACTTCATCACTGTAATTTTGCTACTGTTATGAATCGGGTGACCCCTGCAAAAGGGTCGTTTGACCCCCAAAAGGGTCGTGACCCACAGGTTGAGAACCGCTGACCTAGAAGAATCTGTCTTGTGTTTTAAAGAGATTGTAACTGAGGGTCAAGCAGGCCAGAACAGGATATATTCAAGCAAGTCTGAGCTAGGTCATCCATCATCTAACCAGTGTCTGTGCGGTATCCCCACTATATGTCCACTGTCCCCACCAGGGTTTCCTATGACCTGTCCCGTGCTCGCCATCAGCCAGTCCGCCATCTGCATAGTGTTGCTACTGTTTCCCTCAGGAAAGCCTTGCTTGTCAACGTACCACTGACTCAAGAGGGCCTTCAAAAGGGTGCCACAGACAAGCACCCAGTCCTTTAGGATTTCCTCCAATGTCATACAGCCCTAAGGCGCAAGCCCAGAATGTGGTCAGGTATCTACCTGCTGTGTGATCCCCAACCATCCTGCTACACCTAAGAAGGGTCAGATGAATTAAGCACCATTAAATCTTGGAGATGTTTCTTCCTTTTTTTCCGACCTCTGTGCTTTTGAATCAGAGAGACCCCAGACCTCAGAAACACAAAACCAAGCCCAGTTTTCTTTATTTTGTGTTTGTTTGTGGACATTGGGCTGCAATCCGCATGGTCAGCAGTTCGAAACCACCAGCACCTGTGCAGGAGCAAGACTGGGCTTTCTATGCCTGTCACCGTCAGTCTTGGAAAGCTGCAGGGGTCACTATGAGTCAGCATTGGCTCGATGGCAGAGTTTGGTTTGGGGTTGTTGGTTGATTGGTTGGGTTGTTTAACAGAGGATGTACCGAGAGATGGTATATGCCAGGCATTGTCCAGATTCTATTCAATCTGGACACCAATGCTTTGTAGTCAATGCAGATGAGAAGATTCGGAAACGTTCGGGAACTCCTTCAAGGTCCCATGAGTGGTAGGTCAGGCAGTCAAGGAGGAAACCGCAAAGCTGCGGGTTTGGCGCAGCTCAGTCTGCTGCCAGGGCTTTCTGGCTTCGCTGTTGGTAAAGTCTGTGAGCAACAGAAGGTAGGCTTCATCTCAGGCAGCCCCCAACCCTCCCTGCCTATATATCCCAGTCCCCTCCAACACAGCGGAGAAGTGGGAGCTCAGATCACTGGGGGGCCTCCCACAGACAAACTGAACCCTACCTTCCACTTCTCCCAAACTTCTCCCACTTCTGCCTCTTGTTTACAACCTAAGTATCCCCAGCTTCTTTAAATCTTTGATCTATCCAAGCCCACTACCATCAAGGCAATGCCAACTCATAGCAACCCTACAGGACAGGGAAGAACGTCCCCGGGGTGGGTTCCTGAGACCGTCATGCTTTAGGGGAGTAGAAAGGCCCGTCTTTCTCCTGCAGAGCAGCCGGTGGTTTTGAACGGCAAATCTTGCGATTAGCCTAATGTGTAACCACTGTACCTCCAGAACATGGCTAGTTTAAACTCTTGGCCACTTCTAGTGTGAAGGTGGCTAGAGACAGATTTGTTTTCTTTCTTTTTTAAAATTCTTATCACAATCCATACATCCATCCATTGTGTCAAGCACATATGTACATGTGTTGCCATCATCATTCTCAAAACATTTGCCTTCTACTTTAGCCCTTAATATCAGTTGCTCATTTTTCCACCTCTCTTCCTCCCTCCCCCCTCCCTCATGAACCCTTCATAATTCATAAATTATTATTATTTTGTCAGATTTTTTTCACTATTGTAGCAAAATACAATATATACAAAACGATTTGCCCTCTTAACCGTTTCTACTCATACAATTCACTGGTGTTGACTCATTGCCTCCTCCCTGCTGTCAACCATCCCCGTTACTCCTTTCCAAATATTTCCCCTCTACTCAAATATCCCGTCCCCCTCAGGCTATAACTCCCTGTTCTTCCTCCCTACCAGGTCCCTGGAAGCCTAGTAAACGTTTGTCTCTTGCCCTTTGCTATTCCGTGTAGTAGGCTCACACAATCGTGGGTGACATTTCGTGTCTTGTATATTTCACTTAGCATGTGGCTCTCAGCGTCCATCCCTGTCATAGCATGCATCAGACGCTCATTTCTCTCTGGAGCTAGATGACTGTGCATCAGATGTGTAGGCCACATTTTCTTTACCCAGTCACTCATTGACGATCACCAGCTTTGTCTCCACCTGTGGGCTCACACACATAACACCCTGATGAGCAGCCGTGTCAAGATATTTGTGTGAGTCCCTAACATCTTTTGGAGTTGCTGGGTGCTATGGCAAGGCGCTGCTTCACTTTCTGGGGAACTGCCAAGTTCTTCTCCCCAGCTGCCTCACCGTTGTACAAGTCCATTCCTCCTGACAGGAAGGAGAGCAGCAGCTTCTCCCCACCCTCACCGGTGCCTGTCATTTCCAAATGTATGTTTGTTCGCGTGCTTCCTTTACTGGTGCTGTGAATGCTGTCCCTTATGGCACAGGGGTTTGAAAGCGGCATCAACGGTCTTCCGTCCTATTGCTGGGCATTTGCGTTGAACAAGTCCTTCCCCCCCTCTTCTCCAGACTCTTGCAGGTGCCAGAAACATTTGAACACAACTTGTGGCTGATTTAGGAACATCCTTGAAAAAAAAACCTGCATACTAGGTAACAAGTTGTTTACCTCTAATTACCTCAGAGCAAAGGTTAAGCACTCTGGAATGGGGAAGACATTTGAAACGATTCTTTTCAAACTTTGCAGGAGGGAAAAATATGAGAACATCTGTTCTTTAAAATCACTGTAAAACCTTCATTAACAAATAACTTAAAAATACCAAAGAGTGAAGTTCTTTGGGATCATTAGCTATTGGAGGGGTTGAGAACGTCTGCTGAGAAGCAAGGGAATTTCCCCTAAGAGTTCCTTCCTGACTATTTTCATCTTACAATGTTCTTTGTAATAGGACGTCTCTCTTTAGGTATGATTGCCACGGAATCACAAGGCTTAAACTGGTTCTCGCTCTCTCTCTCTCTCTCCTCTCTCATAAGGTTAAAAAAAAAAACCAGATCTTTTGTGGCAAATGAGAGAAGTTCTTTGGTAACTGTTCTAACCTCTGTGATAAAACTTTATGTAAAAGAGAGTTTGTGTTGGGAACCCCAGAGAGTCGCTTGAAGCGGCTTCCCATTTATGTCATGCATTCCAGGCCCAAATGCAGGGAGGTCCAAGAAAGGCCCCTGGTTCTTAGACATTTTTATGGGAGAAAGATAAGGCTGTCTACTCCCATAAAGAGTGAGAGTTTCAGAAACCCACGGTTTCTTGTCCTCTCTGAGTTGGAAACAACCCAACGGCAGTGCATTTGAGTATGAACGCCCTCTTCCTCTTTCACAGGCGATCTTGGTTGGCAGTGATTGGACACATCAATCAGCTTCTACTGAAAGATGAACTGCTGACTTGGCCCACTTTCTAAAATATATCATATCCTAGTAAGATTGACACCAGATTTTGGAGAACACACACTTGGTTCCAGATTGTGGAGGAGCACGCGCGCGCGCACACACACACACACCCATGCACACAAATGAGTCAAAAGTATTGTTACTAAGTCCAGTTCATACATGTATGGGTTTATTCCAAACAATACATGTTGAAATGTCTCTCTGTGATCGGTGGATGGCCACAGACAAGCTCTCTCGGTGATGTGCTGGGTTCTGTCTCATGCGGATGCTTTCAAAGGAAAAAAGGATTACAAAGGAAAGGACAGCAGGTATGCCATGGAAAAGCTGGCTCTGAGGTCAGATCGTTATAGCCAGTAGAAGGGCTTCAGCAACACACAGTTGCCTTACTGACATGAGCCTGTTTTAACTTGCTGTAAAAGTTTTCTTTTTAGTGGAAAATACAAAATTGTAACTGAAAGGACTCTGTTGCAAAGACTGGTGAGATAGTTAAAGTTTATTGTGCCAACCTGGCCGATAAACACATGTGAGGTTGATTGAAGAGCAAAGAGGTAAATGGCTCAGTGAGTCTCACCTTTCTAGTTCTCGGGTCTTTGCTTTCTGATGGTTGGACAGGGTGCAGCTGCCTTAGCCAGTTCCCTGGCATGGCTCACTTCCTGCAAGACATCCCCACATGGACCTACTCCGCTGCAGCCCTGGGTGCTGGAGCAGCCGTGTGGAGACCCCTGCCAGCGCTGAGATGGTTACACGCTCACTGATTCGGCTTTCCTCCTGCAGTCGGCATCATAGTGTGTGTTTTGTGAGATGGAGGAGGACTTTGTGGATTGGTGTTGGACATATGGGTTAAAGGTGGAACTGGGGGCCTGGGGCAGCACTGGGTTGGGATGTTTTCTTGATGTGCACTTACCCTTTATATCAAACTCTCTCTTATACATGAGTTTCTGTGGATTTGTTTCTCTAAAGTACCCAGACTGACACAACCAGCCTCAATGTAAAGCACTGTATTTGGGTAGGAGGTTAATGTCATCCAAAACGCCTATACCTGAGTATCATTGTAAATATTAGGAAAGGACGGTGTACCATAGATTTGGCATCAACTGGTCTGGTCTCCTGAGTTTGGTGTGTGGGGATTTTTTTTTTAAGACTAACATTTACAACTTCTTCAACCATTCTCCATTCGTGGTCTCTATCTGCAGATGCACGGTTTTATCAGTGCCCCACTTGGAGTGTAAAACCAAAAACCTGGCCAGAGAACAACAGAAACCTAACAGATCGCCTCCTGGAACTGGCACCGGATTCCTACTTTTCAGCCAGAGGTTCCCAGAAGAAAAGGACTGTCGGAGCTGGAAGGCAAAGAGAAGGATGACGTCAGCCCAACCTTAAGCTTTCAAATTGCAACCTGGAAACTGTGAAAACCAGGAATCTTCTTTTCAAACGCTAATTTTATTGGAAGAAAGGGGAGGGGGGGAGCAGAGGAGGTATGGGCTCCAAATGGAGAGAACTTCATTCGGAGTGTTCGCAGTGAACCAGGGAGCAGGGAGAAGGCAGTGTATGAAGAAAGGTGGGCAATAAAACTACTTCTTGGGTTGGAGAAGGGAGCTCGTCGTGGGGGAGAAGAGAACGCGAAAATTGAAATTCATTTATTGTCCCTTCCTCCCTCTCCACACATACACTCCAGAGCGAAAACTGATCTCTTTTCTCCCCATTGACAGAGCTCCTGGGGTGGGGGAACCACTATGAGGTCAGAGGCTGGGGCATCTGATTCTAGATGCTTTCTGAGGCTGTCTTATGCTGTTGCTTATTGGAGTCGGCCTCGGTTTCCAACGCGGATATTATTGATGCTCATTTTCCTTACCGGGGTTGACAGTTACTAGCCCAGACCTCCCAGGAAACTCTCTCCTTCCCGACTAGAAACGTCCTTTCCTGGTTAAAACTGTTCATTGTCAGTTTGGGGAAGGATCACAGAGCAGCCCCTCAGTGTTACATTCAATAGCTTCGACACGTCTTGTTTCAGCTCATCCACTGCAGTCCTTTCCATGCAGCACTGCTGGTCCCCTTCCTTGCAGTACTTCCGGTTTCCATCCGTCCTTCTTTCCCAACCTTCTGTTCTCGGGTTCTTAAGTGGTTGAAATTCTAAGATGGAGGTAAGTTCAGTTCCAGACCTAAAAGGTGACTAAGGACCAGAGTCTCAGATGTCCCACTCGGCTCTATATGTATGACCGGTAAGCCTGGCCTCTTTTATGATTTTGAGCTCTGGTCCACATCCGCGCCCCCCCACCCCCAACTCTATCTAGGACCATCTAATGTGATCCTTTCAGAGCAGGTGGCAGTGACAAACAGACACCCGTAGTTCTTCTTGTCTCAGGGTTGTGGAGACTGATCGTTCCATGGTCCATTAGTCCATTGGACTAGCTGTTTCTGTGTGTCCTTAAATTTTCAACATTATTCTCCACTCTGGATAGGAAGCAACCAATATTTGCACCTTAGATGGCAGCTCACACGCTTTTAAGGCTCCAGTAACTGCTCACGAAAGTAGGACATAGAACTTTGTGAACCATGTTATGCCAATTGCCTTTGTTGTCCCCCAAGGCCACAGTACTGAGTCCCTAGGCCCAGCAACCTAGGGCATTTGATTATGTCAAAGCAGTTTTTCTAACTTGGCCCTCTTCCGTCGTCGAGTCCACCACTGGAGCTCAAGGGAACTTCAGAACACCGCCCCACCCCCCTCCCCCAACGCACACCTAGACTGGACAGGGTGCTGTAGTGCTGTCCTCAAATCCAATCCTCACCCTAAGCACACCGTGGCTTAGCTTCCACTCTACTGGGGTTGGCCTGTGTTCCAATCCGCAAGCAATCATGGCGATAACAAAGGAGTCCTCGTGAGCCTGTGGCAGACTGGACCAAAGTACCCTAGCTCACAGTAACACCATAGGAGGACCACCGCCCAACCTACAGCCAATGCCATCCGTTTTCTTGCCTTTATTTTTCCTGTCTTATAGTTCTAGGTGCGTAATCCTACTAAAAAACTACTTCTTGAGAAACATGTATGTGGGATTTATTTTATTGCCTCTCTATATTCATGTTTCTTTCTGACCTATTTCCACAGTTGGGATTGCTACTCTTATTAGCAATTGTATTGTTTTCTCATTTATTATTATTACTTTTTAATTGCAAGAAAAATAATCTCTCCATAACATAATCTCGTCAACGCTTTCTGTGCATGTCTTCTGCTGGCATGGGGGATTTTAGATGCTATTGATATTTTTAATAAATTATCTTAATTTCTCTGGTTGTAAAAATAGTGTACACTTTTAGCTTATTTTTATGTGAACATCATCTATTTTTTGAGATTAATACTTAATCTATTATTAGCTTTTTTTCTTCCCTTGTTGTCATCTGATTCTATTTGTTCTTTTCATTAAAACCTCATCGTTGTCTGCCTTTTGGCAGAGACATTTTAGTTTTGCATATTCTAAGTAGGTGATATTATCTAGTGCTATTTCTTACATACTTAAATACTGCATAAATGTATCACCTCTAAGCAACTGGGCCAATGTTGTCTTCTTATTTTGGGGACTGCTATTGTCTTGGCCTTGATATTGAAATTCTCTGTTGACTTACAATGATGGTTCCAGTACATGCTAGTTAATTCTCTGGCTTCACAGGATATAAACCAAGAATATAAATTTAATGAAGCAGTTGTTTCTTGGGTCTATTATTAAAGTGATTTTTTAAATCAGCCGATTCTCCTAGTAGTGAGGATCTTCAATATTATTTAATATTGTTGTATATATATTATACAATAATAACCATATTTTATTGTGTGTTTCTTGTGTGCCTGGCCCTGTGCTAACTGCTCTGTGTACATACCTCATTTAATTTTTCCCAAATCAGTATTACCAGGAGCCCTGGTAGTGTAGTGGATTACACATTGAGCTGCTAAGCATAAGGTCAGCAGTTCGAATCCACCAGTCACTTCACAGGAGAAAGATGAGGCTTTCTACCCCAATACACAGTTACAGTCTCGAGAAACCCACAGGGACACTTTTACTCTGTCCTATGGGGGTCCAATGTATCAGAATCAACTCCATGGCCGTGAGTTTAGAGTTGGAGGGCCGTGTACCATATGATGGTACCAACCCAGCCCCAAGGTGGCAAAGTAAGATCCATGCCCAGGTCTTTAGGACTCCCCAAGCCTGCCTCATTTTATCATGTTAATCGTGGCGCCACATGAGCTAATTGCCTTCCAGTCATGCTCAAAAGTGGACCAAGAGCATCCTCTCTCCACACTTGACTTTCTGCTTGTGCTATTTCACCTTGTCAAACCCCTCTCGCATTTTCTTCTTTGTAAGGTTAAAAAAAAAAAACATGGCAAGAACTGAAATAAAAATCCTGGGTTTCAGGCCCCACCATCATTTGCACCACATTTTGAAGTCCACCCAACACATCGACTTCCTCCATTTTAAACTCATTTCTGGGGCTCAGTTTGGTTTGGTCTCATTTCCAGCACATGTACTTGGCTTTCCTCTGAATGCTTTGGGGCTGCTGGGCAGCAGGTTCCTGGAGACTTAGTTGAGCCTGGAGAGACTCTTCAAGGACACTCGTGCCCTCTCTTCTGGAAGCAAAGAGGAATGTAGTGAGAACCTCTTCTATCTCATGGGCCCTACACAAGCCCTCAGAGAATAGAGCAGCCTTCCAAGACCACTGCCTGGTCTGAGCCTTGGTGCCTCAGGCAGAGACCAAGCCAGCTCCAGGCCCACGCCTTCTCTGCCCCTTTGGTTTCCTGCAGCCTGCCCCTAGCCAGAGCCTGAGCCCCTGACAAGGAATACCTCTTCTAGCCCTTCCTTGTCGGCACAAAGGTGCCCATGGCTGACCACAGGGGCTTTTGTCAGAGCTTAATTCCTGTCTCACCCATGCCAGCCTATCACTGGATTTATTAGATTCTCATCACTGTTTTTATTAGCTTTACATAATCTAATACTGTAGTCATGACTCCCACCTTCATTTTATCTTCAAACAGTAAAGCACACGTTCAACATTTTCACATAAATTTTACTTGCAATGATGAATAGGTTCAAAGATGAAATCCAAAGACATAAACAAAAACCCTCTCTATGGGTTTATCCTGAATAATTAAGCGGTTAGAGATTCATTTGTGCTATCATTCAACTTAAAAACAAATTCTCCAGGTGTCTTGATGATATCCAGATATCGAGATCCATAAATGTAACCGAAAGACATGATATTAGTTTAAGGACCTGGGAAAGGCCCCCAGGGAGACGGCTCGACACAGTGGCTGCAATGATGGGCCCAGACAGTCACTGTGGAGCTGGCGCGGAAGCAGGCAGCGTTTCCATCCGTTATACATAGGGTTGCGATGAGTTGAAACTGGAACTGGTTCCATAGCGCTTAACTATAACATATGTATCCGCACTCTTAGAGACCTGCAGGCCTTCAGCCGTCACAGGTGTGGGAGCGCCTTTCGAAATTGTTGCTGTTGTTAGGTGCCGACTCACAGTGGCTCTTGGACAGCAGCCTCACAATTGTTCTTATGTTTGAGCCCATTGTTGCAACCACTGTGCCAATCCATCTCGTTGTGGGGCTTCCTCTTGTTCGCTGCCCCTCGACTTTGCCGAGCGTGGTGTCCTTCTCCAGAGATCATTCTCCTGACAGCGTGTGCACAGTGCAGGCTACAAAGTCTTTGCTTGCTTCCTTCTACAGAGGTGGCCACCAGGAAGAGCTGTCATTTTGTTCAGCTGTGCCCTCCACACAAGCCTACGTGTGCTAGATCCCGGACCAAGTGTTCCCCCGAGCCTTCACTGCCTCTACTAAGAAACGCAGAGAACCTAACTGGCCGCACAGGGCTCCCAAGAACGGCCTGGCATGCCAAGCAACAAGCAAGGGATTGCGTGCCCTCCGCTTTCCTTCTTGCGTTTGTTAAATTGCTAAAACTCTATTTTCAAATTTGCATCATCTTTTGTGGTAGTCAGTCTTTTAAGGAGACTCTTGACCCCACACTTTCCCAGAATGTCTGAGCTCAGCACTCCACACTTACCCAGGACACCGCGGTGGACTTTAATTAGGAGGTGCAAGAATTAAATGTGCTCCTCTCTCTCCCTCTAGCTCAGGTTTCTGGCCCCTTCTGATGACAGGTGGAACCTTGCCAGTTGGCACCTCCTTCTTCTCGCAGCAGAGTTTGGAGACAGAGTGGAAAGGAGTGGGCTTGTTTTCTCAGTTGCCTGTGATCATTAGACCCTACATCCCACCCCCACCAACGCCCTCAGCAGCCAGGTAGACAGAGGAGTAGGATTGCCTTCATAGCTCACCTCCTCCCTCCAGAGTGGCTGCTGCGTGGCCCGGTTGACCTTAGGTTTGGCTATCAAGCCACTGGGAAAACAGGTGCACACATGATCTATGCCCTTCCCCAACCCGACCCTTGCTTTGCTCAAAGAGAAGGAGATTCTAAGTTGTGAGCTCTAATTCCAAGGAACTGCCTCGGCCTTATGTACCAGTAGGCAGAACTCCTCAGTACTTAAGAATCAGGCCTGTGGAACCATGGCCCTACCCCCCGCCAACCCCCCTTGCTTCTTTCATAAGAACTCAATGGTGAGAGCACCAGGGTCTTCTGCATGGCACCTTGGCAAGGAGGGAGGTCTGATCATCTATGTCTCTAGTTCTTCATTGACTATTCTTTGGCTTCTATGCCTTGAGCTTGGCTGGCTGGTCATAGGCTTTCAATTTAGGGCAAATGGTTGGAAGGGCTTTCTTTGGACCGTGGGCCCCCACCACAGCCTCAGCCCAGTCAGCAGAGCTCTGCCTTAGACAAGCCCAGCAGGACGAGGTTATCTATGCTATAGCCCTGTGCCATAATGCCTCCGGCGTAGCGTCTTTGGATACCTCTAACGGCGACTGAAGAGCAATAGTCAGGTATTTCTGAGTCTCTAGGACTACCCTCTGGCATCAAGATTTATCCATATTTTAAAACCAGAAGACTAGAATCTAGAAATAGTCTTTGTATTTGTCCCGTCATCGTGGCACACCTCATCCCAAGTCGAGTTTTATGCTCTACGACCTGACCCTAAGCCTCTGCTTCCTCTTCCTTTCTGCCGCGTTTCAGAGCTTCTGTGCCATGTATGTCCCAAACACACAATGTCTAGTCATCAGGAAAACCTCAAGACAAGCATATTGATTTGCTTGGACAACTATAACCATAATCGCTTTGAGTCCGCCTAGCTCTTCTAGGTGAAAGGCAAGGTGATCGCTTTTCCCCTTAATTCAAGCAAGATGCTAACCTGCACTCCACCCCCTTTACGTCACCAAGCACCTTCCTGCCTCAGGACCTGGACACTTACGGCCTTCTATCTGAGATACTCATCTCTACCTGCCCATACACATTTCCGCCCGGGAACCTCATTTTTCACCGCATCCGCTCATCTTTCAGGTCTGAAGTTCAGCCCACCCAGAAACTCCTTGGCAGAAAGCCCTGGTTTGCTGCTTCTGAAACATAAGCCCCTGAAAATCCGGTGGAAGGCAGTTCTACTTTGACACAAATGGGGTCACCATGCGTCAGAATCAACTCATTGGCAACTGGCTTTTATGTCACTGGAGATTGTATCCCTCTGTTCCTTCCCGTCACACCATCCGCCACATTTCTAATGATATGCTTGTTTGTTTATTTATGTTTGTTTTCATTCTTATCCACCTCCCCCATGTGGACTCTAAGCCCCATGAGAGCAAGGCTCGGATGCTCTGTTTCCACAGCAGCCACATATCACTGCATGTCCAAGGCACACTGTGAAATAGGACATGATGTGCTTTGGGCCTTCTGTGAACACCCTATGGCAGTGTGGTACTATTTTCTCTTTAAGCATCCCAGACAAACTTGGTGCCTTCACAGTGCTGGTCAACTTGCCAAGAAGGATTAAATGTTGTGCTTGGTCCTCAATCCACCTCCTAAACAATTCATCCAGGTCTGATATAGATCCCGTGCCACACAGTTTTGTGAACCTTGTAGCTTTCAGTGGAGCCAACCCTTTAACATCTTGGAGAATTTTCTTCATTTGGGGGGATCATCATGACTGTAGAATGTGGCGTGCCTAAATCGCGAGCAATAGCAGTCACTGATTTTTTTTTTCCCACACTGCATTGTGATTCTGTGTTGGGCTGCTGACCACAAGGTCAGTAGTTTGAAACCACCAGCCTGCTCTGTGAGAGTAAGATGAGGCTTTCTGCTCCTGAGAAGAGTTACAGTCTCAGACACTCATGGGGACAGTCCTACCCTGTGTTATACGGCCACTGTGACTTGAAATTGAATCAGTGGCAGTGAGAGAATGTTGTCTATAGTTTTTGTTTCACTTCCAGATTGATGCTTCTCCTTTGCCTCTTGCTTCTTTCATTAGCCCTGGTTTTTCTGTATTTAGGAGCCAGGATGCATTTTATGATAATATTTATGAAAAAAACTAAACAAAGATAACACTACATTCAAGCATTATAGATGAGATTGGATGCTGACAGCTACAAGTTGAAATCGACAGTGTTACCTGGTAAACTTTCTAGACAGTAAGTACAAATACAGTATGTACATAAGCCAGTAACACATTTATTGTGATTACCAAGACATGTGTATCATAGGTTGTATATGTACTGCACCATTATAGACATGGTAGCACAGTCTCTTGACATACAAGAGACATGTCATAGCATGGATTACATGCAGAAAGTTGTTGCATTGCCTACACCCCTTTCTCCTACTGGAGTTTCAGAAGTCTAGTATAACGGTATGGGACCAGAGAGGTACATGTACCGGACAATGCCCAAAAGGAGGACATCATCCATGAGTGCGTAAACAGATACCCAGCCCAGGGCATAAAAAGCCCTCCATAAATACCAACCGGGCGAATGGACAATCAAATGCACAGTGTTCCAGGGCCAATTTCTCGAAAAGACAGAGGAAAATAGTACAGAGTGAGGGTAGTGATACCAAAAGGGTAGGGGGAAGCCGGGGAAAGGTGGGGAGGAAGAGGGTACCAGTCTCATTGATTGGCACATAACCACACACCTTCATCCAGGGGGAAGAACAAGAAACCAGAAGGGAAGGGAGACAGTGGTCGGTGTGAGATATGAAAATAATAACAATCTATAATCTGTCAAGGGGTTACAAGGGTGGGGGGAACGGGTCCCAAGGACTCAATAGAAAGCCAATGTCGAGAAAAGAATGATGGTGATACATGCACTAATATGTCGGGTAGAATTGATGGATGGATTGAGAGCCCCCAATAAAATGATCGACAAAAGAGAAAGGAAAATGCAACACGGAAACCGTTTAGAGTACCAATTGTGTCTCTCACCTGGAAGCCCCCCTGGCACCTCTCTTACCTGGAAGCCCCCATGGCACCTCTCTCACCTGGAAGACCCCCTGGCACCTCTCTCACCTGGAAGC
>NW_022111310.1:3805929-3820803 GCF_000313985.2 Echinops telfairi | reverse complement strand
CCCCCTGGCACCTCTCTCACCTGGAAGCCCCCCTGGCACCTCTCTTACCTGGAAGCCCCCCTGGCAGTACAAAGGTTAAGGAATCTGCTGCTCGCCAACAGGCCGGTGGTGGTGCTCCCCGCCCAGTGGTTCCAGGGAGAAGTACCCGATGTCTGCTCCTGAGGGATCGCAGGCCAGGGAGCCCTATGGGCCAATTCTAGTCCAACCTCCAAGAGTAAGAATTGAATCAATAACACACGACATCGTCTTAGCTTTACTGATAAGGGAGCGCATTCGCTTAATTGCTGTCTCGCGGAGGAAACAAGTAGCAGGGTAACCAGCCTTCCAGCTTTGCCAGGGACTAGAAGTTCTCCATCCTGGGAAGCCCTTCAGTGCAGACAAACCAGAACTGGCTGTTCAACCTAGTCCAACTGTTGCCTTAACCTAACTTCTGCGTGCTTTGATGCAGCCTCGAGGGTGATTCCTTTTTGTGGACCTTCTAGCGGGGACCTTCTGCTTATATACAGAAACATAGTTTAGCTGATCACCAAATCTGGGGCTGGGTGCTTGTCTGGGTTGGGATTGACCTCGGATCGTGATGTCCTTTTCCCCTGGAGTGTGGCTGTTGCTGAATATGGCCCTAGATTTGTTAGACGGAGCTGCACGGGAGCACATCTCCCGTCTCCAGGTGGAGTCAAGCTCTTTGCTTTACCCTTGCACTCAAGAAGTTTTGGTCACTTATTACCTGGGGTTTTGGGGTTTTCTTTGCAGGTGTGCTTGAGTATTTTCCAAATTGTTCTTTGGAGACCTTATTGTTAATTTTTTTCATTTTTAAAATTGTCTTCTTTTTCTTTATTTTTTTTAATGCTCTTCAAATTTACCTACCTATAGCTTAGAGAGCATTCCTCCTCTGCTAATCCTGTAGGCCCTCTCTTGTTTGAAAACTAATTTATGGGACTTCTTGGCACCAATGGCCTGACCCTCTCCTCTGGGAATCTCTTTTCTATTTCTTCCCACTGGCTGGCAATTTTCCAGTTGGCTAGTATTTTTTTGTCTGTTTGTTTATTTCTCTTTTTTTAAATCATTTTATTAGGGGCTCATACGACTCTTATCACAATCCATACACACATCAATTGTGTAAAGCACATTTGTACATTCATTGCCCTCATCATTCTCAAAACATTTGCTCTCCACTTAAGCCCCTGGCATCAGGTCCTCATTTTTCCCCTCCCTCCCCATTCCCCGCTCCCTCACGAGCCCTTGATAGTTTATAAATTGTTATTTTGTCATATCTTGCCCTGTCTGACATCTCCCTTCACCCACTTTTTGGTTGTCCGTCCCCCAGGGAGGAGGTCACATATAGTTCCTTGTAATCGGTTCCCTCTTTTCTACCCACTCTCCCTCTACCCTCCCAGTATCGCCACTCACACCACTGGTCCTGTAGGGCTCATCTGCCCTGGATTCCCTGTATTTCCAGTTCCTATCTGTACCAGTGTACATCCTCTGGTCTATCCAGACTTGCAAGGTACCCTTTGTATCATCCCTTAAAGCTTATGATTATAAAACCAGGCTGATTCACAATCTTCCTGTTTCTGAATTTCTGAGAACTGCTTTGTGACCCTTTCTTTTCCCTGCCTTACCTGTCTGCTTCTACTTGGTTCCATTGTATAATAGTCATTACTAATGATCATTGAAGCCTTCTCCGTTCATTTAGGCACTTCGTGCTCTCTCTTGAGTAAATTAATTCTGTAGTTTACTATTTTTTCGGGGGGGGGGGTAGTGTCTGCCTGCCTTGTAACATAGCATGATGCCTCCCCTGCTTTGAATTTTAATAGAGGTCTATTTTTGTAGGAGGCTGAGGATCCAGAAAACTGAGTGCAAAGCTTGTTGACCACTCATTCTAACCATGTGTTTACCCGTTGGATTTTTTCCCCATTTAGATATGTTTGTTGAGACAGAGTCCATCCACTGCCTGGTAACGTCTCTGCACTTTAGACTCAGGGGTGCAGAAGCATCCCTCCTCCAGCCCAGTACAGTGACAGGAAACCCTGCATCGTCTCCTCACGAGTTGGAAGGAGGGGGAAAAAGTGTTTGAGTCATTATCTGAAAATTCCTAAAATGAAGCTGTGATGAGGTGCGAAAGAGAAGCACTTGGCTTCTTTCTTTCTTCCTTTCCAGCTGTTGAATAACGAAATCAATATAAAAATCTTAATAATCAAAATCACCTTGAGGCACAAGAGCCTCGGAGGACTGGTGAGCCCTTTCCATTCATGAGCCCTCCCTCACCGGAACTTCAAGAAACAGGTGCCCTCAGGGAGCCCTTAATAATGGGGAGATTATTCGGACCATGCAAGAGCAGCTTTGAACTAAAGCTCACCTAAATGCTTGTGTCTCTGTCTCCCTCTCTCCACCCCGCTCCTTTCTCTGTTCCACCCTCCTTAACAGAGAGAACTTGGTAGAGCCTGATAACGGACCTGGTCCCGTGGGAGTGTGTGCAATGGGCAGCCTTTAGCTCCCAATGGTCCAATCAGGATGACAGAATGTTTTCTGCTCTTGGCAGAAAACCTTATAGGCCATAAAGTTTTGCTAAGATGCCTCTTTTCTCAGAAGGGCACTAATTTAACTTTTAAGGTTGTGTGGGAAAGAAAACGAGAGATCAGACAAGGACACAAAACTATATGTTCTGCCTGGGTTCAAAAAGGGCTACACACAACTTTCTGAAATTTTTCCTGTGATATTCATTTCTATCTTTTGGCTTCCAAGCCTTTTGCTGTGATGTTCATATGTAATTGAATAAGGAAGACAGTATTCGACAACTCTCCCCTAAAAAAAATTACTATTTTGCAAGTTTCTTCCTTCCTTTCTTTTTTAACAATATCAGGAACTTTATTCCTATTTTATCTTTTAAAAGAAATCATTTTATTGGGGCTCTTACAGCTCTTAGAACAGTCCATACATCAATTGTATCAGGCACATTTGTGCATATGTTGCCATAATCATAGATATTACTTGAAATACCATTGGCTTCCTCTGCCACTTGTTTTGGGTTTGTGTGTGTGTTTGTTTTTGTAGTCCAATTCTATCCATCCTTTAAGGCCCTATCCAAAAGTAAATAAACCACGAAACCCCTTGAGTCTGTCAGCTAAACTTCTTTCCCAATATCAGCACAAACCAATCCAAACACACTACCATCAAGTCAATTCCAAACCCTATTTAGGGTTTCTGAGACAGTAATTTTCAGGTGCAGACAGCCCCATCTGCCTCCCAAAAAGTGGCTGGTGGCATTGAACCACCAGCTTTGGAGTTAGCAGCCCAATGCTTCCCCAGAGCACCATCAAGTTTCAGCCTATCCTGTATTGATTGACCACAAAGCCACTGTCCACATTCTATTATAGATATTTTCCCAAATAGCTGATCTCACCTTCTGACTTTGAGCATTGTTTCTGTACCCACCATACATCCCTCCAACTCTCCTAGCCAAACATCGACACAGAGTAGGGATTTGTGGTGTAGTAGCTAATATGTAACTTTAAATGGCAAAGGGGAATTAAGTTAGCAGATGTAAGTAAGGTTGCTGTGATGGGTTGATTGTGCCAACTAGGCCAATAGGAACATGGGGCGCAGTGTGATCAAGTAGCACTTCGATTGGAGGGCGACCAAAATAAATGACAGTCTTGCCAGCATTCCATATCTCTCTTGCTCCCCGGTGGTTGGACCAGAATGCTGCTGCTTTAGCTAGTTCTCTGCCTCAACCTGTGTGCTACACTGCCAGTTTGCCACGCCAACCCTCGGGTCATGTTGCTAGAGTTTGAAGCCCCTTTGAGACCGGCTTGAGGTCTGGTGGATCCTGTCGCTGTGCTTGAGTTCGAGATCCCATCAGGGCCTGCTGACCTACCCTGCTGTCTGCTGCCTGCAGGCAGACTCTGCCTGCCGTGCCTGAGGGAAAACTCCACTGTCTGCTTCCTTGATCTTGGGCCCGGCAGCCCCCATGAGTTGAAGGACTTTCAGTATATTAACGGTTCCATGAAAGTGAATTGAACTGAGCCCTCTGTACTGTTGTGTGGACTAATTAGCTGTTATATTCCTTCTTGCTGTATAAACCTATCTATCTATCTATAGATATATCTATCTATATATATATATATTTATATATAACCACAAGTGTCCTGGTTTTGTTTCTCAAGAGAACCCTGCCTAACACAGTTCCTAATCAGCTCATTTTGAGATGGGAAGATGATCCGAGTGGGTACAATCTAATAACATGTGTCCTTAAAAGCAGGGGAAAGGAGGCAGCAGAGAGGACCAGCAAAACGTGATGTGAGGACTCTCCCAGGCCTTGCTGCCTTAAAGAGAGCAGAAGTTTACTGTTTACCATTCAAGCCAAGAAAGGCCTTAGGGGCTGGCACTGCAAGGAGACGGACAACGTCTTTCTCACTTGAAGGGTCTGGTGGAGTCAACAACCCACCTTTCCATTAGCAGGTCAGTGCTTAGCCCACTGCACCACCAGAGCTCCTTGATTCTCTGTGAGCCTCCAAACAGCATGCCAGCACCTTGATCTTAACTCAATGAAACTCATAACTGACTTCTGACCCCCAGAATCATAGAAGAATGCATTTGTTATTGTAAACCACTCTTTCTGGTCATTTGTTGCCAAAGCTATAGAATATTCATACAGATCAATAAATGTTTGTTTAACTAATCAATTGTATTGATTTGTTAATAATCTTTTATCCTGAACCAAATTTTAAATCAACTCAAATTTCATAGTGTTTGTTTGTTTGCTTGTTTGTTTATGGAGACGAATAGAAATAGACTTTTTTTTGCATTAAAACCTACACTCAAATGGACGTTTTTTTAAATGTTTGAGAAAGAAGATAAGGTTATTCCTAACCTCACTGAAATGCAGTGAAATATAAACTGCTCGCATGTTTTTTCCTCCTTCCCACGCCAGATCATACATACATATGATTCACCTGTTCAAATGCCAGCACGAAGAGTCTTGTCAGGAATATTGTCCATTTAACGTGGTATGATAAATACTCCACAGTTCTATGTGCTCTTCGTAATTGCCATTGCCGCACATTCCATCAAGTGGAGGCACCAGAGTTTACTTCCTCTTCGACCGGATCAGTAACTTGGGTGGGTTCGAGCGCTGGTTCTCCCTAAAACTGGAAGCACTAGAATGCAATCTTGCCTTCACCCAGCCTTCTGCAACATGCACGATAAATCCCTGACTGGAGCTAACAGAGAGAAAGGGTCAGGGTGGTTTTTTGGCTCCTGAGAAATTTCACCAGGGTGATTCTAGGAAGACCACAGAGGACTGGATTGTGCTTCACAACCACATTGCGCTTGTCAGCACCAGTGTTTACTGTTTACCATACTTGTTTATATTGCTGGCATTGCTTTGATGGCCACTTAGGATGAATGGTTGTGCATTTGATATTTTCTTTTTTTTTAATCATTGTATTAGGGGCTCATACAACTCTTAATCACAATCCACACATACATCAATTGTATTAAGCACACTTGTACATTCATTACGCTCATCATTCTCAAAACATTTGCTCTCCACGTAAGCCCTTGGCGTCAGCTCCTCATTTTCCCCCTCCCTCATGAACCCTTGATAATTTCTAAATTATTATTTTGTCATATCTTACACTGTCTGACATCTCCCTTCACCCACTTTTCTGTTGTCTGTCCCCCAAGGAGGACATTATATGTAGATCCCTGTAATAGGTTCCCCCTTTCCACCCCACCCTCCCCCCACTCTCCCGGTATCTCCACTCTCACCACTAGTGCTGAAGGGATCATCCATCTGGATTCCAGATGTTTCCAGTCCCTATATGTACTAGTGTACATCCTCTGGTCTAGACAGATTTTTAAGATAGAGTTAGGATCATGATAGTGGGGGGAGCAGGGAGTGGGGGAGGAAGCATTTAGGAACCAGAGGAATGTTGTATGCTTCATCGTTGCTACACTGCACCCTGACCGGCTCATCTCCTCCACATGACCCTTCCATCAGGGGATGTCCAGTTGCTTACAGATGGGCTTTGAGTCTCCACTCCGCACTCCCCCTCATTCACAATGATATGATTTTTTGTTATTTGATGCCTGATACCTGATCCCTTCGACACCTTGTGATTTCACAGGCTGGCATGCTTCTTCCATGTGGGCTTTGTTGCTTCCGAGCAAGATGGCCACTTGTTTATCTTCAAGCCTTTAAGACCCCAGACACTATATCTTTTTATAGCCAGGCACCATCAGCTTTCTTCACCACATTTGCTTAAGCACCCATTTGTCTTCAGCAATTGTATCAGGGAGGTGAGCACACAATGATATGATTTTTTTGTTCTTTGATGCCTGATAACTGATCCCTTTGGCACCTCATAATCACACAGGCTGGTGTGCTTCTTCCATGTGGACTTTGTTGTTTTTCAGCTAGATGGCCACTTGTTTACCCTCAAGCCTTTTGATATTTTCTTATTGAGAAAATAATTGATATATGATATAATTGATATGTTGATGTAATTGATAATTGATATATTGAGAAAAATTCCCTTGTAGCCTTTATTCATTTTCCTGTTAGGGACTTATTTTCTTATATATAACACTTTTTAAGTAACTTTTAGAAATTATGTTTTCTTGTCTAGTTTGCTTTTGAATTTTTGCAAGGGAGATTTGGGTTTGGTTCCATTTGGGAGATTGTTTCCTTGAGTGATGATTTAGGAAAACTAAACCAAACCAAAGCACTAATTACAAAGTGAAACAATTTATATGTTATCTAAACTCTGTGAACTAGACTGACTCATGCCATCAAGTCAGCCCCGACCCATGGCAACTAGGAGAACAGAACTACCCCTGTGGGTTTCCAAGACAGTAACTACACAGGAGTAGAAACTCTCATCTTTCTCCCTTGGAGCAGCTGGTGGCTTCAAACTGGTGACCTTGTGGTTAGTAGCCCAACACATAAACTGCACTGCTCCTTCTGAGTAAACTAGACAGTTCAAAATGAAGCAGAAAGTATGAGGCTGAGCACTATATGAATAATCTCTATTAGTGTAACTTTAAACTAGATCTGATAACTGATTATATAATCTAGAACGTTAATAGCAATTTGTAGACACAAATTTTATAGCCCACTTATTTTTCTTTTGCCATCCCATAAAGCTATCATTTCAAAATGAGCAAAATCAACCTTCAATTGAAATTGATTCAGGGAAAACTAACCTTAATTCTTTCCTAAACATTTTTTCGGTTTCAAAAATAGTGTTTACTGATCTTTAAAAATCCAAAACTAAAAGAACATTTTAAAAAATTTAAAGTTAAATACATTTCAACCCTGATCTTATCATCCAGAAATACCTCTAATTAACATTAAGGTATGTTCTCTTTCAGCCCTTTTTATCCCATCTATGTATCTATGTGTGTGACTAAATAAAAATGTTGATAAGATTTTGATTACACTATTTGGCATCATATTTATTTTATCAGTTGCTACTGCCTGATGGTTTTTATTTGTTTGTATATTTGTTTCATTTCATTAAATATATTTGAAGCAATGGTATAACTGAATAGCATAAGATAAGTGGGCTAATTAACTCTACCTTGAAGCAATTTGAGCTCCTGAAGGGAGTCTTCTTGTTCCTTAGTGGAAGGATGAGTCCAATTTTTCTGCCCTTGGTTCAGAGATGAAGTTCATGGCGCCGCTCCCCAGCCCTACCCAGAGGGGCCAGAACAGGACAATGCCTCTTGTGGAGAACCAGAGCCCTCCCTGTGGTCACCCTCTGTCACGCACCCCACCAGCTCTGTCCACCTCAGACAAGCCCACGCACATTGTGTTCCGAGGCGCTACTTATTTTTAGGTGATGTTTTCCTCATCTTTCTGCTGCAGCTGTTTTTAATCACAAGCTTGGGCTCCAAATCCCACAGAACCCCTGGCAGGGACAAAGGTGTAAAGGACAAGAGAAGGCACTCATCGGAGCCATCTTGGACACCCTACCAATGAAACAGAAACAGATTAACACAGAACCACATGTTTATGGACACTTGGGACAGAATGAACATAGGATGCAAGGTCAGACAAATGGTGGTTGGAGTCTCCAAACTGCCTCTTAATCGCCAACTGGGTGAGAAGTCACCCGAGCTTTAATCCCTAACTCTGTACGAAAGGAAGCACCGTACTAAGTGATAAGGGTTAAAGAATCTGCACAAAATTCCTTTGTAGTCCATAGTAACCATCACAGGTTTTGTTCTCAAAAATACATAAACGTAATTCAGACAAATGCCCTGCCGCCTTACATTGCATTGAGTTCATTTTAAAAGCATACTTGTCTTTGAGAGGCAACTTTATGGATGGAATGATATGAAATCTAGGAGTGCTCCTAGTTAACTCTGGTGGAAAAAACTGAGTGGGCTTACAGATGAAATAAGAGTTGAGAGTCAAGCCTACTGCCGATGAGTTGATTCTGACTCACAGCAACCCTCTAGGGCAGAGGAGAACTGCGCTAAAAGTAGGCAGTTGATCATTGTTAAAGGTGAAAACATTGGGCTTCCTTACACTAACCTCTCTAGTTTTGTAAATGCTTGAAGTCTTCTAGAAAAGGCTAAAAAGGCAATAATAATGATATCCCTTCTCTTGGGAAAGCACAACCGTCTTCGTTACCAAGTGCTGTCAGAGCAAAATGTATAAGCGACTTCCTTTAAAGAACAGCTAAAACTCCAAATTAGAGTCTAAGCTCTGTGTTCCCTCTGCAGACCACTTTCTTAGTTTGGGGGACTACTGACAATGTTTGGCATCGCTTTGCTTGTAGATGGGTCCTGACATGGTGCCTGTCTTCCTCAGGGAATGTCTCTGTGTCTCTCCTGCTATCTTGAGAAGATATCATTCAGTAGGTTTAGGACTCACCCTACTTTAGTAGGATCTCATTAACATCACATGAGAAAAATTCTATCCAGACAGAGTTATATACATAGTCACAATCAACATATATCATGAACCTTGAGCAGAGAAAAAGAAGGAACACCTGAGGAATCCTTCTTATGCATCCATTATTTATTAATACTTTCACTGTTTTACATCAACAGAAAAATGAGCAATATATACAAGTGTGTTTTCTAATATATATGAAGCAGAGTAGGCAAGTCAGAATGAACTGAAAAGTTTTGAATGAGTCGAGTAATACTAACAGTTGAAGCAAATCCCCAGATTTCAATGGCTCAATACAATAAGAACTTACTTGTCATTCAAGTGAGCATCTGATGCAGGCATTTTCTAGTTGGCTGGCTACCATCTAGGAAGCCCTGCTTCTTCCATGTCACGACTGTGTTCTCATCCTCGGGCCTGCAAGGGCTTCAGTAGTTACCCAGTAGATGAGAAAATCAAGAGGAGGGAGTTGACCCACTCCTACCTTGTATCCACCACAGTCAGAAAGAGACACAAATTATTTCCACTCATATTTCATGGACAAAAATTTTTATAGCATATCTAAGTGTAAGAGAACGAAGCAATGGATTTAGTGGTAGAATTCTCACTTTCCATGCAGGAAGGCCAAGTTAGATTCCCAGCCAGTGCACCTCTTGTCACCACCATCTCAGCTGAAGCTGTGTGTTGCTATCATGCTAAATAGGTTCTAACAGAGGATCCAGACTACGATGAAGTAAGAAGAAACGTGTGGTGACTACTTCCAAAAGTGAACACTCAATGGGTCAGATTTATGGGGTTATCATCAGGGGTTATCACAGGACCAGGTAGTTTCCTTCCATTGTACATAGTATTCATTCAGCAGCTCTCAACAGTGGGGGGAGGGAAAATTGGGAAATAGAGTCTGTTTTGTGAACAGCTAGCTAGATTGCCACAAATACTAATATATTTAATAGAAAAGAACGGACGCCAAGATTGAGCATTGTCTATAAGCTCAACCAAACTCACTGCCTTTGTGTCAATTCCAACTCACATACCTGCTATAGGACAGACCATACCTGCTCCTTTGGGCTTCCAAGGATTTAAATCTTTATAGAAACAGAAAGGTTCACGGTTTTCCCATTGAGCCACTTGTGGGTTTGAGCCACTGACCTTTTGGTTACTAGCCCAACATGCAGCCCACTACACTACCAGCATTATAGTTCTGGGTTACAAATGAATGGTTTTCATGCTCATGGATAGGAAGACTTAGCATTGTGAAAATGTCAATATTACACAAAGCAACCTACAGATAAAATGTGATGCTGGCCCAGACTCCAACTTCATTCTTCAAAGACATGCAAAAGCTACTTACCAACTTCATATGGTGAGAGACCCCAGAGCAGTGGTTCTCAACCTTCCTAATGCTGTGACCCTTTAATACGGTTCCTCGTGTAGTGGTGACACCCCCACCCCCAACCATAATACTATTTTCATTGCTACTTCATCACTGTCATTTTGCTACTGTTATGAATCAGGTGACCCCTGTGAACCCCCAAAGGGGTCGTGACTCACAGGTTGAGAACCACTGCACCAGAGAAATAAAGCAGTACTAAAGAAAAAGGAAGTAGGGGGTCTCTCACATCCTGATCTCAAACCTATTACATAGCTACAGTAGTCAAGACAGCCTAGTACTGGTCCAATGGCAGGCTCAAAGGCCACTGGAGCAGAATTGAGAACCCAGAAGTAAGTCCATCTACCTATGAATAGCTGATCTTTGACAAAGGGCTGAAATGTATGAAGTAGGGGAAAACAGAGTATATTTTTTAAAATATCATGATGGCAAAACTGGATATCCATTTGCAGAAAAATGAAACAGAGCCCAAACTTCAGATCCATATAAACAAATTAGCCCAAGATGGATAAAAAACTTAATGGAAAATTTAGAACTATGGAGATCACTGATGGAAAAACTAGGGACAAACTTAGGGGCCCTAATTATGGCATAAATACATTACATCATTAAATACACTATCAAATATAACTGAAAACACACAAACAGCAGAAGGCAAGCCATAGCACTGGCACCTCCTAAAATTAGATATTTATGTGCATCTACAGATTCATCAAAAGAGTAAAAAGAGAACTCACAGACTGGGGGAAATCTGTGGCAATGATGTATCAGATAAAAGATTGGTCTCTACAATTTGTAGAAAACTTCAACACCTCAAAAAGAAAAAACAACCTAATATTACCAGGGTAAGAGGACATGAACAAGCACTTCACCAAAGAAGATTCAGGAAGCCAACAAAGATATGAAGAAATGCTCACTATCATTACTTACTCATTATGAGGCATAGCCATGAGAGAGGTGCAAATTAAAACAAGGAGGTACTAATTCACCTTAGCATTGATTCACCAAACTCACTGCCAAATAGTCGATTCCCATGCAGAGTGATTCTATAGAACAAAGTAGCACGAATCCTTGAGGTTTCCAAGGCTTTAAATCTTGACAGAAGCAGAAAGCCTCATCTTTCTCCTACTGGGAAGCTGGGGGTTTCAAACTGCTGACCTAGCAATTAACAATCCAACTAGAAACCCACTGGGACACCAGGGTGCCTTCAACATTAATAGCCAATTTCAAAATAACAGAAAGCTACACATGCTAGCAAGGAAATGGCGAGGTAGAAGCCTCACACACTACTGGTGGACTGTGAAATGGTGTGGCTGCTGTGGGAAAGAGTAAAGCAATTAGAGAATAGACAAACAGTATGACTGAGCAATTCCTCTACTTGGCATACATCCCAGAGAAATAAGAGGCAATACACCAAAAGATGCCCATGTTCATCACAGCACTATTTACACTACCTAAATACCCCACAATAGCAAAATAAATAAGCAAATTATGGAGCATAGACACAATGGAATTTTATGCAGTATTAAAGAATAGTGACCAATAGGTAACATCATGGTTAATAGAGAAAAAGTTGAGGCTGTCAAAGATTTTATTTTACTCAGATCCATAATCCAGTGCTCATGGAAGCAGCAGTCAAGAGATCAAAAGACTTGTTTCATTTGGGAAATCTGCTGCATAAGACCTCTTTAGAATATTGACGAGCAAGGAGGTTACTTTGAGGACTAAGATGTGCCTGACCCAAGCCACGGTATTCTCCATTGCATCATATGCATGTGAAAGTCGGGCACGGAATAGGAAGACCTAAGAAGAATCGGTGCATTGGAATTGTGGTGCTGGTGAAGAATATTGAAAGTACCATGGACCGCTAAAAGGACAAACAAATCTATATTGGAAGAAATAAAGCCAGAGTGCCCACTGGAGGCAAGGATAGCAAGACTTTGTCTGACATACTTTGGACATATTGTCAGGAGAGACCAGTCCCTGGAGAAGACATCAAGGTTGGTAAAGGGGACGGCAGAAAAGAGGAAGACCCTCGGTGAGACGGATGGACACACTGGCTGCATCCATGGGCGCAGGCATGGTAAGGATGTCCTAAGACCATGCAGTGTGTTGTTCTGTTGTGTCACTATGGGTCGGAGTCGACTGGATGGCACCTAATAACACAAACAAGAATAATGATGCATCTGCAAAGTACCTCCCAGCATGGAGGATTTGTGTTGAGTGAAACGACTGTTACCCTGGAAGTGGTTCAACCTATAAGAGAAGAAAACATCGCCCTGTCCTGTACCACCTTCACACTGGTTATGTCTGAGGCTACTGTAGCCTCTGTGGCAATGCACCTCCTTGACAGGCTCCTTCTGGGTCTCTAACTTTCAGCTTTCCCAAATGCGATGTCTTTTGCTGGTGACTGGTCTCTCCTGAGAACATGTCCAAAGTTTCTCAGGATAATTCTAGCTGTACTTCTTCCAAGAAATATGTTCTTCTGGCAGTCCACGGTACTTTCAATTTTCGTCATCAGCATCAAAATTCAAATGCATCAACTCTTCCCCAGTCTTCCTGATTCAGTGTCCAATTTTCACACGCATAGGAAGTGACTGAAAAGGCACTGCTTGGGCCAGGCACACCTTAGTCCTTGCTCTTCAATACTTTAAAGAGGTCTGTGCACAAGGGTCACCCAATGCACTGCGTCATTTGATCACTGACCACTGCACCCATGAGCTTGATGGTGGGTCCAAGCAAGATGAAATCCTTGACAACTTAAATCTTTTATCCATTTCATTATGAAGTAACCTATTGGTCCAGTTGTGGAGATTTCTGTGTTCTTTAAATTGAATTGTAATCCGTATTGAAAGCTATAATCCTTGTTCTTCATCAGCAAGTGTTTCAAGTCCTCGTTTTCAGTAAGAATGAGTACAACAATGAAGAAAACATTCTAAAACTGATTGTAGTGATGATTGTACAACTCTTGTACAACTCTTCTTGATGTGACTCAACTATTGAATTGTACGATATGTGAATTATATGCCAATAAAACTATTGGGGGGGTGTTTTATCTGCCTATCACTGGTTGATAATAAGTTGCCCCTAGAGACATAGAGGGCCATGCTTAGGGCTGCTAAGGGAGCACCAGGGAAGAAAGATGAAATGAGACTCACTACTCCTGTAAAGAGTGAAACCGTCTTAAAAGCCCACAAGGCAGATCTACGCTGTTTCATTAGGTCACTATGAGTCAAAATCCACTCGATGGAGTTTGGTTCTACCAGGAGACCTGGTGGTGCAGTGGTTGACACACTGGGCTCCTAACCATAAGGCCAGGGCTTAGCAACCAACAACCATTCCATGGGCGAGAGACAAGGCTTTCTACTACCACAAGGAGTTGTGATCTCAGAAACCCACAGAGGCAGTTCTACCCTGTCTCTGTGAATCGGAATTGACTGGATGGTAGAGAGTTTGATTTTTACTTTGGAATTTAATCCTGATGCCGATTCACCTTCATATAGTCCAGGTTCTCAGCCTATTTGCTCAGCCTACAGACTGAATAAATATGGTGAAAGGATACGATCCGATGTACACCTTGCCTGATTTTAAACCATGCAGTGTTCCCTTGTTATGTTCAAACAAACCTGCCTCTTGGTCCGTGCACAGGTTCCACATGAGCACAAGGAATTGTTCTGGAATTCTTATTCTGCTCAAGGCTATCCATAGGTTGTTATGATCCACACAATCAAATGTCTTTGCATAGTCAATATAGCACAAGTAAACATTGTTCTGATATTCTCTGCTTTCAGCCAAGATCCATCTGACATCATCAGCAATGATATCCCTTGTTCAATGTCCTCTGCTGACTCCAGCTTGGATTTCTGGCAGCTCCCTGTCAATGTAATGCTGCAACCGTTGTTGAATGATCTTCAGCAAAATTTTATTTGTTTGTGATATTAAATGGCATTGTTTTATAATGTGTGCATTCTGTTGGGTCACCTTTATTTGGAAGGGTGCCAGTGTGGATAGTTATTTCCCAAATTTCTTGGCATAGATGAGTAAGTGCTTCCAGTGCTTCATCAGTTTGTTGAAATAGACCGGTCTGTAAGGGGACCAATACACAAGTGAAGTATGATCACCTTAGAATAATCAACCACCTGAAGAAAGCTGATGGTGCCCGGCTATCAAAAGATATAGCATCTAGGGTCTTAAAAGCTTAAAGATAAACAAGTGGCCATCTAGCTGAGAAGCAACAAAGCCCACATGGAAGATTCATACCAGCCTGTGTGATCATGAGGTGTCAATAGGATCAGGTATCAGGCATTAAAGACCCAGAAAAAAAATCATATCATAGTGAATGAGGGAGAGTATGGAGTGGAAACCCAAAGCCCATCTGTAGTCAGAGTGAAGTATACACCAATGAAACACACAACTTTCCTCTAGTTCTTCAATGCTTCCTCCCCCCCTATCATGACCCCAATTCTACCTTACAGATCCGGCTAGACCAGAGCATGTACACTGCTACAGATAAGAGCTGGAAACACAGGGAATCCAGGACGGATAAACCCCTCAGGACCAATAATGAGAGTAGCCATACCAG
>NW_022111310.1:3796299-3805480 GCF_000313985.2 Echinops telfairi | reverse complement strand
ATGGATGGATGGATGATGGATGGATGATGGATGGATGGATGGATGATGGATGGATGGATGGATGGATTGTGATAAGAGTTTACAAGCGCCCAATAAAATGATAAATGAATGAATGAATGAATGAATGAATAAAAGAATAATCCACCACCTGAGCTCAAAAGTCGAGCCTTTACCCAAGAGCAAACGTTCAGAAAGGTTATGAGAGAAGGGAGAGTGGAGACAGCAAACACTGGGAGGAAGAGCGGTAAGTGCTGTTCCATTGTGGGGACCACCTTCAATGAAATGAACCAAAAGGCATATGAATGATTGAATGGACAATGTATCTGCTCAGTAAACCTTCACCCAATTCACAGTAAAGTCTTAAAATAAAAATTGAAAAATGGTTCTTTTTGTGACCTTCCCAGGATACTTGACTGTCTTGGCAGACGAAAACTACATTTGTTTTACTTGTTTGTTTGTTAATTATTCATTAATTCATTCATTCAAAAGCAAAGTATTCGACAAAGCACAAACTCAGAAAACACCCAAACTCACTGCCATTGAGTCGATGCAGGCTCAGAGGGACCCTATAGGACAGAGTAGAACTGCCCCTGTGGGATGCTGGGGCTGCGACTCTTCGCAAGAATAGAATGCCCCTCTTTCTCCTGAGGGAGCAGCTGGTGGTTTCAAACTGCTGACCTTGCAGTTATTATGAGCCAATAATCCTTAGCCATGAACAGTGATTTGTTGACAGCCCGGGGACTCTCCCTTTGCTTTATTTAGAATGTCAGGCCCTACGGTTCCTCTCTCAGAGATGCTGCCTAACTTCAGAAGGGGAGCTGGGGCACCCACATGCCTGTGCGCCATTCGAACACACAGCACAGAATCTGAAATAGCTGCTGGCTCAGATCTAGTCTTGCCGCTGATTAGCTGTGTGGCCTTCCTCAAGTTACCCGGCCTTCCCGAGCCTCGGTTTCCTTATCAGCAGGGCCTGCCAAGCTCTTCGAGCTGTACTGGGTTCGCTTGGTTACCCTAGCCGCCATGCCGCTGCCAGCCACCCCACCCTGTAGATCCACAACCACCCCCCCTTGAAAGCACAGGTTGGAGAACTGGGCAATGACAGTTTTTAAAATAAATATATTTTCCTGAATCCTCTAGCTGTGAAATCTGCCAGCGAGGATGTGCGAACTGTGATTATTTTGATGATGGGAAATTGGAAAGAGAGTAGTATTCCAAATCTTGGCTTGCCAACCCTGTTCACAGACAAATATAATATTAATAGATAGAATTTCACAGACTAATAGAATTTAATAAATGGGCATTTATTAAATGCCCATTTTTGTGAAAAATGCTAAGCTGGGTTCTACAGATAATCCCTTTCATTTAATACCCTCACTATGAAATGGGTGCTATTTTCTCCTGTTTTACTGAGTGAACATCAATAACCACCAAAATGAGGGCTTATAATTTGTCTGAAGTCATACAGTTGGTGAAGGGCAGGACTCAAACTGGGGCAGTCTAGCTCCTGCTTTGTCCCCTGCGTCTTCACACGGGCTTCTTCTGCGATGTGGGGGGCGGATATCACAATATTTCTGTAACTATTTTCTAATTTCATTGGGGCCTCCCATCAGCCTACGAGGATGAGCAAAGCAGGGATGGCTGCCCACGTTTGCCAGGGGGGAGAAACTGAGGCTCAGGGAGCGAGGACGGGAGCCTCAGAACAGGAATAAGATGCGCCCTTGCTGCAAACCAGCTCCGTGCATGGCACCGTGCTAGAGACTCTACCCACACTTATTTAGAGTATTGCAAAGCAAGGGTGCTGCTTTAAGGACGAAGCTGTGCCTCACCTAAGACGTGGGTTTGCTTCTGATGGTGAAAGGTGAACATTGAATAAGAAAAACTGAAGAAGAATCGATGTGTTTGAATTGTGGGGTTGGTAAAGAATATTGAAGGTATCATGGACTGCTAAAAAGACAAACCAATCTGTCTTGGAAGAAGTAAGGCCAGAGTGCTCCTGAGAGGCAAAGATGGCAAGATTTTGTCTTACATACTCTGGACATGTTGTCAGGAGGGACCAGCCCCTGGAGAAGGACCTCATGTTGGTACAATGGGCGGGGCGTGGAGGGGGCGGGGGACAACGAAAAAGAGGAAGGGCCTCGAGGAAGTGGGTTACTACTGTGACTGCAACAGTGGGGTCCTCGACATAGGAGCAATTGTGAGGGTGGTGCAGGACCACGCAGTGTTCTCCCCTGTGGAGCCTAGGGTCACTGTGGGTTGGAAGCAACTTGTTGGCACCTAGCAACCACTTATTTAGTGCTCTTAAACACCATGCCATGAATGCCTGAATTATCCCCTGTGTGAGTCTGGGTAGACTAGAGGAACAAAATTCATAGACACTCATATTTTATGAGAGAGTTTTATATAAAGGGTAAGTGTACATTAAGAAAACATCCCAAGCCAGTCCAGTCCAAGTTCGACATTAACCCTTATGTCTGATGTCAATCGACAAAGTCTCCTCAAACTCACAAAGCACACGCAATGATGCCGAATGCAGAAGGAAAGTTGAATCAGTGAGCGTGTAAGCATCTCACCACTGGCAGGGGTCTCCATGTAGCTTCTCCAGAACCCAGGGCTGCATCACGGTAGGTCCATGTGGCTTCTCTTCAAGGATGTCTCACAGGAAGTGAGCCTTCCCAGCTGAAACAGGGAACTGGCTAAGGCAGCTGCACCCTGGTCCAACCATCAGAGAGGGAGAGACCAGAGAACTAGGAAGGTGAGGCTCACTGAGCCATTTATCTCTCCGCCCTTCAATTAATGCCACATGTGTTCATTGGCCAGGTTGGCACAATAAACCTTAACTATCACATCCCCCTTTTAAAACTTAGAAACTGGCACTTAAATAGGAGAAGTTTCTACCCAATTATGGGTGTCCCTGGGTAGTGCAATAGTGAAGCATTCAAGTACTAACCAAAAGACTGGAGGTTCTGTCTTGTCCCAAGGCATGTCAGTAGTTGGGCCTGGTGAGCTGCTTCTCCAAAAAGTCACAGTCTTGAGACTCTGAGCACTCAGTTCCCAGGAGCACGTAGGGGAGGGTCGCCTTGAGTCAGAAGCAGCTCCACACCAACGACAGTGGAATGAAGCCGACAACATTGAAACTCCTGCCTGGACTTGGAGATTTTTGTCTTCCATGCACTTTGTCCGAAATGAAAAACAAGCAAGCCAATAAAGCGAATTCTTTCAATAACCACCTCGTGAACATCCACTGTGGGACAATGCTCTCAGGAACCGACATCTCAGTGGGGGAAGACAGGTGACAAACAAGGAAACAAATTGCCAAGATACACATTATAATAGGAATAAGGTCCTAGAGGCCATTAAGTGCCCAGCAAACAGGAAGAGAATGATGGGAAGTGGCTACTTGAGATAAGGTGATGACCTTCGGGGGTCCACAAACACTCCCAGTCAAAGAATCCCAGCAGTGATAAAGGGCATACTGGCCCTGAGATATAAGAAGCCTTGACATATTTGAAGAGGAGGGAGAAGGCTGGCATGGCTCACGGTGTAAGGTTCACAATAGACTGCCAATACAGAGGGGAGAAGGGGGGAAGTAGGACACAAAGCACGAGCAAGAGCCACTTAGGAGAAAAAAACATAAACATCCCAGAGCATAAATATTAACAAATCGTATCCCAGAGAATATGCTTGTCCAAGGAGGGTTCAAGCAAGCAGCGAAGCCCAAGTCAATATTAGAGAAGTTAGTTCTACAATATATCACATTTAGAGATGTAGAAGCAAACAAAATCACTTCCATTGAGTCAATGCTGACTCACAGCGACCCTATTGGACAGGGAAAAACTGACCCTGTGGTTTCGAAGGCTGTAACTCTTTACTGAATTAGAGAGTCCTATCTTTTTCCCATTTAGAGATTAAGTAATATGAATTATCTCAATAAATGCCCCCAAAAGGATTCAATACATTTCAGCATGAACAATTAATTTTTCTCAAATCTCAGTAAGCCAGGCCTATTTCCTCAGCATAGAAAGAATATCAGAAACCAGCAGCAATTAAATACTTACTGATGGAATCTTAGAAGCATATTCATGAATTGATTTCCATCATAGATACCAGGCACTGCTATCCCAACGGGCAGTAAAAGAAGAAAAACAGACTCAGACAGAAATTTCAGGTAATTTGGCTGTCCACCTGAAAAGCTCATGGGATGCCATGAGCAACGACTAAAACGGATGAGAAAGTTTAAGTCTATAGCTGCAGGGGTCGTCTCATGCATTTATAGCATGCTATCAGGAGGGAGCTGTCCCTGGACAGGGACACCAGGCTTGGTAAAATGAAGATCAGTGAGAAAGAGGAAGACTCTCAATTAGGTGGGTTGATAAAGTAGACGAAACACTGGACTCAAAGACATCAAGAATGGTGGGGCTGAGCCAGGACCGGGTAGTGTTTCTTTCTGTTGTGCATCGTACCGCTATGAGTCAGAACTGTCTGGGCCGCACCTAAAAAACGACAGAACAGAATAGAACTACTCCATAGGGTTTACCAGACAGTCCGTCTTCATGGGAGCAAACCGCTACCTCTTTCTCCCATGGAGTGACTGGTGGGTTGGAATCACTGAGCACTTAACCACTGCATCACTAGGGCTCCCTTCTCTCTGCATTGAAGCCTGTAAATCTTTCCTTAAGTAACTAGATTCCATTAGAGTCAATAGTTAGGACCTCAGAATAAAATTTTAAATTGCAAAGTTCACTATTACAGTTACTAATTACCAAAGCCATGCAAGTATAATATCAAAACACATACAAAATACTTCAAATCCATTATTCAGAAGATCGTCCCATTAACCCGCAAAAGATGGATTACTTTCCCCTTACAAGAACAAGGGAGCAGGCCCAGGAAGTGTATGCAACTGTCCAAAGTCCCATCGCCAACAAGAGGCAGAGTCAAGACCCAACACAGGTGGATTTTACTCTGAAATAGGTGCTCTTTCTATATAACCTAACTCATTCAAAATTGCCAGTAGTACCCCATTGGTCCGTATGTATTCCAGACTCAAATCTGAACTCTACTACTCTGGAACATTAACACGAATCCAAAAATATACAGCCCTCAGACACGCTCTCTCTAAGGCTCTGCCATGAACCAATTCCTTTACTCGCGAAGTGTTTCCTCCTGACCAGTTAGCAGTCTTTGGACCCCTAGGAGTGTCTCTGCTCCTCACAGATTAGAAACAGAGGGTTTGAGTGGGTGGTAGCAGGCACAGGAGGGACCTTTGAGAAACAAGCTGTGCTATTCCCGTTGTTTTTACTCAAACAAGAATCTTTGTTCTCCGATGCAAATTTTGAGACGTTGGTGCCAATCTGCTCCAAACCAAAGAATCTTGGTCTGAACAAGTAAAATGTGAGAGGGGAAGTCTGGCTTTCTGAGTTGCGCTTTTGAGCATCTGCCTCTCCCCACCACTCTACATTGGCCCTCTCCCAAAGGTAGTCGTAAACTTTGAGGATAACTTCTTAGGGTGGCTCCCCACTGACAGAAGCTACAAAAAGAGGCCAGGGTAGCTTATGTCAAGATTATGGAAATAAAGGGCCTTATGAACTGAGATACCATGCTGGCTGCTGTGTGCCACAGAGTCAGTGACAGCGAGCCTAGAAGACAGAGTAGAACTGCCCCACAGGGTTTCCTAAACTGTGTCCATTACAGAGCATATTGCCCATCTTTTCTCCTGCAGAGGGGCTGGAGGCTCCAGACAGATCCTGTCTGGGTTCATAGCTGAACTTGTAACCATTGCTCCACCAGGTCCAGTAGCCGGTCAGAAACAATCCCTATACATATCCCCCTGTAGCATCCAGTGCTCCACACTCTCTCAGCCCCAGGGCTTCCGAAGCTGTCATCTTTATGGAAGCACATCGCCACATCTTCCTCCGACCAAGGGGCAGGTAGGTTTGGCTGGGCAACTTTGGGGTTAGCAGTTAAGCACGCAACACTCACACTACCAGGGCCCCTTCAACCAACGATAAACCCTCCAAACCTCAAAAATCTTAAGAATTTTGTGAAAGGGGAAGGCCTTGGTTTCTGCAGTAGGCAGTCCCATCAGAAATCCTATTCAATAATGTTCTTCATCTCCATGACTACGTGAATGCCACACTAAATGTTCATGGGTGTGCTTATAAAGCACCTGGAGGTCTTATTAAAACCCAAGTTCTGAGTTAGGAGGTCTGAGATGGGGCCTGGGATTCTGCACTTCCCACACACACTGCCAAGAGGATGGCCGTGCCTCTAAGCCAGGCCAAACCCTAAGGAGCAAAGTGATAAAAAATCTGTGAAGAGTGGATGGGAGCGGGGAGCCCTCCCCTTACTCTTCTCTCCCACCCCTATAGTTCACAGGCCTTCACAGTTTGGTGAACTTCTGTGTAATTATGATAAAGTTTTTTGAGGAGATTGGGATTATACTGCTTGAGATTATACTGATTGGAATATACTGATTGAGATTGGAATATACTGCTTGAGATTATACTGCTTGATTGATTGGAATATACTGATTGATTAAGATTGGCTAAAGAACTGGTTTTCGGATTTGAGCTTAATCCCAAACTGTTAAAATGATTAGAAATGCTACATATCAACCTGCACAAATGCTTACGGTGTTTCATGTAGAGTGACCAAATAAAAATAAGATTCCTTCATTATTGTTCTTCATTATTCCTTATTATTGTTTCTTCACCTTGCCATATATGGCTGAATTGAAGAAAGCACGTTTTGGGGAAAATATACTTTCATTAAACAATTGTTTGCTTGTGTTAGATTGACTAGAGAAACAAATTCAGTGACACTCATATATATATATGTGTGTGTGTGTGTGTAAGAAAGAGCTTTATATCTTTATATCTAATTATACATTGAGAAAGCACCCCAGCCCAGTCCAACTCAAGTCCGTAAGTCCAATACAAGTCCACAAGTCCCTCTTCAGACTCACGCAACCACACGCAATGATGCAGAAAGATCACAGGCCGGTGGATGCAGGGTTGCACGGCTCCAATGGCAGTGGCTGCATCCCAGGGCTTGTGCAGGTCTCAGTGTGGCATCAACGGGAAAGGTGAAGCAGAGAGAGGGGAAGTTCCCAGGACCTTCTTTATAAGAAGGCCACACCACAAAGAGGCTGTGACCTGATTGACAGCTAGACTTCATCGTTACCCTTTTATAGCTTCAAGTTGACACGAAATTAGGTAACTACCGCATTGCTTAACAAATATATATCGAAAGAAGTATCATTAATATATTAAAGATAACAACGTCATAGGAAACTTCATTCAGAAGCTCAAGGTATAGGGTCACTATGAGTCGGAATCAATTCAATGGCAAGGAGAGAGGCAAAGGTCAGGTCTCTGATAAATACAAAGTCCAGTCAAAAAGTTTTGCTTCCGGAGCCTCAGTTCATACATGCACACGTTCCTTCCAAACAAACCACGTGTAAACATGCCTCTGAGATCAGTAGATGGCTGCAGACAAGTTCTCTCAATAGACACTTGTCTTCGTCTTGTTAAGGTGCCTTCGAAAAGCGTCCAGTCGAAAGAATGGCTTCTATGGGGCTCTGCTGGGCCAGTTAAGCTCAAGGCAGAGTGGTTGGCTCAGAACGTTCTAGCAACTCTTCCCATGGATCCCCAGAAGGTAATCTTGAGAGATGTTCCTTGAAGTACGCAGAATGATCATGGGGCTGGTGGCAGTATTATAAGGAAGCGTTAAGAAAAATGTTTAATTCGTTGGTTACAACATGGCCAGGAAAGTTGAGGTGAGGAGTTTGTTTTTTGTTTTTCTCTCCATCAAGACAACACATCTACTCCTTCTTCAAGGGCAGTGAGGGCTGTCGCCCAGGAAGGTCCATGGAAAACCTGAACCCCATTCACCCTGCAGCCCTGAGCTTGTGCCTTCAGATTTTGATATTGTTCCCTAAACTCAGCAAACATTGAAAAGAAACACAACCTGAGTCCCTCAAGGGGGGGGAAACTGGAGTCGATGTGGTTGGTGTACACCAAAGAGCAGAGACTCCCTGGGGAGAGAGCAGGGAGATGGACACACTGCTTTCAGAAGTACACAGACTTAGATAGAGGAGACGATGTCGAGAAATTACAGCCTTGTGGTTTTATATTTTTATTTGATAAAAGGGTTGATAACGAAACTTTTTTTTTTTTTTTACTTACACTCATCAAGTAATCCAAATTTTGGAAAGTGGCTCCTCACCCTACCCATCCTGCAGAGAGAGGAGGGAGATGTGGACTAAATCCTGGTCAGGCTCCAGCGTGGAGCGACTTACAAAGCTCTCCCCCTTGGGTATCTTTAGGAGAACAGCCACAGTGGGTCCCCCCTGACCGGTCTGAGGTGGAGTGGGGCAGGTAGCAACGTGGAAGGAAGGATGAGAAGAGTCGCTAATGCTTTCCGAGGAGCCTGGGTGGTGCACGCAGGGCCCACTCACAGCTCTGTGAAAGAAGGGGCTGCAAGCTCTCCCACGGCGATGACAGCCAAGGAAGTCCCTGAGGAATGGTCCTCACCTGTAACACGTGCTGGCACCATGAGTCAAGGGCAGCCAGCAACAGGACCATCCTGAATGACCTGAAGCACTCAACCGGACAGGAGCCCTGGTAGCATAGCAGGTCCAAGTTGAATCACTAAATGCAAGGTCAGCAGCTGGAACCCACGAGCCGCACACCACAGGAGGAGATGAGGCTCTCGACTCCCATGCACAGTGACAGCCTCAGAAACCTCCGGGGGTGGTTCTCTCCAACTTCTTTTTTTGTTTTTTTTAAGCAGATTTATTGGTACATAATCCACATATCATACAATTCAATAGTCTTTTTGTTTGTTTGTTTTATAGCACTAAAAAAACTAACCATAAAGTCAGAAAATCAAGGTAAGAAAGGGCTATTAAAACTTCAATTAATCATCAAGAAGAGCTGTGCAATCATTACTGCCTTTGATTTTAGAATATTTCCTTCTTTCTTGTCCTTATTGTTTTTTTGTTTTTTTTAAACATTGTATTAGGGGCTCATACAACTGTTAGCGCAATCCATACACACAGCAATTGTGTAAGGCGCATTTGTACATCATTCTCAAAACATTTTCTCTCCACTTAAACCCCCGGCATTAGGTCCTCATATTTCCCCTCCCTCCCCACTCCCCCCTCCCCGCTCCCTCATGA
>NW_022111310.1:3764094-3794622 GCF_000313985.2 Echinops telfairi | reverse complement strand
CTGGTGTTGTCCCCCGCAGGGCCATGGGTCAGTGAGGGGCATCATGTCTCATAGTGGGGCTGGCCATGTGGTCCTCTCTGTGGACTGGCTGCTCTATTTGGGGTCATCGTCCTTAAGGTCTGGTGGGTCAGGATGTGCTCCAGTCTCTCCTCCTCCCCCGTCATCTGCTCCTGCATGCTCTGGTCAGATATAGCCTTCTCCCGAAGCTGCAGATTCAGTGCCAACCTTTGAGATAAATTCTTCTCAAGGGAGGGGCCTCTCCAACTTCTAGAGTCAAGAGGAGTCAGCGTTGACTCGAAGGCAGGGAGATGGTAAGGCGAGATGCTCAACTCGATGGACAGGAGCCGTTGTATAACATACAGTAGAGGACGGAGAAAACTTCTCTTCTTCACCCTGTACCAACTCTGGGAACTGTGGGGTGGGGGAGGCTGCATTCAGCAGGAGTCCTCTGGATGCAATCAAGACCCAGTAACCTAGACTGGAGCCCAGTCCTCCTGAGGGAGAGGCAAGTGATGGATTAGAGGGGACCAAGCCCCCTGGGTGGAGATCTCACAAGATGACGCAGGTTTGGAAGGGAAATGATGGTGATGTTCTCGGAGTGGTGAGAAATAAGAAAGAGTGAGAACAACAGTCAGTCTACTTCATTTTCCTCGGAGATGGGAAAGGGGATCGTGTGCAGACACCTTCAATTGCTCCATTTCCCAGGAAGCCGGTAAGAAGAGTGATTCTGCCCCACGCTCGGGGCTCTCCCATCCCCTTCAATCCTCTGGGGCTAAGTAGCAGCCCAATTAACCCAAGCTCAAATGATATAGAAAATGTTCATGGTACTTTATGCCATTATCATTATAAAGTTAAAGTTTTCCCACATGATTAAAACAATTTTTTGATAGCATCGTTTCAAAGACAGCATCCTTTTCCATTTGTGCAGGTGAATCTTATTTTATTTAAACATTTCCTTTTGGGGAACTTGGATTATTTCTGTTTTTCAGTATCATGCACGGCACTGCCATAAACATCTTTGCTCATATACACACTTATTGTATATTTAGATGAGCATTTTATCCAAGGGTACCATACACAGAGGAAAGAGGGCAAACAGAAAATGTACTATTTAATGATTTTTCACAAATGAACACCCTCTAGGACCACCACACTGAGATCAGGAAACAGAATTCTGTCAGAATCCCAGTCTCCCTTCTGCGCTCTGCCAATCACTGTACCTCCCCACAGAGAGCACTATCCCAGCTTGTAACATCAGTAGATGGGATTTCATAGGAAACTTTTAAGAGTAGTTTTGTATCTGGTTCTTATATCCAATATCATGTTTGTGAGATCCACCCAACAGTTCCTTCATTGTCACTGCTGTACATTATTCCATCAAATCAATAGACACAACTTTTATTCTGTCCAGCGTTCCGAATGGTTCTTAGCTACTCCACCATAGCCAGAAGTTGAAATCCACTTATTTCTTTTTTGTGAGATTTGCAGAAGTAGAATTTCTGGGTAGAAAGAAACAACAAACTTTTGTAGGCCATTTGGTGCACATGGCTAATTATTCTGCATAAAAGCTGTGACAATTGACACACAAGGAAAAAAGAACACAAATCCTCCTGAGGATGGCTGTCAGGAACCATCCTACTTAAACTCAATGAAGAATCCTAATAGCATTTCGTAGTATCTCCCTCCCACTGAGTCCATTCCAACTCAAAGCAGCCCTGTGGACAGAGTAGAGACTGCCTTTGTGGGGTTTTGAGGCTATAAATCTTTGCAGGAGCAGAAAGTCCCATCTTTCTCTGTAGAGCACCTGGTGGGTTTGAACTTCTGACCCTGGAATTAATAACCCAACTCATAAGCCACTATGCCATGAGGACTCCTTATGTTAGAGTAGAAACATTATCAGTGTCTACCACATCAATTATAACTAGTCATCTGCCGGTATCACAGGTTTAAAAGTTCTTTATGTTCATGTATAATTAAATGCTCACCAAACTCTGAGAGGGAAGTTTTATTATTGCTTCATTTTTAAGATGAAGAAACTGTGGTTCAGAAAACGTTGTATGGCCTGACTGATCCATGTGGCTCATGAACAGCAGAGCTTGAATGTGAACTCAGGTTCTCTGCCTCCACACACAGCCTTCCTGACCCACAAACACCAATACCTCTAGTTGGTAATGAACACCTTTCAAAGCCCAGTTCAAATGCCACCCTTTCCCCAAGTAACCCTCCCCACCATTCCACTCAAATGGCAGGAACGTTGCTCCCTTCTATGCTCTTGTTAGCAGGATACTGGAATATCCTGGCTGAGTGCATTAAGTCCAGGAATTGCAAATGAAGGTGGAGGTGGGGTGTAGAATGTCACAGACAAGACCAGTCTCTCCGCCCATGGCAATGGCAGGCATAACTAATCAATCACCGTTCGGCCATATTCTACCTCTCTAAGTCCATCTTGACCTCCCCTCCCACACTGGCCTCCTCTTTGTTTCTTGAAACTACCAGCTGCCTACCTGCCTGTGGCCTCCGCCTTTGCTGCTCTGAGATGATCTACCGCCAGATCTTGGGACAGATCTTTCTGTCATTAGAGTCTCTGCTCCAGGTTCACCTCAGAGTGTTCTTTAGCATCACCACCACCCCTCTCCCCAATCTAAGCACATCTCCTCCCCTGATTGACCTTCTGCCACAGCATCAATTGCTAAATTTTCACTTGTCTATTCATCATTCTGTTGTGGCGGTTGCCATTTCCTCCCACCCTTTCTTGAAAACGGGTCTCTCCTGACTGGCTTACCTTTCCCCTCGGCCTAGAAGAAGTGCTGGTCCACACCAGTGACCGGTTTGCAGTTATTGAAGGAGTTCGTTAATCACGGTGCCTTTTTCTTCTGAGCCCAGGGGTGGCCTTCAGAACTTTCTTGTCGCAGCATCACAGCCATTCAATACCACACATCAGAATTGGTACATGGGAATCAAACCTTGTTTCCGTGTCCGAGGGACATGGGTGGTTCTGTGGTAGAGTCCCTGCCTGCCATGCTGGAGTCCCAGGTGTGATTCCTCGTGCACACTTCTGTCACAGAAGGCTTGCATGTTGCTGTCCTGGCAATGAGGTTTCCGTGGAGCTTCTAGACTAAGACAGGCTAAGGAGGTGGGCTTGGCAATCTACTTCCAAAAATCAGCCAATGAAAACCCTGTGGGGCAAGGCTGTCAACCGTCAACTGATCATGGGTGTGGTGCAAGACCAGGCAGGGTGTCGTCCTACTGGGCAAGAGGTCACCATGAGTCACAGGCCTACTGGATGGCAGCTAGCAATGACCTCCTGACCCCCATTTTATGAATGTGGAAACTGACACCCAGAACAAGAAACATACGGTGCCTGATGGGAACAGAATGAGTGAGGGGCAGCGCTGACAGGGGGACCGCCTCTTCCCACCCCGCCTTTCTGGCCTGGCCCTCTCCACCACAGGCAGCGCTATTGCAAACACTCAGGCGGGATGCAGGAGAGCAGGGCCTTTGTGCTTCCGGAGCTCGCCTGTGAATTACACACCTAATTACCAGCTGCCTCCCCCCCACCCCAGTCTGTGGGTAAAAATCTGATCACATATAAAATCCTCCCTATGTTTCCGTGGATACAAAGTGATCCTAATTTCAAACTCCCTTGCAAATGGCAAATGAGTGAACTTAATTTTAATAAAAACAAGGAAAATCATACGTGTGAGCTTAATAAAATCTAATTTGGGCAATTTGGAGCTCATAAAATAAAGCCAGTATGTAAAAACTAGCAATTAGCTTTATGAAACAATACAGTGAACCCTTGGCACTCGGGAGGGGTGGGAGCCAGCGGGCTCCTGGGACAAGGGCATGTGGCAACCATGTGAGCAAACTCAGAGACAGCGAGCAGGGTTCTTCGTGCCGCAGATCTAAGTTCCAGTCCCCAAGCCTCTTGGCTCTACAACTTTGACCAAGTCACTCCTCTCTCTACACATCAGTGTCGCCTTGTACCTACTGCTCCAAGGAAGACAGACCAGGCTGCCTCCTTCCATGAAATTCACGTCTTAGAAAACCTAGACATTGGCATCGACTCAATGGCAATAGATTGTTTGGGTTGGAGATCTTACTCAGGCAAAAACAGGGGGAACCGATGACAAGGATCTACATATAACCTCCTCCCTGGGGGACAGACAACAGAAAAGTGGGTGAAGGGAGACGTCGGACAATGCAAGTTATAACAAAAATAGTAATTTATAAATTATCAAGGGTTCATGAGGGAGGGGGAAGCGAGGAGGGAGGGGAAAAAATGAGGAGTTGATGCCAGGGGCTTAAGTGGAGAGCAAATGTTTTGAGAATGATGAGGGCAATGAATGTACAAATGTGCTTTACACAATTGATGTATGCATGGATTGTGATAAGAGTTGTATGAGCCCCTAATAAAATGATTTTTTTTTAAACTCCATACAAAAACGTTGTAAAAAAGATCCAACAGTGTGTTAGTCTGGGTACTTTAGAGAAACAAATCCACAGAAACTCATGTATAAGAGACTTTTATTTAAAGGTTAAGTGTGCATCAAGAAAATATCCCAACCCAGTGCTGCCCAAGCCCACAAGTCCAACATTAAGCCATTAACCCATATGTCCAACACCAATCCACAAAGTCCTCCTCCATCTCACAAAACAGACGCAATGATGCCGACTGCAGGAGGAAAGCCGAGTCAGTGAATGTATAAGCATCTCAGCGCTGGCGGGGGTCTCCACACGGCGGCTCCAGCACCCAGGGCTGCATCGGGGTAGGTCCATGTGGCTTCTCCTTGGGAATGTCTTGCAGGAAGTCATGCTTGCCAGCTGAAGCAGGGAACTGGCTAAGGCAGCTGCACCCTGGTTCGACCATCACAAAGCAAGAGACCCTAGAACTAGAAAGGTGACACTCACTGAGCCTTTTATCCCTCCACCCTTCAATTAACCCCACATGGTTTATTGGCCAGGTTGGCACAATAAACTAACTGCCTCAAACAGTGATGTCATCTGACTTAACCTTCTTCCTAGCTAAGAGTGGGAAGGAAGATCATGGGTGGTAGAATCTCCGTCAGCGGTCAGGGGGTGAAGTTGGGGTGGAGGGCGATGGTGGAACCTTCCTCATTCAAGTATCAGGGACTGAGGACAAGGTTCCAGAGGCAACTCCCAGGGGAGATCTGCAAGATCCAGGAGCAAGTCCGCAGCCAACCCGAGCTTGACGGAGGACCCGAGTCTCCTGATAAGCCATCCCCATCATCCCTCACAGCTGCCGTTCCACAGGCAGATCCCTACACACACGGCACGCTGTGTTACCTGTCTCACCTTCAGGATGAGAAGAATGAGCCTCCAAGGGATGCATCCACCATCTGTGGTAGCTCCCATGTTGCTAGGATGCTGGCAGCGATGCTACCAGTATTTCCAAGGCCAGCAAGGTGGCCCCTGGTGGACAAGTTTCTCCAGACTAACACAGACTAGGAAGACAGGCCTAGCGATCTGCTTCCAAGAAGTAGCCATTGAAAACCCATGGATGCTGGAAGATGAGTCCCTTTGGGGGAAAGGCACCCAAAATGCACAATGCCAACAACAGCGGGTCTGAGCATGCTAAGGGTCATGAAGATGGCATTAGGCCAGCCAACACGTTGTCTGTTGGAGATGCCACCACAGCACCAAACCACCAACCAAGGGGTGCTGTGACCTAACTCAGGTCCCACAACAATGTGTCCAGGTACACTCTCAACCCGGTTGCCAGATTCCACACTCAGACCGCTTATCGTCAGGACCCACAACTACAAAAGCATCGGACTCTCTTGGGCAGAGGTTCTGAAAGACAACATGTCGCTTCTTCCCTCGAGGAGCTGTGCAGCTTTGTGGTAGTTACATCCTCTGTTGTCAATTCTGAGAGGATTAAGATTGAAAGCTGGAGTGTAGCCTATCAATCAGGAGGTAGCTTGATGACCTCATTTGGAGGCGCTAAGGAGATAAATAACTCGCTGGAGGCAGGACAAAGGCTCACTCCCTGGGAGACATTGCAGCTGACAAGACACATGGAGCTACAATAGTGCCCTGAGCTGGAGGCAGCACGTGGAGACCCCTGCCAGCCCTGAGATGCTTACAACGCCACTGGATCCACCAGACTTCCCATCCACTGGCTGTGATCTTCCTGCATCGGCGTCACTGCATGTGTTTCAAGTCTGAAGAGGACTTTATAGATTGGTATCAGACATAGGGGCTAATGTTGGTCTTATGGACTTGATCTGGACTGGGCTGGGACGTGTTCCTAATATTCAATTACTCTTATCTATAAAACTCTTTCTTATACACATATGAGTCTTATAAATTTTGTTTCTCTAGTCTACCCAGACTAACACAAGTTTCTATCAGAGTTGTTCCCAGGTGCACATCCCCAAAGAGCCTGGCCTTCACTTCAGAGAGCCCCTCCAGCCAGCAAGGGCTTTCCCCAATTACCCTCCCAAGGAAACTCTACTCCAAGCAGAAAGCAATTCCTCTCAGTGCGTTCGCAGAAGCAAAGTGGGTAATTAATTGCACTGAATAACACATTAAATGTACTAATAATTGGGTAGTCACAGCAAAATTATTGCTTTGAAGAAATATTACTGATTCCTTGTTGTACTTAACATTTCTCCTTATTTATTATTACCGTTTTAATCAATAATAGTCACAATACTAATAAATCCATCTTAATTTTAATTGTGTTCAATTGGATGTACCAGTACTTGAGTATTCTGAGCATACTTCATCATTTATATTAATTTAAGATCACTTGAAGACAAATTATGTAGTTTTTACTTTCAAGTAGGGAGGTGATTATAACAAAGTTTCTCTCGGTTCAGCATTTTCCAGTACGAGGAAGGTGAGGTGCCGGTCAACTGCCCCTTTCTGTTACGTGCATGGGTGGGAAGCGGCACAGAAGAGAGAGGGCTCTCAAAGCCCCTGTTTCAATGATCACATCCTGGCCTTTGGAAGAGAAGATGTGAGGAATACCTCAGAAACGTGCCTGTCATTAGGCCGTCTCATCTTCCACACAGCGCTGTCATTCATTCATTCCCAAAGCCATGGGGCAGACACCTTGCTAGGTACCCGGAGACAGGGAGAGAAAAAGGTGAAACAAGGTAGAACATGTCCAGGGGCCTTTAACAAGGTTCAGCTAAAGGGGAGCAGTCATTAAAAGGCAGGGAAGGTAAGTGGCATGTATCTGAAGGACGCCAGAGTTCTCTAGGCAAAGGCATCTGGGTAGGTCTTGACATTGGGTCCGATTTGGGAAAGCAGAGGGGAGTGGGCTCCAGCTTTGGCAGCGAGCCAGGTGGAATGCTCCCAGCAGAGATCCAGAGGTGGCGGAGGGCAGGAGAAGGCCCAGAAGGCCACACCATGTATGGCATATTGGATCCTCCTGCATAGCTTTGGTTGGATGACTGGAGGTTAGCGATGTCATGAATGAAGAAGGGCGGAGGCATTTAGGAAGCACGAGGTGAATTTTCTTACAGGGACGCTAAGTTACAGGGACCGAGAAGGAGCTGAGCAGAAATGAGTTACCATCAGAGGTGTGCTCAGTGCTGGAGACAGGCCCCACAGGAGTCCCATGGGAGGCCAGAGCTACAGGGGAGAGCAACATTCCAATCCCTTGCCTCCATAGGGCTCATTTCACAGGTAGATTTTAATATGTCTGCAGCTCCCAGAGCTGAGCCTGGGCGGCTGCTTCTGCCTTCTCCGCGCAGGGTCTGGCCATCGGGGCATAGCTCTTGGATTACGTTGTAGTGAATTAAACTGCATGACAGCTTGCACTGTCGCTGGCCCCATTTTGTGAGGTCATCCCATTGCCTACGAGGACAGGAACCGGAGCCACGTGACCCAGCCCAAATTGAAGGGTGGGGTGCCAAGGTCTCAGCACCTGCACAATTTGTTTGCTCTGGGATTTGGCACTGGTGCTAACGATTTCTGGAAACCTAGACCTTGTCGGAGAGGAATGTACTGGGAAAGAGTCTCCACCTCCTGGCTATGTTCAAATCCAACATTCCCGCAGCGCTCTACAGTTTATACGCAGATGCCAGCTTCAAATGTCGCATTTAGCTCTATATTTAGATCTGGATGGTGGTTTACTCAGGAATCTACAGATGTTAAAGAGTAAAATAAAATTACCACAAAGTTTACAGTTAAGATTCATGCATATTATTCTACATTAGGTATACCTCGGTAAAGATGTACGGGTAAGCATGTAGGTAGATTCATAAGATCTCACGGCATCCTTGCAATCACCCTCTGAAGTCAGCAGCTTCAGTACCCACAAGAGGAGGAACCGGAGCTGAATAATTCATCCTTGGTCGGGGTTGGTGGATGAGATGACTGGATTGAATCCCTCCAGTTAAACGTGGATAATGGGAATGATGAGGGCAGTAAGAGGGCTTGGGAAAGTGGAGAGGAGGGCAACAATCATGGCTCTGAAAGGCCTCATGAGAGTCTTAGGGAATGAGACCTTCGGACTCCACCAAGCCCTCCCTCTCTCCGGGCCCCAATTTGGGGCTCAGCAGACACTTTTTCTGAAAGCATGCTTTCTTCTTGGATAGAAACTCAAGATGGGCAAAGGCCCAGGAGTCTCATATGCCAGGGTTTGTTTGTTTGTTTGTTTGTTTCAGTTGCTCCCTGGCAGTGTTCCAACATTCCCTGGAGAATGTGTACAAAATGAAACCTATGAAATAAAACCGACCTGGGACTGCCGATAGGTGAGATGTCATGCTTGATAATCATTCAAAAGAGAACAGTTACCGAGCATCAGAACCCGCTAGGCTCTTGGATCTCCAGATGGGCATAGAAGCAAGTCCTCTTCTCTGGCCTAGTGTAGAAAACAGGTCCTTAAAAGAAAAACAAGCAAGAGGATGGGATGAGTTGAAGAATGAGCAAAGTATTGGGGGAATCCAGAGTTGCACGTGGTCAGCTCTGCCTGGGGGAGTCCAGGAAGGCTTCACATAGGAGGCATTATTTAAGCTGGGCTTCTAAGTATAGATAGAACTGTGGCAGGCAGAGATACAAAGAGACACTCTCTGGGCACGAAGGAAAGCATCAACTAGTACACAGAGGTGAACAGTTCTCCGAAGAGGTTGCAGAAGAGAGGAGTCGAGGTTAGGCTAGGAAGGTTTGTTATTGTGAGGTCTCATGGAGACGATTCCAACTCATAGGGACAAGGACTAACATTGCCCCGTCCTGCCCCATCCTCACAGCCATTGCTAGAGTTGAACCCTGAAGGTCTTCCTCTTTATCACTGACTCTGGACTTGTCCAGAGACTAGTCCTACTTGTTGTGAGGTGCCATCACGTCAGTCCCGACTCCCATCGACCCTGTGTAACACAGCAAAACACTGCTCGGTCCTGTGCCATCCTCATAATTATCCTCAGGTTTGAGCGCTGCCTGGTAGCATGTCCTAAACAGATGAGACAAAGCCTTGCCATTTTTGCATCTGAGAATTCTGCATCTCTTCCGTGATAGATTTATTTGTTCTTCGAGCCCCCCTAGTATATTCAATACTCTTCATAAACACTGTAATTCAAATGCATCGATTCTGATCTGGTCTTCTTTATTCAGTGTCCAGCATTCACATATATATGAGGCAAATGAAAATGCCATGCTTGAGCCAGGAGCGTCTTAGTCTTCGATGTGACATCTTTGACTTTTCGTCACTTTAAAGGGATCATTTGCAGCAGACATGCCCGAGGCAATACGTCATTTCATTTCCTGATGGCTGCTTCCCCTGGACATTAATTATGAATTTAAGTAAAATGAATTCCATGACATCTTCAGTCTTTTCTCCATTTACTGTGATGTGGCTTGTTGGCCCAGTTGTGGTGATGTTTGTGTTCTTCAGGTGGAGGTGTCACCAGCAATTGCTTCAAGTCCTCTCCTCTAGGCTTTCAGCAAGCAAGGCTGTGTCATGTACACATCAACGGTTGTTGATGAGTCTTCCTGCAGTCCTGACGTGCGTTCTTCTTCACAGAGCCCCGCTGCTTGGATCTTTGCTCTGCATCCAGACTAAGTATTCTGAAAGAAAACAGCCCTGAGGCACATCTTTCCTGATTTTAAAATTATGTCGTATCCCCTTGATCTGTTCAAATGATTGCCTCTGCTTCCTCGTGAGCACAGTTAAGTGTTCTGGGATTCCCATTCTTCACAATGATATCCTAAATTTGTTATGTGGATCATAACAAATGCCTAGAAAGGTAGGAATCTTGTTCCTCTCCCCCTGTGTGCAAGGACTCTGTTCATGATATCCCTGTGCCTCACAAATTAGAAGAACGTAGACATTTACACCCTCTGGTCTCAGTGCATCTTTAACGATGCTTGTAATCCAGATGTGGTAGCTTCTGTTCTTACCGCCATCCCACAGACTCCGCAGGTCTGGTAAATTCTTGAATTCAATTCCACAAAGCAGTGGCCAACTTTAGCATTCTCTTGGCTCATCTAGTGTGTTTCCTCAGCCCATCACTGTGCACAGAAAGCAAAGGCCCATCCTTAAGAACTTGACCTCCTCTGGTCCCTTCCTCTCTTCCTCAACTTGAAAAGAGGGAGGGTTTGTGTGCATCATTTTCCCTGTCCCAGTTACCATTTCCCGTTCACGTGCACATGAAGAATCTTCAAGAATCTTGTTCTAGAAGACACTGCTAACAGCCACACCCTGATTCTCCAGAGACTTGCTATCATAGCGCTATTCACAGAGCTCGTCATATTGCCTGAGGAAATCAATCCATTCCATCCCTTTCCTAGCTTCCAGCCCCAAGAAGGGATTGGGATCGCTGCTGAGTATCTGCTTTCAGGGTGATGAATGGGTCCTTGGTCTCTGTCTTCATCTCTGGAAGGTTTAGATCCTTAACTGGGCGATGGATCCACCCGAGGACAAAAGTATTTGACAAACATGAGGGAGACACCAGAGTGTGGCTTCCTGAGGCCCCAGGAGGCCAGTCAAGTTGGAGAGAGAGCTCGGATCACAAGAGGAAACGGTTGCCTTTATCAATTGCATCTAGATGCTCACTGAAACCATACTCCCCAAGGTCCCCAGCCCGGGCATTTATGCAGGTATCAGCCACACAGGTGACAGTGACTGGGGACAATCCACAGTGGTGGCTTCGGCTCTCCTTCCTCCTGCCCCGTCCCTCGATGAGGCCCACCTTTCCTTCCTCACTTTCCAAAGGCTCTCCAGGTGTCGCAGACAGGACGGGTCATCCCAGGACCAGAGTGGGGGTTCCCTCTCCTGTCACTTTATGACGAGGCACTGGGCAGACTGCAGCGCCAGGTTTCTCATCTGCACAATGGCCCTGATACAGCGCACCTCAAGGCCCATTGCTCTATTCCTGTGGTATGTAGCTACTGCGCTTCCTGCCAGTGACAGCCTCTGTCCAGCGGGCTAGGAGAGCATCCCTGGTGACCTGCTCTGACGCTCTGCGCATGCCCTGCTGCAAAGTGCCCCACACGTGCGTCTGAGTTATCAGTATCAGTACAGAACTCTGTTTCTCAAAGTGCTTGTGACACCACAAAATGCTTTCAAAAGACTTTGGAGTGAAGCCTTGGTTACCTCCTACAGTGTGATGCCCGAGATCGTGAACCTCTCCAGCCTCCGGGTTGTCTTGGGTACAAAGGAGTCACAGCAGCTCGGTTGCCAGAGCGCCTACGGTTTGCTTTAGAGAACGGAATGGCACGTAGTAAGTGCTCAGCAAACGCTGGCTAGGACGCGCACTGTGAGGAAGCCCAAGAGGATCATTATGTGAAGCAGAAGGCCCCGCACAGCAGCCCCGAACCACTGACCTGGGCTCAGGGAGGGTGCGAGAAAGCAAGCCCGAGGGCTGAGCAGGCACCTTGAGCGCCCGTGGTTTCAGGGGTTCCTCCTGTGTACCCCGCGAGGCTTCCGTGCAGCGGCTCCTTCCCCAGCAGCTGCTCTGTCAGTGCTCCATCTGCTGCCTGGGCGGCGGCGACAGAGTTGCTCGCAAGATGGGGCTGGCAGCGCGGTGGGGGGACTGTGAGGAGGAGGAGTTCGGGGCACAGAGAGCCCTCCTCCGGCGGCCGCCCGGCGGCCCCCTCCTTCTGGAAGCGGAAGTGGGCAGGGGAGGCCCGCCGCCCGGGCCTGTTCCCGGGAAGGGGGTGCACGTGGCCAGGGGGCCAGCTGGAGGAACAGGAGGGGACAGATGCCGTGGGGGCTCGGGTTTGTTCCTGCAGGAAGAAGGCAAGGAGCTAATTGTCTCATTCCCGGGCGCGAGTTCTCCGTGGTCCTGACTCGCTGGCTGCGTGGAGAGACCTCCCCAGTTGGTGCTGCTGACCCGCGAGTGGGCGGCTCTGGGAGGAAGGGGATGAGAGGGGGGGAAAGGGGGGGTGGCTGGAGGGCTGCCAGTCCTGCAGCCCAGGAAATACTAGTCGGAGCCACTGGGTCCCCTGAAATCCAATCCCGTTTACTTGGAAGTGGGAGAAAAGCCAACCTGGTACCTCTGCCCCCTCCTCCCCCAACCTCACCCTCAACGTGAGCGGGTGTGAGCACCCTAGGGCACACACACATACCCACAGGCCTGATGCCCTGTCATGATCCGGTTTCCAATCCATTCTTCGTCTTCTTCGTTTTCATTGTGATAAAAATATATACAAGACCGCATTTGCCAATTCAGCATTTTTTTACAAGTACAAGTCGGTGGCATTGAACACATTTCAACATGTTGCGACATCATCGATCGTGTTGCCAAATCCTCCAACCCAATCCGTTCTAGAAAGCCTGAAAGCACTTGCGTTCTGACCCGGCTCTTTTCCACCTGGAGTCTCAGCTTCTGGGTGGCCTGACCTTGGCCATGCTGCACCTGCAGCTCCAGGACCTTTGTCCTCAGCCTTCTTCCAGCCTTCAGGGCCCCTTAGGCTTTCCTGACGGCGCTGCTGGTTTGGAGTGCCTGGGATTAAAAGCACAGTAATCGACCTCCGTGGAGCACTTTAGCTTCTACAGGGGACGTCCACCCCCATGCTGCCATCTCTGCCTCCCAGTAACAGCCCTGGGACGTAGGGCGCATGCTGGCCCTTCATCTCACCAGGCACTCAGATTGTTGTTGTTGTTGTTGTTGTTGTTGTTAGGTGCCCTTGAGTCAGTTCCAACTCAGTGACGCTATGCACAACAGAACAAGACACTGCGCCATCCTCATAAATTTTCTTATCTAGGAGCACCTTGTTGCAGTTGCGGGGTCAATTCATCTTGTTGAGGACCTTCCTCTGCTTCATCGCCCCTCTACTGTACCCAGCATGAGGTCCTTCTTCAGGGACTGGCCTCTCCTGAGAGCATGTCCCAAGTACCGAGGCAAAGTCTCAGCACCCTCGCCTCTAAGGTTCATTCTGGTTGTACTTCTTCCAAGACAGATGTGTCTGTTCTTTTGGCAGTCCGTGATACTTTCAAGAATCTTCTCCAGCAACACGTCGACTCTTCTTTGCTCTTTCTTGTTCGGTGTCCAAATTTCACCTGCATAGGAGGCCAAGGAAAAGACTATGACTTGGGTGAGGCACACACACCTCAGTCAGTCCTCAAAGCAACCTCCTTGCTTTTCAACACTTTTAAGAGGTCTCATGCCACAGATTTACCCAATGCAATGCATCGTTTGATCTCTTGACTGCTGCATTCCATGAGCATTGATTGTGGAGGCCAGCATGATGAAATTGATCATTTCAATCCTTTCTCCATTCATCATGATGTTACCCATGGGTCCAGTGGTGAGGATTTTTGTCTTCTTTACAATGAATCGTAATGCATATTGAAGACTGAAACCCTTGATCCTTATCAGCAAGTGCTTCGAGTCCTCCTCACTTTCAGGCAACAAGGTTGTGTCATCTGCTTATCTCACATTGTTAATGAGCCTTCCTCCAATCCTGCTGCCACATTCTTCTTCATATAATCCATCTTCTCTGATTGTTTGCTCAACTCAGATGGTAAACAGGAATAATATTCACCACCCTCTCTGATGTGCCTTGCCTACATTGAGAAAGCTCTAGAAGCACAGAAAGCTAGACCTTCCTCATCTGGTTAACCCTTGCAGTCATCATTCAATCCAAGGACCTGGGGGCACCCTGGGTAGCACAAGCATTGGGGCTCTCAGCTTTTAACTGAATCATGCTTCAGATCCACTCAGATGTACCTGGAAAGAAAGGCCTGGTAATTTGCTTCTGAAAGATCATGGTCCTTGAAAATCCAATGACGTCTATACAGGGATTCCTTTGTGGTAATGTAAGTGTGCCCTTATTAGCCTTAACTTTCCAAACCCCCTGGCCAGTGTCACTGTCATGTGTACCATTGTTATCTAAAATGCAAGTATTTTACCCTGAAGCAGTGCATCCAATTTATTCACTCCAAGTCAGAAAAAGGAAGAGAAATTTTATTTAGCAGGTATATCAGTGAGAAGCTCATAGCAGTGCAAAACAGATTGTCTTTGTGATGTCCTGCTTGAAACCAGAATATATATATTTGCTTTAGATAGTCACATTAAATGTTTTATATTCATATTAACTCAGGTTTCAGGTGGACAACTGTTGACCATGAGCAATCAAATGAGTTCATTAAGTCTTAAACCACCATCAGGATGTCTTTGTTGACTAGCTATCAGGGTCCTGGTGGCATAGCTGCTAACTGCAAGGTCAACAGTTCAAAACCACTAGCTGCTCTATGGGAGAAAGGGCTTTTTACTCCTGTGAAGAGTTACAGTCTCAGAAACTCACAGGGCATTTCTACCCTCTGCTATAGGGTTGCTATGAGTCAGAATGAACTCGATGGCCGTGAGTATGGTTTTTTGGTTTGAGCTTTCAATCACTAACAGGTAAATAAGAGAAGATGCTCAGCATTATCTGGCCCCTTTAAGTGACATTGACCTCCAGTCTGCTTTTGAGCAATGTAGCGAGTCATCAAACTTCCTTAGAGACTGCATTCAGTAAAGTACCTTAGGCTAACGGAATTTTGTAAGGGAGATCTTTCTAACTACATTAAGTAAAATCACTCAGATTACACAATGAACAGTAAAAGGAGCCATCGGTCTGCTTTTTCAGCATGGCCAAGAGGCTTGCTTAGAGGAAGAATGTGAGAACATAATGTCAACGCGCACACCCTGACCCATCAGAGGCATTTTTAGGGTCAGTAATGATTTTCATGGGGACTATCTTAAGGTCATCATTTATGTTGGGGCTCATGCATCCCCTAGCACTGGACATCGAACACCTATGACGCTTGAGGGGGTAGGGTTGGATCAGAGGGCATCACGAGTGAAGTGGGAGACCTCTCGCCTTCCAAGCAGGAGCCGCAGGGTGAAGTCTGAGCCATCGCACCTGATGCACAGCCACCACTGCCTTTCAGTGGAGCTTCGTGCTGCGAGTGATGCCGAACAGGTTCCGTGGAGCTTCTAGACGAAGACTGGCTGGGCAGAAAAGCCTGGAGCGAGGCTTCTTCAGAGCAGCCGATGAAAACCCTATGGCTCCCAATGGCCCAACCTGCGATCAACCGTGGACCTGTGCGGGCCTGAGGCACATTTCGTCCCATTGTGCATGCTGTCACCAGGAGGTGGGACCAACTCAACAGCATTAACAACAACAGCTTTGTCCTCATTCCCATGCCAGTAAGGAAAGACTCTTGTCACACAGACAGAAGCGACATGAGGCCCAGGTGTCTGGAAATACACATTCCTGATCAGCATCTACCACTTCTCTCCCTGTGATTTTCGATCGGTTTTTTCCATCCTCCCAACTTCAGTCGGTCTTCTCATCTGGAAAATGGAGGCCTGGAGCTCTGGAGAGACTTCTAGCTCGTACCTAGAAATTCTGATGCTGCAGAATCCAGGTTGCCAGCATGCATTGGGGTGGAACTCAGACAAACATCCACCCTAAAACCCCCTGAGACCCTGTCCAGCTGCCCTTACCCATGTCAATATCTCTTAGATGATTCTTTCAGGAACAAGCCTCATTCAGCCCAAAACCTTCCAGCGCTCTGGAAGCAGCCCAAGTTTGAATCTCAGGACAAGCATAAAACGCCACCTAGCCTCAACTGTGCAGAAGTCTCCTATCCCCTTACCTGAGGGTGTCAGCGTGATAGCCCTTGACTTCATCCACACCACCCCAAGCACTTGCAAACAGGTGCTAGTTTATCAAGAGGAATCATTTCCATGGAGCCCGTTCAGACCACATCAGTCATTCAGGTGCTGAAGGCCCCTATAAATACCTGTCATCCTCGCTGATATGACCACTAAGATTTATTCCAGCCAACGAGTCATTAAGGCATCTTCTCTTCCCCAGGTTCACAGAGAACTCATATTTCTGTTCCATGTTATAGACTGCTAGCAGCTATGTTTTTGGTCAGGGAGTTGGCCATAAATCTGAATTTAATAAACTGACAAAAGATCTCTATCCCAGAGACAGTTTGAGCCCTGACTCCTTACCTCTTTTTTTTTATAAAGGCTTTTGTATTAAGACACCATTCCCATAAAAGCCATGTTTGCCATCAAAATATTCACCTCCCACAAAAGATATTTTTCTCCGTCCAGAAACGGATCGCAGAATCAGAGAACGTTAAAGCCAATAGGCCCACAAGAATCCTAGGCTCTGCTCTGCCATTCCTTGTCATCCACCCTCTATCCATAAACCAAATTAGTTGCTATCGCATCTCTCTGATTGAACGCCACCCCAGGTGTATCAGAGCAGAACATTGTTCCGATAGGGCTTTCAAGGGCTGATTTTTCATTCGTTAGATCATCAAGCCTTTCTTCTAATGCACTGAGGTAGTTAGTGTATTGTGCCAACCTGGCCGATGAACACATGTGGGGTTAATTGAAGGGCGAAGGGATAAATGGCTCAGTGAGCCTCGACTTTCTAGTTCTCGGGTCTCTTGCTTTCTGAAGGTCGGACCAGGTTGCAGCTGCCTTAGCCAGTTCCCTGCTTCAGCTTGCAAGGCTCACTTCCTGCAAGACATCCCTGAGGAGAAGCCACATGGACCTGCCCTGATGCAGCCCTGGGTGCTGGAGCACCTGTGTGGAGACCCTTGCCAGCGCTGAGATGTTTACACATTCACTGATTCAGCTTTCCTCCTGCAATCGGCATCATTGCGTCTGTTTTGTGAGATGGAGGAGGACTTTGTGGATTGGTGTTGGACATATGGGTTAATGGGTTAATGCTGAACTTGTGGGTTTGGGCAGCACTGGGTTGGGATATTTTCTTGATGCGCACTTAACCTTTATATAAAACTCTCTCTTATACATGAGTTTCTGTGGATTTGTTTCTCTAAAGTACCCAGACTAACACATGCACCTTTGGGTGGACTTAAACCTCCAACCTTTGGGTTAGTGTCAGAAGAGGTTCACCTTTGCACCGCCCAGGGATCATCGAGAATGGAAATATCCCTCCTCCTCCAGTCTACTTCTCAGAGGCATAATATGATTAGCTTCAAAGGGGGGTGCATGGAGTACAGATTGAAGCTCCATGCAATTGTGGAGGATGAGGGCTCCTTTCTTCATTTAGAATCCCCAGTCTGTTAGAGTAGGGGGCATCTTAGAGAGTCTTCATCTAACAGTAGAAAAGAAATGGAGTGGCCTTTGACATCTGCCCCGGATGGGCCAGTGGGACTTTAGGTCAATCTACACTTATGTGGAGGTGGAATCCAACTTGTCAGTCCTCTCACAGCCTGATGATGCCTCCTGGGAGATGTGGCCTTTTTATAAGGGAGGCACAGGGGATGCCTCCTTGATCTCTGCCCCTTAGCCTTCCTGCTTGCTGGAACTCTGTGCCTACCTCCAGAGGATGCCTAATGTGGGCTCCCCAACGCTAAGAGCGATTGGCACCCTGTGCCGAAGTGTTTCCACTAACATCAGCTCATGAGCCTCTGCCCCCACTGGCTTGTGATCTGCCTGAAACCTGTTTCCCCTTTTGGTGTCATTGGCCTACAGCTGTGTGAGAGAAAACAGTGCTCCAGCTAACATTGGGCCTTGGACTTACATTGGACTGGATTGCCTTCTTGGTGTAAGAGCACATCTTGCAATAAAGCTCTTTCTTACATGGATATGCATGTCACTGGTTTTATTTCTCTAGACAACCAGGCCTACCATCTACACCATACTGCTCCTCCCAACTCACTTGCTTGATCCAACTGGAGAATCTTGAAGTAGAGGATTCTTGGAAGTTTCCAGGGCAGCTTCATTCCATGGGTAGACAGCGTAGTCACTGGGAGGCTCTAAGAATTTTCTGGCCTACTGCTAAGTAGGAGCTTGATGGTGCAGTGGTTACCTGTTGGGCTGCAATCCATGTGCTCAGCTATTCAAAACCACCAGAAGCTCTCTGGGAGAAAGACTGGATTTTCTACTCCCATAAAGAGTTACAGGCTCAGAAACCCACAGGGAGTCACAGTAAGTCAGCATTGGCAGTGTATTAGTCTGGGTACTTTAAAGAAACAAATCCACAAAAACTCATATATAAGAGAGAGTTTTATATGAAGGGTAAGTACACATCAAGAAAACATCCCAACCCAGTGCTGCCCAAGCTCATAAATCCAACATTAACCCATTTGTCCAACACCAATCCACAAAGTCCTCCTCCATCTCACAAAACACTGTGATGCCGACTGCAGGAGGAAAGCCAAATCAGTGAATGTGTAAGCATCTCAACGCTGGCAGGGATCTCCCCACAGCGACTCCAGCACCCAGGGCTGCATCGGGGTAGGTCCATGTGGCTTCTCCTCAGGGATGTCTTGCAGGAAGTGAGCCTTGCAAGCTGAAGCAGGGAACTGGCTATAGCAGCTACACCCTGTTCCAACCATCACAAAGTAAGACCTGAGAACTCGAATGGCGAGGCTCACTGAGCCATTTATCCCTCCGCCCTTCAATTAACCCCACATGTGTTCATCGGCCAGGTTGGCACAATAAACTGACTACCTCAGGCAGTGAGTTTGGCATGGGTTGACTGTTAGGATGAGAGCCAGCCCCTGTGGGGGTACAAATGGTGAATGCCTTCAGCCGCTAACCCAAACAGTCTGCTGTTGCAGTCCACACAGGAGCAACTCTACAGAAAGGCCTCAGACTGTGCTTCTGAAACGTCAGCCATTGAAAACCGTCTGGAGCACCATTCTACTCGGACAACTATGGTGTCACCAAGAGTCCGAGTCAATTTGGCAACAACTGGCTGCTTGAGACCAGAGTCGTCATTAGCATGTCTCCCTCTACTTCTTGCCTGGTAGTGGGAACCTTGAAGGAGTGTCTGAAACTTGCAGGCAACAAGCATTAGGAATGACTGCCTGAGTGAAAGAAGGATGAAAACCATTGAAGAATTCAACCAGCTTCTTCAGTCTGAAATTGACTAAACCTGCAGGCAAGATGCATTGACAATGAATGGCCATTGGAATACAAAAGTTGCAAACAAAATGGAAGAAATACTAGATGGAAAAGCTGGTCTTGTGATAGAAACAAAGCTGGTTATCGCTCGCATGATAGCATTGTGCAAGAGAAACAACTTCTTCATTGCAAATACTTTATGTCATTACTGCAATAGCCCACCACAAACCTTTGACCTTCTTGTCTTAGCCGTGGAGTGCTGCTAGGAGAGAAATCCCACACGTGGATGACTTTACAAACAGAAATGTCTTCTCGCACTGCTTAGGAGACTAGAAGTACAAATTCAGGGTGCCAGCTGTCGGGGGAAACTCTCTGTGTCAGCCCTGGATGAAGTGCCCTGTCTGTGCGCTTGGTGCTCTGTGGAGAGCTCCATGCTCTTTTGCTTCTTCGTTTCTTCCACTCACCCTAGTTCCTTTGTGTTTACAAGCAAGGAACAGTCGCTCCTGGGCTCTGTTTTCAGTCTTCTTTTGTAGGGATAGGAAGGTGCTCTTTTTTTCTTTAACAGCTTAATTGGCATATAATTCCTGTACCCTACAATTCAATGGTTTAAATATATTTTTAAATAATTGTACAATCATCACCACAATCAATTTTAGAACATTTTCTTTATTCTTGTACCCATTATTATTATTAGCTCCCCATTGCCTCACAACCTCCCCTTCCATAACCCTAAACCAAAAATTCACTGCCATCCTGTCAATGAGAACTCAGAGTGACCCTATAGGACAAGGTAGAACGTCCCCTGTGAGCTTCCAAGACTGTAGCTCTTCACAGAAGTAGAAAGCCCTGTATTTCACCCACAGAGTAAGTGGTGGTTTCAAAGGGCTGACCTTTCAGTTAGCAACTCAACTCATAACCACTCTGTCACCAGGACTCCTAGCCATACCCTAAGGGGTTATTATGGAATCTAATTATTTTTTCTATGGATTACCTATCCTGAAATTCATATAAAGATGATCATAACCCCCCCCCAAAAAAACTAACAATTTCAAAATGAAACACAGGAAAACCTCAACCCAAAAGAAAGCAGAAGATAATAGAAACTAAAACAAATTTTTAAATGGGTCCAAAATAAAAATAAATGATGATGTGTCAAATTTTACCCTAAGTACATCTGCAGTAATCCACTTTCCAACACACTTTGTCTGAGGGCAAGACAATTCACATCTCTAGTTAATGGTCTGAGGAAAATCAATGGATGCTTAATCCAAGTGCAGCCTCTACAAATGGATTTGGGGCTTTCACTATCATCCATGGTCATCTGCAAACCAGGTGCTCAGAATTTAAGCTCTGATGCAATTCCCTCCTCTGATCTTGGATTTTATTATTTATTATTCTTGGGCCACATAGGCTTGTGTGTTCCATCCACGTAGACTTAGTTGACACCTCACTTAGACATCTCCATGTTTTAAGACAAGCCTTTAAGAAGCTGGATGCTATTCTTTCTAACGGCAGGCACCATCGTATTTCTTCATCAAACTTTGCGATAGTACTTAACTCTCCAGTGATCATGTTATGAGGGCAAGTATTGAGCAGAGCCACATTAGTCAGAACTAATTCTTCTTATATTAGGGCTTACAATTAAGTGTTACCTCAAAATACATTCGTGTCTATACAGCTTATATATCTCCCTGGTCCACGTTAGTGGTGCCTTTTCTCTTCATGCACAAAGTGTTTGATGTCATCCCATAATTCTTCTAGTCTTTTGTCATTAGTGTTCAATGCCTCAAATCTTTTAAAATGGTCTTTAAAATGATCTTCAAATTCAGGTAAGATATATTCATGGTTATATCTTGACTCTCATGGATTTGTTTTAATTTTATTCAGTTCCTCAATCAGCCCTTACTAGCCTTGAATGATCTTGAACTTCTCCATCATCTCTTCCCATTGATATAGTCCATTTGATTCTGATGCATTCTATCCAGTAAGATTCACATGCATAGTCGCTGCTTATATTGTTGAGAAAAGGTATTTTCAATGAATAAGTCTTTGGTCTTGCAAAATTCTATCATGCAACCTCCAGTCTTGTTTCTATCACCAAAACTACATTTTCCAACTACTGATCTTTCCTCTTTGCTCCTAACTTTCACATTCCAATCACTAGTAATTATCAATGATCTTGATTGTATGTTTGATCAATTCCAGGCTGTCTCTATTGTATCCTTTAATGTTCCTCAGCCTTTCTTTTTCTCTTATGCATTGAGTTTTGGAAAATAATGACTCCCTATTCATTTAATAAAATCACCCTCATTTGTAGTTTATCTGATGTTCCCTCAAGACTAGATTTGCTATGCATTCCCTACCAGAGTACTACACAAAAGGTGTAGACTTCTCAGAATCTTATATGTGGAAGTGTAGAGTGTCTTTCTGTCCTTCATTGTTTATGTTCATTCAGATCATTAATAAAAATACTGCTCTATAATTATTAGATACTGGTATACTTCTATGTCCTTTCCATGTAACTGCTGTGGAGAGACATTTTAAAACCATGTAAACATCCTACTTCCCATAAAATCCCTCACTAAACTTAGCATCCATTGATTATTATATTTTATTGCAAAAAGATTAATTTCCAGCAATATTCTTCTCTCCACCTTATTAATTATAACAAAAAATGAGGATTTTTAAACTATTAAAATGGTGGCTGGAAGTAGAGAACCCAAGGACAAAGTGGAAAGAGTGTTATTACATTGTGGGGATGGAAACCAATGCCATAAAACCAAATAAGTTTAGATTGTTGACTAGAAAATAAATTTTCTGGATAAACTCTCACCCAAACCACAATAATAATGATTATGATCTTTAGTAAACACTTAAAACAAGTGAATGAAGTAGTTACTTTAAGAAATAGCAAAAGAAAGTAATAAAAACTTTGAAAGAGAAACAATAAAGACAAAAATCAATATATAAGTAAAAGAAATAAAAATTGAAAAGCAGACACTTTTCAAAACGTGAACAAATGCCTCTCAATCCCAGTTAAGGAAAATAAGAAGAGAAAACAAAAAGATGCCGGGTTACAAATAAAATAGAAGATAGAAAGATAGATCAGAGAGATGCACAAATTGTAAGGCAATAGTATATACAACTCTATGGAAGTAAACTTGAAGCTCTAGAAAGCTGGGAAATTCCTGCCACATATAGATTACCAAAATAAAGCCAAGAATAGATATATATGTGCCAATTACCTTAAAAAATATTAGAAAGGTCTCAAAGTTAAATTAAAATACCTTAAAAATTTAATACATTTAAAAATACATTTTAAAGGTATTAGCCCAAAGAATGAACTTGAGTTCGATCCAATCTTCAAAGGATAGAAAACTGAAGTTATTTAAACTCTCCCATTCAATAGAAGAAGAAAACTCTCAATTCATTTTTTCAGAAGTAGCAGAACTCAAATACCAAAATTTTACTATTTAAACTAAGATTACCTATCTCATTTATTTTTCACATTCTAGCATATCATTTACATATCACACAATTCAATAGTTCAATAGTTATAAGTATACAACTACTTCTCATTTCTCAAATATCTTTTTATCTGATAGTGCACATTTACAACAATAGTGAAAATCTACTATCCAAATCATTTGTGCATTAATGATATACATCTGGCAGTAATGGAACAAAGTGTGAGGAACAAAGAAGTAAAGGTGACTGGGATGGTGAAGCTAATGTGTGCACTTAGCAGGACAATGACACTCAGAGATTGAGCAACCATGTAGTGATATAATTTGGCACTTATGCCAGATGTTGTCATCCACCATTTTCACATGATGACCTGAACTCAGGAGGCTAACCACGTTGTAAGGACTTGGTGGATGTTTAATATCCAGACGACATTTGAGCAAGTCTACCTTATAATCACATAGCTATAACTTAAAGAAGAAAAATATATGATAACACAAAAAATATATTGATAAAATGTATTAACGTGTTAAGCCGGGTTGAGTAGAAAAACAAAGCCAAGGACATTCATCTGAGTAAGAGAGAGTTTGACATCAAGAAGTAATTATACATCAATAAAACTTCCCAGCCCAGTCCAACTCAAGTCCATAAGTCTGATATTAGTCCATTAGCCCCTCTTCAGACTCGTGAAGCCACATGCAATGATGCAGAATGCAGGAATGTCACCGGCCAGTGGGTGCAAAGTCTTGTGGATCCAATGGCAATGGCGGTGGACGCAACTCCAGGGCTCCCACACGTCTCCACGTGGCGTCAACAGGAAGGTGAAGGCAGAGAGAGAGAGAGGAGGTTCCCAGGACCCTCCTATGAGGAGGTCACACCCACAAGGAAGCACCATCAGGCTGTGACCTAACAACCAAGCTAGACTCCATCCCTACACTTCAAGTTGACATTAAACTACCTATGTAACTACCACAATTACCTGTTAAATTTTATCAATTGAAAATCAGGTTCTAGGTGAAAAGAAATCAACTGAAGTTATTTACAAAAGCTTTATAAACATTATATTCCACCCAAAACAGAAGCCATGGGTGACTTCAATCAGCATTATTAGCCTTCGTCTTTGAACCAAAAGTCAAAACCATACCAAGTGCCATCTAGTCCATTCTGACTTCAAGCAGCCCTATAGAACAGCATAGGATTGCTCCTTATGGTCTCCTAGTTTGCAAATCAGTAGGGGAGGAGATCGCCTCATTTTCCTCCTGAGGAAGAGACGGTGGACTTTGACTGCTGACATTGCAGTTAGCAGACCAATGTCCTAGCTAATATGAAACAAAAATTAAATCATGACACTCAACACTATAAAACATTAAATCTATACATTGAGTGTGCAATTCTATGCTTTTTAACCCCCAAAACTCCTGTAAAAAAAAAACCTTTCATAATTAGAGGATTTGGCATAGTGATTTATAGAAAGAAACAATCTTATATATGGGCAGGTGTATTTTTGTATAGGATTATGTGAGCATAGGAAAAGATATGCAAAAATATATATCAGGCTGATCATCTTTGGAAGAAGGGGCTGTTGGAAGGGGGAGCAAAAGATGGGAGGGAGTGGGGGGAAGAAAAAGAAGAAGAAAATCTAGCTAAACTGACAATGTAATTATTTGAATATATTTTATCTATATTTATGCTTATGTTCTTTCAAAGATTTGCCTATTTTTCTAAAATCAGCTCTAAATATTTTTGTTCCCTAATTTGCTAATCGGATCCTTTTATCTTCATTATTTACCCCCTGCTATTATATTTAGTTTAATATGTTATGTATTTTAAGAAGGTGAATATCACACTTTTCTGTGTCTTAATGGCTTTGTTATCTACAATTATTTATAATTATATTTGTTGCTGTTCCAAGTATAAATATCACAGAAAAGACTATCTCTGGATAATTGTTTTAGAAGAATTATGTTGTAGATGGTATACTTTCTGAGTGTTTTTGATATAATAGAATGTTTTCACTTGCTTCACACATACATATCTTGACTAAATTTAATTCCTGGGTAACAATAATTATCCTTCAAGGTCTATATCTGATAACATTTTCTTCTATAAGACCTTTTCCCAGCGCATGTTTGAAGAAACACTCATACAATATTTCCAAAGAGAAGAGCCCCATGATCAAAAATGTTTAGTGAGTATTTCATGTGTTGCACCAAAAAATTCTAGTATTTCAACATTTGCCATGACCGCAAAACGTTTGAAGACCATTGACCTAACACACCAGATATCTGAACCCATCACCTCGTGGGTGCATCACACACAATGCCAGGATCTTTTTCCCTATAATGACAAGACTTCCTGGACTATAATTAGATTAAGAGGAAAGAGATTCTGACGAATTGTTGAGGTCTCTCCTGTGTACCTTGTTAGGGAAGTTCCATTTCTGAGTCTGAGCTCTTCTACCATTTGTTAGTGCAGGGCAATCAATTCAGCCACACTGTCCAACAAAACAGACCCTGCCCAGCCCTGCACCATCCTCACAGCATTACTGCAGCCACTATGCCAATACCTCTCTACATCCCCTTTTGCACTGACCCCTGCTTGACCAAGCATGATGTCTTCTGATAACGTGCTCAGAGTACATGAGACTAAGTCTCATCAACCTCGCTTCCAAGAGTCCATTCTGATGGTACTTTTGAGACAGATTTCTTTGGTGCGTCTTATAATCCACAGTACTTTCTATGTTCTTCACCAGCACCAGAATTCAAATGCATCCATTCTTCAGTCTTCCTCATTCAGTGTCCAGCTGTGGTCTGCATATGAGGTGATTCAAAACCCCGTGGTTGGCCAGGTGCACCTTAGTTCTCAAAGGGATTTATTTTCTCCTTAACACTTTAAAGAGGTCTTTTCCAACTGATTTGCCCAATGTAATATCTTACTTGGTTTATCAATTACTGCTTCCCTGTTAGTGGATCATAGTAAAAGGAAATCCTTGACAACGTCAACCTTTTTTACGTATCATGTTTTTTTACTGGTCCAGTGTGAGGCCCAATTGGTCTTCTTTCTGTTGGGGTAAAATCCGCACTGCAGGCTGTAGTCTTTATCTTCATCAGTAAGTGCTTCAAGGCCTCCTCAGTTTCTGCAGGTGAGATGTTGTCATCTGCCTATTACAGGTTGTTAAGGAGCCTGCCCAACTTCTTGAATTATTTGTTCAATATACAAATGGAATAAGCATGGTGAAAGGATACGACTTGGACACGCTTTTCCTGATTTTACGTCATGCCATATCCCCCCATTCTGTTCAAACGACTGTCTCTTGGTCTATGTTCAGGTTCCACATGATTGTTGTTGTTAGGTGCCATCAAGTCAGTTCCAACCCACCACGCTCACAATTGTAGCCACAATATCACTCCATCTCCCTAAAGGCCTTCCTCTCCTTCCCCGCCCCTCTACTTTACCAAGCATGATGTCCTTCTCCAGGGACAACATGCTCTGAATGTCCATTCTTAGCAATGTTCTCGATAGTTTGTTATGATCCACATATTTGCCTGCTGTGTTAGTTTAGATACATTAGAGAAACAAATCCACAGAAACGCATATGTATAAGAGAGTTTTATATAAAGGGTAAGTGCACATCAAGAAAACATCCCAACCCGGTGCTGCCCAAGCCCACAAGTCCAACATCAGCCCATATGTCCAACACCAATCCACAAAGTCCTCCTCCACCTCACAAAACAGACGCAATGATGCCGACTGCAGGAGGAAGACTGAATCAATGAGTGTGTAAGAATCTCAGCACTGACAGGGGTCTCCACATGGCTACTCCAGCACCCAGGGTTGCATCAGGGTAGGTCCATGTGTCTTCTCCTCAGGGGTGCCTTGCAGGAAGTGAGCCTTGCCAGCTAAAGCAGGGAACTGGCTAAGGCAGCTGCACCCTGGTTCGACCATCAGAGAGCAAGAGACCTGAGAACTAGAAAGGCGGGGCTCACCACGCCATTTATCTCTCCACCCTTCAATTAACCCCACATGTGTTTATTGGCCAGGTTGTCACAATAACTATATCACATGCCTTCACATGGTTAATAAAAAACAAGTAAGCATCTTTCGGGTACTCCCTGCTTTTAGTCAAAATTCATCTGCGGTCAGGAGTGATAGCTTTCATTCCATGTCTTCTTTTGAATTGGTTTTGATTTTCTGGCAACTCCCCATTGATGTATTGCTGCAGCTATTTTTTTTATAATTATCTTACCTGTGATATTAATGGTATTGGTGGGGTGTTTCTGCATTGGGTTCCTTCTTCTGAGGTTGTCTTGGGTAAAAAGCCTGCTGAAACATGTCAACCTGGGTGCCATTGGTGGTATTTGAGGCACTGGTGGCATAGCTCCCAGCATTAGAGCAATGTGCAACCCACAAAGTACAAATTGACAAGGGACTGGTGGGGAGTTCTATATATCTCAGAAATATCTTTAGGGCATAAAGAAACTATAGTATCTTGAGTATAAGGTAATGCATAATAATTCAGGTTTTTCATCTCAGATAGATTTCAATTTCAATATATTGCATTTCAAATATATCTTCAAAATAAATATGCCAAACCCCACTAAAAATGCATCACTTTCTTAAAGTGCAACACGGTTGGTCTTTTCTCTGGTATTTCAAAAATAGGGCAATAGGACCTCCCACTGAAAGCAAATTTCTGTTTGACAGTCAATGAACCTCAGCAAAGAAAAGAAGGATTTTGTCATCCACATTCAATTTTTCACACAGCATAGCCCAGGATCTGCTGTTTTTATCTCGTTTTTATTAGTAAGTATAAATGACTATCGAGGAGGCAAGATTGAAATTCTCTCATAAATTCCTTGCAAGTTTTTACCACCGCTCATCCCAAGAGCCTAAATTCTGAGGCACTCGGGATGTGGGAGGTACCTAACTCCATCTGAATCTTGACTTCAATTCAGAGTCCATCTTAGGTTATTTAAGTTACTTTCCTAATGCTTACAGACCTTTAAACAAACTTCATCATGAAGCTACATAAATTTTTTTTTCTCCCTGTGTGGTCAAATTCAGATGTGGAAAGAAGCACCGTAAAGAGGGCATAAGACTCTTACCAAAAATTTCCTGTGCAAGCAGATGTCAGCAACATGTATGCCTGAGGGCTATGTTAACATCTTGTGACTTTGTAAAGACATTTTGTAATAGCCAGATGGCTACCCTGAATCCTCTAAAAAAATTTTTTTTTAATGCACCCTTTAGCCATAATGTCCTCTATCCAGTCCTCCAGATCTACATGGATCTGTAAACCAATCTCAGCAAAACCCCCACTTTCAGATGTCCCACTTCTCCATTCTCTAATTGCATGTTCTCCATTCAAATTACTGAGAACTGAAGTTCCTGATTTAATCTGGGGAAAAAATGGATTTGTTGCTGTGCTGCCTCGGACAGTGGGCTTATACTGTGTTCTCCACAGCTCCCGAGTTTAAATCACATTGAGCCCTGATACTTTTACAGTTCAAAGTTCTAAACCATGTGAATCTCCCCTCATTAATATTTAAATGGTGTCAGAAATGGGATCCAAAATTGTCTCCCTGCCCATGGCCCTAGAGAACCGTGAACCGAGAAGCCGGGCACCAGAACTCACCATTGTGCTCAGGTCAACTCCCAGGGTTCTTATGTCAACCCTCGCAGACCAACCATGCTTATCTCTTTCACCTTGGGTTGACAATCTAAACATCTTGGACACTATTGTCATGCTACGTTTGCTATTTCCAAGAGACTCCCAGGTCATATAAGACTCCATTCAACTTTGAGGAATCACAGTTTCAGCCTACTATTTTGACCTCAGGAGACTTTCTACTCCCATAAAGAATACAGTCCAGGCAACCCTCTGGGGCAGTTCTACCTTGTCCTAGACCTAGAGGGTTGCTATGAGTCAGCATCAGCTAGATGGCAGTGAGTTTGGTGTTGGTTTTCATCTCTGGGTGTAATTTTATTTAGTGTTTGGTTTTTGGGTTCACCCTGACAAATGTGTTGAGTTTGATTTTGTTCTATCTGCCCACTTGCAGATGCCTGAATCTGGGACACCCGCTTTAAAATGATCTTATTCACCTAGACTTTGTGCATCTTGGCGAGGGGTGCTACAAGAACTAATAACCAAAAAAGTAAAGTATGCTTGTATTATCCTTGAATGCAATATATCTTTCTAAATAATGTAAGCTAAAAGTTGCATAAAGTGTGTTTTGCTCGGAGAAAAGAAATAATTGTCATTAATTCCAGAATGACAAAAAAGAGAAGGATCATAGGACCGGGAAAAATTAAACTTCAGCTCTCTCCACGTGGACCACCAAGTGAGGCTGAGCATTTGGCCAGGTCCAGAAACTCACCAGAAGTGTGGATCTCAATAGGACTTCCCGGAAGATGGCAACTAAGTAACACATACCAGAGGGACTCTGCAGAAATCAGCCCAGGAGAGTTACTAAAAGGGAAATTCAACACTGCTGGATCACAGGAGGAGAATCATAAAGATAAGTAGGCACAGATCCACAAGGTTTTGAGGGGCTGGGGGATTTTGGCTTACCACAGTGGAGGCCAGCTAGGGTTTGACCTTAGCCCGCCACTGTCTCTGCCAGAGCCGGGACCATTTGGAGGCAGCGCAAGAGCTTTATCTCAACACAGCCACAGTTTGCCGCCGCCTGCCTCCGGGCAGGGATTAAACCCTTGCAGCTCCACGGGCAGCGATTGGGGCTCAGCTACATTGTTACTTTTGTTTCCCTCTCTTCTCTCTATCCACCCACAGTCTCAGCAGACTTACTTTTTAACTTTTTTTCCTCCTCTTTCTCTTTCCTGTTCTCCACTGCTGACCTCCAGACCACTCCCCTCAGCCTAAGGCATTTACGCCTGCCCCACACCCAGCTAGGTGAGCTCCACCCTGTGCAGCTAGCCCGAGGCTGGGGAAAGCCCTGCTGACCTCCACCAGGGGATACTCTGCCAGACTTCTTCCCAGGGAATTCCTGCCTGTGTGGCTGGGGAAGATACTATTTGTCCTCTGTTATCCCACAAGACTGTGGGAACTTCCTCCTGCCTACCCTAGTGCCTCACAAGGCTTAAGGAAGTTCGGCCAACACCCATCAACAAAATTTACAACTAGAGCAGAGTCAACAGGACAATACTACTAATAGCAAACGAAAAGAAAAACTAAAAATCAGGGCTGAGATTCAGGAGAGGGAAAATAAGAAAACTATGGAAAAAAATTAAAGCTGCTAAAAGTTGGTTATTTGAAAGGATAAACAGAATTAACAAACCACTGGCAAACCTAAGCAAAGAGAGAAGGGAACAACTTTCAATAGCAAGAATGAGGGATGAAAGAGGGGACATTACAACAGAACCTAATGAAATTAAAAGGATAATTACAAAGTACTCCAAAGGAAAAACAATCCCACAAAACCATCCTCCCCAAAGGATGTCAAGAATCTCAACAGACCCATAGCAATAGAAGAAATAGAAAAGGTTATCAAGGGATTACCAACAAAAAAATCCCCTGGACCAGATGGCTTCACTGGAGAATTCTATCAAGCATTTAGGGAAGAACTAACACCAATCCTACACAAACTCTTCCGGAACAGACGGCAAACTCCCAAAATCCTTCTATGAAGCTAGTATAACTCTGATACCCAAACCAGGCAAGGATCCCACAAAAACTGAGACCTACAGACCAATATCCCTAGTGAACATTGATGCAAAAGTCCTTAACAAAATATTGGCCAATAGA